>NC_060067.1:127798571-128105357 GCF_922984935.1 Meles meles | reverse complement strand
TGTATTTGAAATGCTTATTTAAATAAGTTTTCTTTTATTTACCTTGGTGCTTTATAACAGATATCAACACACTATAGCCGGTGGATCAAAGCCTGCTAACCACCTATTTTTGTGAAAATGTAATTAGAATATAACCAGTCCCATTTATTTACATATTTTACCCAGTAATGACAGAACTGAGTAGTTGGGCATCAGAGACAGTATGACCTGTAAGCCTGAAAATAGTTTATATCTGATCCTTTGCAGAAAAATCATACAGACCACTGCTTTAAAATTGTAAATGGGATATAGATTGAGAACATTTGGAAATTTAAAGAAAAACAGAGCAAAACAAATTCCAAGTTTTTAATAGTTTTCTCATTCATGTTAAGCTAAGTGCCTTAAGACTTTGGTACTCAAAGTGGTTCCACTGAACAACACTATTGACAAAATCTGTGAACTCATTAAAAATGAAGAATCTGAAGCTCCATGCCAGACCTACAGAAATAGAACCTGCTTCTCAAAATGCAATTCGTATGCACACAACAGTTTGAAAAACTGTGTTTTAAAGAGTGGCGATTGTTGAACCAGATTTCAAGTCCAGACTTAAGCCACCTGCCTGATTCTGATTCCTGCTGCTGTCACTGTGTGGCTTTAGATAAGCAACTTAAATTCTCTGTGTCTCAGCTCCCTCATCTGTGAAATGGGCTAATGTTATCATACATATCTCTTAGTATCACTGTGATGTTAAATGTTGGTATATATAAAACACTTAGAACAATGTTCTTAGTATTTGCTTCAATATATAAATATGATCAATAAATCCTCATTGTCATTATTATATCAGAAATAATGAAAGATGTAATTTTTAGCTTTACAATATCATTGAGAAGCTATGGGCTTAGATCAATTAGCAAATCATTGGCTAATTAGTAATAGTGCTTCAGAAGAAGTTAGTAGATATAGTAGATACAGGTTTACATCAAAGTCCTTCATTTTTTTTCAAAAAACCAACCAACATGATTTTTTTAGTTTCTTATAGAAACTTCCTACATTAGCTTTTCCAAAAGTTTATATCTGAGTTTAAATGGATGAACAATAAGATACCAAAATTTTTCTCAATTTTAACAAGAGAGAATGTTTCTGGTTTGTTTTCATCAGCCATAATCACTACCTTTCTGGAACATGTTCACATGTCATATCACCTTGACTAACAATGAAATGGTCCCTACCTGAATTAGAAACCCTGGGGAATGATTCCCAAAAAAGCAACTGCTCTTGGGAATTCCTAGAAGAACATGTGTTTAGTTTACTTATGGGTTAAAAGGTTATTTCGTGGGCACCTGTAGATAGTTAAAAGGATAAGTAATTCAACCAGAAGCCACTTAAAATATAAACCCATTGACTGACTGGGGATTTGGATGAGTCTTTACATCTGGAAGGAAGGAAAAGAAATGTACTCGTTTTTTGTGTGTGAAATAAATCAGCTTTTAAATCTGGGATCAGCAAGGAATTTACTATATAGAAGAGAGTGCTAGCTAGCACTATTTTCTTAGAACTGTCATTTTCAAATATATTATTTATTTGAATAGTGTTCAGGTTATGTTCCTGAAAATGTGGGCTTTATTTAAAACCAGGAGATCTAAGGTATGATATCTCAAAGGAGCCATATTTTTAAAGTGTGTTATTTTAGAATAGGGTAAAGAGTAGATTTGGGGAGAGTGGGCATTTAAAGGCCCTAATCCAATTTCTGGAATCGCATTGTCCAATATGATAGAAACTAGTCACATATGACTATTTCAATTTAAGTTAAAAAATTACAATTAAATTAAATGAAAATGTTGTTCCTTAGGTATACCAGTCACATTCAAGTGATCAATAGTCACTTATAACTAGTCACTTAATTTGAGGACAGCAGAGAAATATTTGTATCATTTAAGAAATTTCAACTGAGGGGCACCTGGGTGGCTCAGTCAGTTAATCAACTGCCTTTGGCTCAGGTCATGATCTCAGGGTCTTTGGATTGAACCCGGCCTATGGCTCCTTACTCAACTGGAGGCTGCTTCTCCCTCTCCCTCTGCCTGCTGCTCCCCCTGCTTGTACTCACTCACTCTCTCTCTCTCTCTCTCTCTCTGTCAAATAAATAAATAAAATCTTTTAAAAACATTAAAAAAGAAAGTTCTATTGAAAGTACTGCTACAGAATATAGCAAAGAATATAAACATACAAACTTGGAATAACTTGGTTTGGAATAGGAAAGCTGTATTAGCTCTATTAGATTTTAAAAGAGCATCTATTCTATTTTATAGAAAACTAAATAACTCTTTTAAACTGTAAGTTCATTGCATCAGATCATGATCAGTTCATTGCATTAGATCATGATCAGATCAAATCATGAGATTTCAGGTTCTGTGGAATCTTGACAGTAGACTTCTTATTTTCCTTGAAACCAAAGGCTTCTTCAGACTTAGGCAGGGAATTTGGTGGAATTTCTAGTTTGACAATGAACCTTGCAATAAAACACCACAGACATCATTATTATATTATTATATGTTCATATTATTCAGCAAGGTTGAGGTAACTGGTAGTGCAGTATTTTGGACTATAGTAATTCTATAGTTTGATTTAGACATTTGAAGGTAATTCAACCCAACTAAAATTAGAATGATATCATTAGGGAAACAGGTATTGAAATCCAGTTTGATTTTTAAAAACATTCATTTAGCAACCAAAATATAATAAAAGCATGAGTATAAGGGTAAGGGGTAAATCAGGTTACATCTGGATGAAATTTTGAAGCAAACATGTTTTATTCGGATCTTCTGGGAAAGGACCAGTATCAGGCAGGTGTGAAATGATGAGAAGCTCTGGTCTTCCTCTTTATCTTGCTCTGTTCCATCCTTTCCTAGATTCCTAGAATCCATGGTTCACCCAGGACATACTGAGAAACCTTAGGAACAGGGCATCAGGAAACCATGTATGATATCTAGCTGATTTTCTTTTAAAACATGAATATTATATGTGTATTGGAGTTTCATGATGTCACATAGCACCTAAGAGTTCTTATTTTCAATAATGTGCTGCTTTCAATAAATGTCACTTTATTTTTTTAAGATTTTATTTATTTGTTAGGGAGAGAGAGAGACAGAGCACGAGTGGGGGGAATTGGAGGCCGAGGAAGAAGGAGGGTCCCCACTGAGCAGGGAGCTCAGTGTGGAATTTGATTCCAGGACCCTGGGATCATGACCTGAGCTGAAGACAGATGCTTAACTGACTGAACCACCCAGGTGTCCCTAATGTCACTTTATTATGTGAAGAATGTTCCAATTCTTCCATCATTTTGTGTGTTATGACAATATATTAGACATATTAACTATTTTCTTTATGGCTTCCCCAACCATGCTGCAGAATGCATAATTTCTACTGCAGTGTAAATTTCCTATGCAGCATTTTAAGGTCTACAAAATCCTTACAAAAGACATTTTCTTTATTAAAAAAAAAATAGATGGGGGGATGGATGAGAAACCTTACAGTCTTCATTAAAAAAATACTCTCTCGTTAAGGCACCTAAAAGTTGTTCAATGAAACTTTTCTACCCACTAAGAATAGCCAGAAAATATTTTGGCAAAGAGATATATTGTGTGATATTTATACCCTTTAACTAGAAATTGTATTTTATATTCAATAGTTCAAAACGAATGCATATTAAGACTATGAAAATCCCTCAAAGACTTTCTTTGTCACTGGAATTACAATGACTTGCTATTTATTTATTTATTTATTTATTTGACAGATCACAAGTAGGCAGAGAGGCAGGCAGAGAGAGGGGGTAAGCAAGCTCCCTGCTGAACAGAGAGCCCAATGTGGGGCTCAATCCCAGAACCCTGGGATCATGACCTGAGCCAAAGGCAGAGGCTTAACCCACTGAGCCACCCAGGTACCCCCTGATTTGCTTTTTAAAAATATCTGATGAATTAAGCTTTATCATGCTTAACTTCATTCTGTCTGCTTCTTTTTTAACCTCAGCCGCTGATACTTATTGATAAGACTCATTCTATTCAGTCCAAAAAACAAACAAACAGAACTATGATTCCAGAGTTCAACATACCCTGGATCACATTGATTTGGGTATCTGCAAAAACTGTCTAAAATAGGCCTAATTAGGTCAACAGAGAATACAATGCAAAATTCTCTTTATAACATAGCATGTGTTTAGAAGGGCCGATAAAGGCAAGTTGTCATTTCAACAACTTTATATTCATGTCTGCATACTCTTTATGCCGTCTGCTGCACAAAACACACTCCATGCCAAATATTTTGAGAACCTGTGCCAGTTTAAAAGGATAATAAAGTGGGGCACCTGGGTAACTCAGTGAGTTAAGCATCTTCCCTCGGCTCAGGTCATGATCTTAGGGTCCTGGAATGGAGCCCTGCATTGGGCTCTCTGCTCAGCAGGAACCCTGCTTTCCCCACTTCTCTCTGCCTTCCTCTCTGCCCACTTGTGATCTTTGTCTGTCAAATAAATAAATAAAATCTTTTTAAAAACACAAATAAAAGGATAATAAATTGACAGACAGTGACTCCTGTGGGTCAGTGTATACTGTTACTTTAACATCAATCACCATCTTCTAGAATAAGAGAAACGAGAAGAGGAGGATAAATGGTAATCTTCTGTCATTTCTTATTAAAAGTAGCAGAAACTGCTTCAGGATTACAATGAAATTCTAGAATATCGCAAAAGTCCTGCATGTTCTTTCACTTCTGAAAATATAAGAGCTCCACCTTGAGGCAAGATTATTTTATAATATTTCAAGATGTTCAATTTGAAATAGACGGTTCTATTTGGGATGACTAGTGACCAGTGGAAAAATAAACAAAAGAATTCTAAAATTACAAGACTGATTTGGAAGCTTATTTTGTGTTCCCACTTCTGGTCAAAAACAATAGGCATTAATTCCCAAAGGAAGACAAATTACTATAATCTTAGCAGCCCTTTTCAGACTGGAATTTCATCTGGCCAAATCTATGTTGATGAAATTGTATTTGAGGTTGTTCGAAAGGCAAACTAAAAATTTTGAAAATATTTTTACCCCTCTGGTGTCTACTGGCAAATAAATTTGTGTAATACTAGGTGGCCAAGAAAATACCTAAATGGAACTTTCTCTAGAACTTACCATTTAATATGCTACTATTGGCAAAATGTTGCTGCTGGAATGAGAAAGATGGTGAAAGTCCCAGATAAAATTCATATTTTACTCACTTTCTGCAATTTAACCTTAAGCCTGTTTTTTTTTTTTCTTTCTTTTAGTTTTTCATTTTGATCCACCTATTAAGGATCAGGCTTGAAGCTGGGGCTTCAACTGCCCTAAGCAAAGAATAGAATAATTGTCATTAGCTCACCCATGCTTTTCTCCTGGTTACAAATATACTGAGAAGCATTGCCACTGTGATTTTAATGAGCTATTTTTCTATATTTTCTTGATTCTTTTATAATTCCATATAACTTATTTCACTAGTTGGAATAGTTAGCATTCTGTGTATGTGCGTATGAATGATATTGCAAGCTAGGTTAATAGCCAATTGGCCCCCTCATTACTTATTTTTAAGTGATTATTACAGATACATGAGAGTTATTTATCATTTGTGTCAACCTTATATTACTTAACTCTCTAATTAATTGGAATAGTTTTTCAGCAGATTCTCCTAGATTTTTGAGGTGGGCATTCATATCATCTATAATAACACTACCTCTCTTGAATCAATGTTGGTAATTGCTTTTTCCTCACAAATCAAGGATTTATTATAGATTACATTCAATCTTATACATTTTTCCATTTTTTTATATATCTCTTATGTACTAATAATTAGGATTTACTCTATTTTTGAGTCTCAGGTTAGTTGCACAAGGAGCTACCAGGATCACAGTCCCGTTGCATGGGATTAGCGTTCACTGGTAATGCTGGGTGTATACAGCCCTTGGGTGAATTAGTGGAGGGTCACTTACCACAGATTGCTGCTCACCAAGAGTAGCATCTGGTCACAGTCTGAGAGACTTGAAAGGGAAGAAAGGAAAGAGGATGGAGGCAGCACTAGAACGCACTTTCTTACTCTCCAGTTACAGTCCAAGGGAAGCAGCTGGGTGCTGAGGAGGCAAAGCTCATTAGAAACACTCTCCCTTATAAATGTGCCTGCTCTCTAGCTGTTACATCCTATTGAAATGCCCTTATTCCCACAGTCCCTCCTTAACACCTTCTCCCGACAGCCTTAGATGTTCTTTCAGAGCTTGGATGGATGAGGAATCTACTATAGAAAGAGAAAAAGTAAAAACAGTTTTGATGATATTCTCAAAATAAGGAAAGATGAAATATTTAAATAATCATCAAACACATTTATTTGGAATTGAAATCCATACGCTGATATGATATTAAAATATGAGAATTCTATGGGAATATACACTGCATTTAAACATAGGGTACATTCAGGGGTGCCTGGGTGACTCAGTGGGTTAAAGCCTCTGCCTTCAACTCAGGTAATGATCCCAGGGACCTAGGATTGAGCCCCACATCGGGCTCTCTGCTTAGCGGGGAGCCTTTTTCCCTCTCTCTGCCTGCCTCTCTGCCTACTTGTGATCTCCGTCTGTCAAATAAATTAAAAAAAAAAAATCTTAAAAAAAATCTTTAAAAGAAATAAACATAGGGGCGCCTGGGTGGCTCAGTGGGTTAAGCCGCTGCCTTCGGCTCAGGTCATGATCTCAGGATCCTGGGATCGAGTCCCGCATCGGGCTCTCTGCTCAGCGGAGAGCCTGCTTCCCTTCCTCTCTCTCTGCCTGCCTCTCTTGTGATTTCTCTCTGTCAAATAAATAAAATCTTTACAAAACAAAACAAAAAAAAACTTGCTTAAAACGAAATAAACATAGGGTACATTCAGTAGGACTAAATGTGTACTTGAAAAAAATTTTTAGAAGCCCTTTCTAAATTTTTAGAGACCACCTAATAATGATGGGACTACTTGGAAACTGGGAAGAAGAACCATGTTTGGGGTGTTGGAAGCAACGGACAAACCTACAGTTCTTGGTTTCTTTGGACATAAAGAATGTAAAGTAACCAATAAACGTTAGCTATTTTTAGAGATTAAAAACTAGTGCAGCTCCAGGGAAGAAACCCATGTGTCTTACGTTTTCTAGATGCAAAAAGAAGATAATCAGTATACCTGCCAGGTGACAAAAACTACAAAGTGATTAAAGACCCAGGGCTGAATGATGCTGTTAAGGAAAGCATGTGTCAAGCCTCAAAGCCTAAAAAGGAGCCCGCAAGAATTCTTGACGGAAATGTGTACACTTCAGCTTTTTGCCTGATGCCAAATTAATATGTTTTATAAGACCTGAAAGAAATTTGCCTCTAAGCAAAAATTCCTGAAAAGAATTTTTTTTTCATTTGTTAGCTTCAAAATAAACAGTTCTCCAAGTCCCCCTCCCCCAAAATGTGGTAACTTGGGTGGTATTTTTATATAAAAGAAGAAAAAAATACAGCTTTCTGCATTTTCTATATGGATCTAGAGCCATGTGAGAAGTTAAAACTACATTTTTGATCTTCAGTAAATGGGCATCACTTTAAGGGGACTGAGGTGTGAGGGAGCAGGGAATGTATCATAGACATCACAGTGGGAGAAAGCCTGGCCCTTATACTTTTTGCCTTAGACAGTAGGAGTCATAATATCAACTTGAGGAAGAACAGACAGAGATCAAAGTGTTCCAGGAAACAGACATCATCAAGCACAATGAGAAAATGGAGGCCAACAACTCTCTCCAGCTCCATGGCCAAACTCAAGATGTCGCTACCAATATTCCCATCCATATTAGGCTGCTCATGGCTATTCCACTCAGGGGCTCCCTTCAGAAACCCAGATGGCCCTTGCTTCAAACTGCATCACTTACCTTATGTATTAATTAGAGTTTAATTTACTTTTTAAAAAATTTCCTGATGCTTTGACATCTTGGGAACTTTCGGACCCAAGAAGGAAGCCCTGTCCAAGGTTAGTTAATTCCCAGAGATGGCAGACTTTTGCTAGGAACCCTGCCTCCCATGCAAACCAACCAATCCAGAGTTCATACCTCTAAACTACCTCCCTTATCAAGAGTTTACAATCCGCAGTCACTATTCCCTGCCCTAATCACCCCAGAGCCAAGTCCCAGACAACTGGACACAGTCCTTATGCCCCAGAGCCTGCTGAAATTATTCAAACTAGCTAATCCTAAACTGTTTAAAATAACTATAAAATTTTTGCCTACAATACACACACACGCACATACACACACGCACACACACACACACAGAGGTATCTTCTTTTACTGAGGATCTATGTTTTTTGACCCATTTTGCCTGACATAGTCACACCTTCTGATGTACAAAATATCACCTCTGCTACTCTGAAATAATTTCTAACTCTTCTAGGCAGAGTTGCAGCTTTCTCTTTTCTCTTTTGAACCCTGCAATATGATATTAATGCTTTAGTGACAGCATTTATAACTTTGTATTACAATTGTTTAGTTCTCTGATACTTTTTGCTATAGGGAACACTATGTTATTTACTATTTAATTTTGGTGTACCTGATATCTAGAACATCTTATTATTCATAGTGCTCAATAAATACTTACTGTGTGAATTAATTTTTTTTTTGACCAACAAAAGCTTTCTTGATAACCTTTGCTGAAAACAATGTCTATTCCAATTGCCAATTGCTGACCACAGGGGAATGTGTCTGATATATATTTTCTACCTCCTAAACTAGACTGTAAATTGCTGAGGTTAAAACACCAAGCTTTGTGCTTTTTTGCACTCCCAGTCTTGAACCCAGTGCTTGCATATACTAATAGCTGATTAATGATGGTTAGCTTAATTTATATATAACTAATAATTCAATGCTATTCAAATTCTTTTTAGAATAGAACAAGAAATAAGCAAGTAAACAATCTGCATGGAAGCCTTGAAGTATAAACTATTGACTGTCCATGTAGGAACCTATTATACTTCTCTGTCTCTTAAGAAATCTCTCAATTTCGTGGCTCTTTAAGTCAGCTGGGCTCTCCACATATTAACTCAGCCCACATCAAAACTTACAAAATAACATAATTGTCCATGACAGAAAGATGTGCAGATCAGTACAAAAATAAATAAATCATACTGTTTGGTTTAGGAATACCTTGTCTACAAGAATTTTAATGGCCTTAAAACATACAAGAAATTAAAAAAAGGATCTTCTTGGAGAATTTACTTATATATAGTATCTCATGGAACCCAGGAACAAAAAGTAGGGATGGACTTACCAGAAACTAAAGGAACGTGCTATCTCTGTCTCTGTTTCCTTATCTCTGTCTCTGTCTCTCTCTGGCCTCCTGGAATTTTTTCTTTATCTACTTCCTTCTCCTGCTCCTTTCACCTAAGAGTCTCTCCCTGTATTTCACCAGTGTACCCCGCTCTAAAACACCACTCTGGCCCAGCAAGATGCATGACCTTTCGGTTCACAATGTACAACCACACTGCTAGTGTGTCTCCGCATTAGTTTCTGGGGAGAAGCCTGGGTCAGATATGTTCATGAGGCCATCGGGTTGGAGTTGAGGGTAGGATCCAGCGTATGTCCAGGATTCCCTTCTGGAAGGAGGACAGAACTCAGTGTCAAGACTCCAAATTCTGGACTCATCTTCAATATCTTCTGTGTCCTTTGTACTCTTGATACTGATTGTTCTAAATATCTGTACACTAGTTTCCTTAAAAAATATTATTAGATTTATCTTAATGAAAAGGTATAATCTGTCATCCATGGCCTCTGACCAGAATTCAGATTTCAGATGCAGCATGACTGTTTGAGGCTTCATTTATAGAATAACGTCCTTATATCTGGACTTCTGCTTTTTTACTCCACAAAAGCATTGCTGCCTATCACTTCAGAAAACAACATAGGCTTTTGTTTTTCTGTTTTGGAGCCATCACAAGTCCTCTTCATAAAATAGTTCTCAAGGAAAAAACTGAGGGTTGCTGGAGGGGTGGAGGTAGGCAGGATGGGGTGGCTGGGTGGTGGACATTGGGGAGGGTATGTGCTATGGTGAGTGCTGTGAATTGTGTAAGAATGATGATTCACAGACCTGTACCCCTGAAGCAAATAATACGTTATATGTTAATTTAAAAAAAGAAAAAAAGAAGTAAATAGTTCTCTTACATGATTGAAAATACACTTCTCAGAAATGCAACACTTTTGGAGACATAATGTCAGTGGTTCTTACCAGGTCTGGAGTCTAATGTGAGGCTCTAAAGCTCAAAATTGGTGCTAGTCTCATAAAATAAGAGATCTGACAAGTGATCAGAGGGTATCCATAATATACAAATATATTGGAAAGTGAGTAATTTGTTCTCATTTTACAAGAACATCCCAATGGTATTAAAAGGAAATAAAGCCCACTACACACCTAGTCGAAAGGCCAGAATCCCAAACAGTGACAACACCAACTGCCCTCAGCGATGTGGAGTGACAGGAATATTATTCAGCACTGAAAAGAAATGAGATGTCTAACCAACAAAAAAACATGGAGGAAACTTGAATGCATATTACTGAGTGAAAGAAACTGATCTGGAAAAAATGCACACTGCAGGATTCCAACTACCATTGTGGGGAAGGCAAAACTATGCAGACAGTAAAAAGATCAGTGGTTGCCAGGGATGGCTTGGGCTGAGACAAATGAAAAGGCAGAGCCCAGGATACTTTCATGGCAGTAAAATTACTCTGTATGATATTTTAATGATGGATATACGTCATTCTACACTTGTTCAAAGCCATAGAATATCTACCA
This sequence comes from Meles meles, assembly GCF_922984935.1. NCBI lineage: Eukaryota > Metazoa > Chordata > Mammalia > Carnivora > Mustelidae > Meles > Meles meles. The sequence goes on along the minus strand of NC_060067.1, from coordinate 128,094,537 downwards.
GTAAACTCTAGGTAAACCATGGACTTTGGGTGATTACAGTGTGTCCATATAGGTTCATTCTTGGTAAACGACCACACAAATAATTACCATTATTAGGATGCCTGGGTGGCTCAGTCAGTAAGCATCTGCCTTCAGCTCAGGTTGTGATCCCAGGGTCCTGAGATCGAGCCCTGCATCAGGCTCCCTGCTCACCGGGAAACCTGCTTGTCCCTCTTTCATTCCACCTTCTTGTGCACTCTTGCTGTCTCTATCTCTGTCCAATAAATAAAATCTTAAAAGAAAAAAAAAACAAATTACTATTCTCATGAGTGATATTGGTAAAGAGGGAGGCTATGTGTGAGTGGGGGCAAGGGATATATGGAAAATCTCTGTGCCTCCCTCACAATTTTGTTGTAAACCCAAAATTGCTCTAAAATAATAATCTTAAAATAGGAAGTAAGCCATAATTGTTGAAAGCACCTAAATTTGTCAACTACTTAAATTATTTCCTTAGTGCAGATCGGGGATAAAGAAAACACAATCTACCGATCAGAATGATCAACTTCTGTTGAAAATGGTGGGGGGTGCAGTCTTAAAGGGATAATTTGTCTCAAATTTTTCGATTTCCATTTATTTTAGTTCCATCGTGTAACAGAGATGTCACTTAAGAAAAGATAACTTTAACCAAAAATATAAATAAGCTTGACCCTTAATTTTGGTATCTAGAACTGGAAAAGCCAAATGATAGAAACCACTGTGTTGCAATGCATTCACCTTTCCTTCAGAGGTAACAAGCACGAAGTACAGAGGACTGAATCAATAGTCACTCAGAAGCTTTCCTTTAATCAACACCTCTAAGTTATCTTGTTTTTCACTAGGAATAAATATGTTAATAAAACTAAAACATTGTGAAGTTTAAAAGTAAAAACACCTAGATTGTTTGTAGCCTGTCTTCTAGTTATTAAAAGACTGAAATGATACATTAAAATATAATTTTTGAATTAAAAGACAAGGCTTCATGTTTCTGTCGGTAAGAGATATCTATATAACTTGTGATATAATCCATTTGATGGTTTATTAGGATATATTAATGAAAACGTTTTAAATTCCATACAGCTGAATTGTCTCACATAAAATTATGATCTTAACAGATTTTTTTTTTTTGGGCACATTTAGACCGTTTCCCTCAACATTCTCCTCTGCTGATGAGTTGCTGTTTCTATTACAAGGAATGCTTTAAACATAATTGTAGTGCAGCTGCGGTCATAAATGGTTTTGATGGTGTTTAAGTTCCACAATACTTTAAGTGGCTTCTCAAGCCTCAATCAAGATGGTTTGAAGTGATTAAGTCAGTGTTTTGTAGACAATGATTTGTGTCTTAGAGATAATACTCAGTGGTCACCATATTGTAACTTTAAAAGATGTAAAATTTTGTATCATTGCATAATTTTGTTTTCCTACTAAAAACAAACTACTGAAATATGAGATTTCTCAAATTCAAAATGAGTATTGAAGTACTTTCTTGGATGGAATCAGAATGCATTTTAACTTATTAATTACATCTAAATATTCCAAACGTAGACCACCATATCTTTACTTTCTTACTCAAAGGCCTTCTGCCTTTAGGATTCAGGCCCCCAGAAATACTCCCACATTTTCTCTCCTTGGAGGAACACACAACAATATCTGAGGAACACTCTTTATCTTATCCCTTATCTTTTTTTTAAATTAAAGACTTCACTTTGTAGAGAAACAAAATGGTGCATTCTTTACAATTGATGAACCCACACTGACATGTCATAATCATACGAAGGACATAGCTTACCTTTGCGCATACTCGGGGTGTTGCACGTTCTATGGGTTTGGTTAAATGTGTAGTGACATGTGTCTTCAGTAAAGAATCAAACAGTATTTTCACGGCTTCACATGTAGTCCATGTTCTGCGTACTCATCTCCCCCAACAACACCCCTGGCAACCACTATTTTTTTTTTTTACTGTCTGCATAGTTTTGCCTTTTCCACAATGATAGTTGGAATCATGCAGTGTATAACTTTTCCAGATTGGCTTCTTTCACTCAGTAATTTGTATTCAAGCTTCTTCCATGTTTTTTCATGGCTAGACAATTCATTTCCTTTTAGTTCTGGATAATATTCCTTTGTCTGAATTACCACTTTACATATCCATTCACCTACTGAAGGCCATCTTAGTGGCTTCCAGTTTCCAATTATGAATAAAGCTACAATAAATCTGCTTTTGGGGTAGATGCACATTTTCAAGTCCTGTGGTTAAATACCAAGGAATGTGATTTCAGGATAGTGGGATAAGAGGACATTTAGTTTATAAGAAACCACCAAACTGTCTTCCAAAGTGTCTATATCACCAGGAATGGTGATAATTTCTGTTGCTCCACATCCTTGTCAGCATTTGATGTTGTCAGTATTTTGGATTTTGGCCATCCTAATAAGTGTGTAGTGCTATTTACATTATCCTGATGATGTATGAGGTAGATCATCTCTTTATATGCTTATTTGCCATTTGTATATCTTTGGTGAGGTGTCTGTTAGGGTCTTTGGGCCATTTTCTATATGGGCTGTTTCAATTCTTATTGATGAGTTTAAATAGTTCTTTGTATATTTTGGATAACAGTCATTGACCAGATGTTTCTTTTATACATATTTTCTTTTAGTCTATAACTTGTCTTCTCATTCTCTTGACAATGTGTTTGGCAAAGCATAAGTTTATAACACTTTAATGACATCCAGCTTATCCATTCTTTCTTTGAGAAGTTGTATCTTTGTGTTGTAATTATAAAGTCAATGCCATATTCAAGGTCAGCTGTTTAGAATGTTTGATTACATATGCAGCCATAATAGTGACACAGTTAGTAACATGAGTACAACTCACTTAGTCTTCACACATGCTTATCAGTGGGTTTCCAATCATAAACCACTTACATAGTGATGTTATCACATCAATATTCACACATGTTTATCAGTGGGTTTCCAATCATAAACCACTTACATAGTGATGTTATCACATCAATAACGTTCATCAGCTTTCTGTTCTCACATTTTCCTGCAGACATTGGTATGGAACACATGGAGTTTTCTTATAGTGTACTTCCTAATCACTTACCAAAGATAAAGACAAATAGAGAAAAAGCAATTAACAAAGCACACTTTTGTTCTCTGTGGTCATTTTGAGACCACAACTTAAAACAAAAATTAAAGCAGTCTTCAAGCCAACAGAAAAGCATGCTGGATATTTCTGTTTAGGTTTCCGTACTCTAATGTCTGGTCCCCCCCAAAAAAAGCATGAAAATTATCCCATTGATAAGCTAATTACTCTTATCGATGAGCCTAACAGAAGGTAGAAATTGTTAGTATTTTTAAGAATCGGAGCTTTGAGACTTTATTCTCTCAATTACGCCTCCAAAAAGAGATAAAGTTCATTATCAATAAAGGAAGGAAAAGGGCGGTGGTTGGAGTATATACTTACTGGCTTTAATAAAAGAACATAAAAATAAATGTCAGTGCCTCCTTCTCTAGCTTCCATTTTTAATGTACCTCAATCTTATTTAATTTTCATTCTTTAGCTCATATATAAAATATTGAAACCTGTTTGAGAGTGGTCTGGCATGTTGGCAAGAGGGCAGAGTTGGAACAGAAAGGCCTGGGTGACTCCCGAGCCCATTTTTTGGTGTCCTGATCCTAGAATCTTACCCAGCTTCTGACTGCCTGCATTCTTCCATGTTCGCAAGGGTGACGTCTCACAGATGGGGCAGAGGCCTTGTGCTAATTAAATGAGCTCCTACATGTGAAACACCTCACACAGTTACTACCACATTTGACAAATAATAATTTTTGATTTTTTGTTTGTTTGTTTCTGGGGGCCTAAGTGGAAGATTTCTTTGAAGTTGACTCATATGGAGGAAATATGGATTATTAATTCAAAAATTTAAATGTGTCAACATTAAAATAATAAGGACCTATAAACTCCTAATGATTAAGAGTTTGAGAACTTTTTTTATAAGTCAGTCTATGAAAGATCTTTCTTTCACTTAATAAAGTACATATTCATAGGCCCAGATTCTCTAGTTGAAAACTCTAGTATCTTAGAAAACGCAGCAAATAATAGCCAAACTTAACTCCCTTGAAAGTTACACTGCCAGGCCTCATTAGCTAACTTTGCTCAAAAGCGATCACAGAATCCCATTCTAACAGCAGGCCCTCAGCTTTCATCAAAGATCTCAATTATGAAACTGCCATAATGATAACAAAACAACAATGATGACAAAAACAAAAAAAGGAAAAAACCTCTTCTGTCAAAGATAGAGCCCATTATGCTCATCCCATATTCCTTGGATAAGGACTCACAGGAAAACTCCCTTACATTTTGGTACCTAGAAAATTAATTTTTTTAAAACATTCCTTTTATCAGGGAATTGCCATTATGTAATCTGTGTCTCTTTTATTATTCTTGGGGGCCAGAAAATTTAGACTTCATTTTAGTAAGGTCTAGGAAATACCTGTGAACATAAGCCTAGGTCACTGTGCATTCGCTTTCTCTTTATTAGACACTTTAGAAAGAGTAAATATTCTCATTAGTATTATGGATAATCATTTGAAATTTGCCTTTTCGAAGCATAAATATTAGCTAGATACTGGAAGCAGGTTCTTCAGCCGAAATCTAGACTGAATTTGAAGCCACTTAACTAGGTTATTCCTAGGAAGGCATGACTCCTGTTGTCATGCAGACGACTCTAATCTCATGCCAATAATGTTGATAGTCGGTAAAATCTGATCATTATTTTGTGGTCTGGGGCAAGTAATGTCATCTTTTTATAATGGAATTGTTCACTTTGCTCTGTCAAGTTTCTACCAGCATGTACTTATAAAGGGAAGAGCCATGAAGTTTTGGTCAAAATGAGTCACTTTCTACTTCCCAAACAGGATCCTAGAATAAGGGAAAAAATGGATTTTTAAATTATTAGCTATATTTCCCCTAAGTGTTGCAGGATTTTTTTCTCCATCCTTAGTCATGATGTTTTGGAGAATGAAGATGTAGACCCGACAGAGTGGTGGGCAGCAAAGCAATTACCAGCAAAGTTATAGTACAAAGCTCACAAGGAGAGAGGGGACCCGAAGAGGTTACCACTGGAGTTTCTAAGTCTAGGGGTATTTATGGACTTGTTGGTGGGCTGTTTCAGTCTGATTGACCCTCCCTGTGCCTGTCATCCAATCAGATTTTTATCACATATCTACCATATGGGAAAGGGGAAGAACTCCTTCCAGGGTGGTGTAAAATCCTTTTAAGGGTGATTTCTTCTTAGGGTGGGGGACCCTTCTCCCTGCCTGCTTTCCAATTATCCTTCATCACAAACATAATGTGAAAATGATTTCATATAAGTCAAAACACAATTTTTCTTTTTTTTTTTTAAGATTTTTATTTATTTATTTGACAGACAGAGATCACAAGTAGGCAGAGAGGCAGGCAGAGAGTGGAGGAAGCAGGCTGGGCTTGATCCCAGGACCCTGGGATCATGATCTGAGCTGAAGGCAGAGGCTTTAAACCACTGAGCCACCTAGGTGCCTCTGTCAAAACACAATTTTTAAAAGAAAAGATCTTATGGTTAATAAGATCTATGTGTCATCAAGAAGGCTTCAGATAAAATGTGCTACTGTCTACTTCTCTGTCCAGAATTTGTATAAAAAGAGAAAGAAGGTTTTAATACCCCAAAACCAAATAATTCAGCAAAGCTAAGAGAAAGGTAAAATTTTCGGACTCAAAAGTATGTGGGAAGGTTTGCAAAAGCAGCTAAGGTGGAACAGAATTGCTTCAGAAAGAAATAAAGGTAAAACACGATGGACAATGGCTCAGAGCAGCAGAACTCAGCATGTACCAATAGAAAATGAATTTCTTCAAAAGTGAAGAGCTTATCCTACAAAATACAGTCATATGTGTTCTTTGCAACAATGAAGGAAGGAACCACTGGGTTAGCAGGATCAGATGTCTTCTAGGCACAGCTTTTATTTAAGCGGGCACAAGAGGCAGGGCAGCATGAAGAAATACCAGGAGAGTCACTTCTGTAGGCAGCTGTTTCACTCTGACAGAGCACATGGAGGTTTTTACAAGGTCAAGCCTGGATGGCTCCACTGGTCCCTCATTCTCCACAGGAGACTGTGTGTCTGTGTGTCTGTGAGTTCAGGAGAACTGGTGTCTGGTTCTGTGACATGCAACTTATTCAAGTTTAATCAAGATGATTGAAAAACATCATCTGACACAACATCCAAGATACATAACAAAAGGGGAAAAATTGGGAAAGAGAAAAAAATGAGAAATTAATGAAAATTTACTTTAAAAAATTGTCATGAAACAGTTAAAATCTATGTCCAAATAGTTTGGCATGAATTAAAACATCTTAATGGTCTGACCATGTTTATTGAAGAAGATTATTGATCAGAAACACAAGAACTTCAGAAAGGGGTGTCAAAAAAAAAAAAAAAAGAAACAGGAGAAATTGAAGCATGAACTAGCAGTCTTAGAGGAAAAAAAGAAGAAAAAGAAGCATAACAAAAAAATAAAGTTGATATTGTAAGAACACAAAAGATAATTGATTTTTTTGAAACACAGTAAAAGACATTGAGTCTGAAAATAATAAAGTGAAATGAGAAAAAAATATTTTGAAAGAAAATAATATATGTAAAAGATGGACAAAAGAAATCCAACATAAATATAATTTAAGCCCCCAAACAAGCATAACAATAGAATAGAACAAATAGTTACAGACTAAGAAAAACAATGTCATTACAAAAATAAGTTGGTAGTAGAAAAAGAAAAAAATTTATAAAAATGTGCTATTTTGACATTGTTCATAGTAGGGAAATAGGAGAGATTATCCCTAAAATCCCAACATCTAAAAGAAAGATATAATTATTAAGAGCAAGAATTAAAAAAATCAAAATCTCTTTTTTGAAAGATTTTATTTATTTATTTGACAGAGAGAGACACAGTGAGAGAGGGAACACAAATAGGGGGAGTGGGAGAGGGAGAAGCAGGCTTCCTGCCAAGCAGGGAGCCCCATGCGGGGCTCTATTCCAAGACCCTGGGATCATGACCTGAGCCGAAGGCAGACCCTTAACTACTGAGCCACCCAGGCACCCCAAAAATATCAAAGTCTTTCCAAACAAAATAAAAACCTTTCAAAACAGAAGAAAACATTTATAAGCATACTAATGCAGAGCAAAGAAATAGACCACAAAGCAAGATCCTTTCAATAGCTAAATAAAGGGAAAACATAAAATAACACAAAAGATCAAATATGATTCATATTAATAACTGTAAATAGCTTAACTCTCCTGTTAAGATTAAAAAAAGAAAAGAAAAGAAAGATTTTTCAGACTGACAACAAGAACACCTGGGTGGTTCAGTTGGTTAAGCTGCTGCCTTCCACTCAGGTCATGAACCCAGCATCCTGGGATCGAGTCCCTCATCCAGCTCCTTGCTTGTCAGAGAGCCTGCCTCTCTCTCTGCTTCTGTCCACCACTCTGCTTGTTTGTGTGCCCTCTCTTGCTCTCTCTCTCTGACAAATAAATAAATAAATAAATAAAATCTTTAAAAAAAAAAAGACTAACAAAATAAAATTTAAATCTATTTAATACATAAGAATCTTATGAAAACTGGCCATATATTGAGGCACAAAGAAAATCTAATAAATTTAAGAGGTTAAAAAAAAAAAACAACAAAATATTTCCCGATCAGAATTCAATAAAACAAAAAACCTTTAATAGAATCATAAAATAAAATGTCTCTTCTAATAGAAAATTTAAGAAATCTTTCCTACACAAATCTTGGTTGGAAAAGGAAATATGAAACAAAATTTCCAAATGCAAAAAATAATGAAAATACCAAAACCCATATGATACAACTAAAAAAGTACTTTCATTGAAAAATTACTAGTGTTGTATACTTACATTCATAAAAAGATAATAAATTATTTAATCTGATTCAAAAAGTTAGTAAAAATGAGCAAAGAACTAAAAAAAAAAGAAGGGAAGGGATTAATAACATTATAATAGAATGCATCATAAAATTAGAAAACATGTGAGAACAGAAGAAACTGGAATAAATAAATAATAATAAAAATCAATAAACAAAAAGACTATGAGATAATCTCATCATTAAAAATGAAAGCTGCACAAGTAAGATATGATGAGTGAAATACACACATAAAATCTAACAAAATGGAAAGAATGACCCAAGATCACTATCTCTCCCCACACAAATAGTGCAAATAAAAATGAATCTTGTGAATTATTGAAACAAGGAGCATTTTCACCATTATACTAATTATTGGATTAAAATTAGGTCTCCAAAGTCCTGAAAACATTTGTCATTTTTATGGTTTTATGTACACAGAATGTCATGTGTGATTCTTTGCACACTGACATTCCCAAGCACAGGTATAAGAGAATTTCCCTTAGTGTTTTTGGCATAAAACTGTTGTCAATTATACAGAAAATGACTTGGGGGAAATAAATGGATACATTTAAAAAATGATATTGTAATTTAACTTACATAGAAATAGACATTGTTGAGTTTAAGTTATTCATAAAAATAAATCAATATAAAAGTTGAACTGATTTAAACTCACTATGAATGACTTTGTTCTTCACACATTGTTAATATCCACAGTTTTGCATACTGGTATCACTCCGTTTCTAAAACAAGGACATTAAAAGAAGAAGAAGACATTGTAATCAGTTTTGGAGGTAAGCTGAGAACTCAAATAAGCGTTCAAAGCCAGATTCCCTCAGTGGTCATTAAGGGCCTGTGTGAGTCACCCAACCTCCTTCCCCTCTCCGCATCCACCCACCCACATATCTCGGGACAGGGACTTCTATCACTCTCTGCTATAGGCTTACTGGTCTCAGTCTTCTCTCTATCATGGCAGGCTTCCTTCTCCTACGGGGCCTTTATACTTGCTGTTTTTGCTACCTAAAATTCATAGATGATATTTTGCCACCTTCAGGTTTAGGTTGAAATCTCATTTTTCTCGTGAGACATCACTGATAACCGTATTTAAAAGTTTAACACCACCCCACCCCCCAACACGCCACCCTGCCCCAATCCGCCCATCATCCACACCCACCCAGGCACTTCCTATCCAATTACCTGCCTCCTCAATACTTAGCATCAGCTGATATGCTGATTTCATTCATGTATTTGTTTAATACCTTATAAATGCTTAGATTGTATCTTTTCTGTGTCCTGATTTATTCCCAGAACTTTTAATGGCATGTAGTGGGCATTCAATGAAGATTTGTTGAAGAGATGAATTAAACTGATAAATGTTCTTACCGGAGCATCTTCATGAACATTCTGCTTTCTGGTTGCTATATTTTCAATGCTATAACCTCAGTGATTTTGAAAATATATTTTACAAGAAAATGTCTGCATTATATCTTTTTATTTCTTTTTATGTATTAATTGCATTAAATTTCTACTGAGTTATAAGAGCCAATAATTAAAACAATACTGACTTCAAAGTGAATCACCCAATATTTATGAAATACCTTCTCTGTGGTCTGCCCTTCCCAAGTCTCTGGGAAAAAATCGTGAGTTCCAGACCTCAAAGAGTACATAGTCTGGCTATAAGACTCTGCCTTTCAATACATACTTTCTGAGAGCTAGCCTTCTCAAAAATGAAACACCTTTTTAATCTGTGTACCTTCATTTAAGGAATTTATGTTAAGAGAGGGATATATACTATATGTAAGGAATCTCTATTAAAAATATATCTTTTTAGTGGCCTAGAACACTAACGTAATGATACCTTAATTGAATGGATATCTATATTGTAAAATATATTAAGTGAAACACAGGAAATATGACTAATGTTTATACATGCTAAATGGGAGTGTCAAATATGAATCTAAATCTGTAATTCTTATAGCAATTTCAATGGCCTTTAATCATCAAGAAAATCTCCTCTACTGATGGAAAACCTGCATAATGTATTTGTTCAAAATATAATTGATCCCTTATGTGTCATATTCATAATAAAAATTATAATATCCCAAGTACAACCTATGAATTCTTTGGAAACAAAACCCTTCTTGCTCTATTGTTAAATATGAAACATCCTCCATTTTTTCAAAATGTCTTCAAATAATCAAGGTATCACATACATACTTGAAATTTACTATATTACTATATTTGGGAGGAGATTTTCAAATCTATTGGAACCATCAACCTACAAAACAGAGGGAATTTTCTTTTTTTCTTGAATACTTTTCTCCCTTCCAAAGAGTAACAATGAGTACATATGAAAAAAACCTTCAAAACATAATACCACTTATTTATCTTTTTACATTTACTTATTTTTCCAGCCAATCTTTTTATTTAAATAATTTTTGATACTGAAAATATTGCAAAAATTTACAGTGGATATCCATATTATTCACCCCAAACCACTTTTTAACATTTGCTAAGTTCTGTGCATGTGTGTATGACTGTGTGTGTATCCATATCTAGCTTTAAATTGAAGTTTTTGAATCATTTGAAGACATAATGACACATGATTCTTGACACCTAAATATTTGGCAGGACATTTTCCTTAATAAAATACAATACAAATGCCACACTCTGACAATTTAATATACATATGGCAGTATTATCTAATATACTAGTTTCCTTATTCAAATGTCTCTAATTATCCAAACAATGACCTTTATTGTTGCTTCTTCTTTCAACTAAATATCCATTCAAAGAATATCCATTGATTATATTTAGATACCATGTCTTTTTAATCTCTTTTATTTTAGAACAGTGTCAACCTTTTCGTGGTTTTTCATAATACTGATATTTTTGAAGAGTATAGGGCAACACTTTTGCAGAATTTCTTGCACTTCGGATACTTTGGATCGTTTACTTAGTAAGAGAATCAAGTTAATTATATTGTCAGGATTACTACACAGGTGGTGCAAGGCCTGTTTAGATCAACACAGTTGACAATAGAGCTGGTCTGAGCACATGCTTTGTGAAAATCCAGGGCTAGGAGGATTCTCTGTGATTTCGGTGTCTTCTTCACCTGCCTTCAGTAAACTCACAGCCTCTCAGGAGTCTTGTAGCATGGCAAAAATCTAAGCAACCAAAAAAGATCAAAGTTGTAGTGATAAATGTGGCTATACCTTCCCACATGAAGGAAAATTATCTCCTAAAATAGGATCACCCCATAAGTTAAGTGTCTAATAATCATAGAATTGCACTTGTTGCTACTACCACATTTTAAAAGTATTTTGCGCTGTTATCCCAGACTACATGCTTGGTAGCTATGCGCAAGATAAGGAAACAGAAATTTTACTGCGTATCTGTGCTCATCTTCTCTGTATTTCACTTACCTTTGCTACTTCTCTTATATGTTCATAAACATCTCAGAATGTTAATTTGTCCCATAGGTTCAGAATTTGTTTCCATCCTCATCTTCCTCTCAGAGCTCTCTGCTCTATTCCGTCTCGGATAAGGAAAGGGTAAGGACTCCATAACAACAGAAATCACACGATCCTAAAACAGGATAGCCTGTCATTCAAGCATTCTTATCAAGTACATATTACAAAGCAGATCCTTCTCTAGCCAAGTGAATACAAAAATGAACAACAGTTCCCTACTTTCTTGGAGTTCATATTATATGGGGTGGAAATGAGGGAATCAGTAAACATAAATTAGCAGGTATTAGGAGTAACATCAGCAAGATGGAGAAAGAACAATCTCTGCCTTTGAGACTCCAACAGAAACACTGATGAAGCAAGAGCCCTTAGGCTAAAATACGACCATGAGAACCCAGATTCCAGTTTTCCACCTTAGAAAAGCACAAAGCCATGAAGGAGTTTCACTTTATCCATGTCAGACCCTCCCACAAACTGCCACAGCTAGGTGCTCAGAGACATCCACTCAGCCCACAGTTTCTCCCTGGAGAGACAGAGTGAGTGAAGCACCCATCCCAAATCCTCTGCCTCTGGGAGCACTGCTCAAGAAATCTACTTCTTGCTCGCCTCATTCAGAGCACTGAGTCAGCTGGTATTTTGAGAAAGCCTGGGGAGGACTAAAAATGAAGACAGGAGCCGGAGCTCTCAGCAGCGTGTGTGGTGTTGAGAGGAGATGCGCAGTCCTGAGACGTGTCCTTCTAGAAGAAGGGAGAGAGGCCGCACAGAGGCCCCAGGCTCCCAGCATTCCCCTGCTCCTCCCTGTAGGAAAGGGTAAGGTGGCTTACAGCAGCCAGAACAGCTAGTGAGCTTGGGAAAGACGCCCCAGTCCTCAGAAACTCCGCCACCAGGAGGGAGGAAGGGAGTGGAAGGGAGTGGAATTTGCACATTCACAGAACACTTTTGAAAGGCTCCCAGAATTTCTAACTGGGCTGATGGGAGATGTTTTTGTTTTTGTTTTTGTTTTTTTCCTCTGCTGAAATCAGTCTGAAAAGACTGGAGGAGATAGCTGCTTCTTCGAGTGTGCAGGCAGCATAAAACTAAAAGGAACATAAAAGGCATGGAAACATGATACTGACAAAGGAACAAAATAAATCTCTGGTAACTGGCTTTAAAGAAATGGATAATTACGAATTTTCTGACAATTTATTCAAAATAATCTTTTTAAATAAATTCAATGAGTTAACAAGAGAGCAGAGATAGGCCACTAAACAAAGCGTAGAAGATGATACTAAACAAAAAGAGAATATTAACAGATCTATAGGGACACCTGGGTGGCTCAGTGGGTTAAAGCCTCTTCCTTCGGCTCAGGTCATGATCCCAGGGTCCTGGGATCAAGCCCCACATAGGGCTCTCTGTTCAGCGGGGAACCTGCTTCCTCCTCTTTCTCTGCCTGCCTCTCTGACTACTTGTGATCTCTATCTGTCAAATAAATAAATAAAATCTTAAAAAAAAAAAACCTGTAGAAACCATAAAAACAAAGCCAAATAGAAATTCCTGAACTGAAAAATAGAATCACTGAAATGCAAAGCAAAGGAAACAATTACCAAAATGAAAACGTGAGCCATGGAATGGGAGAAAATATTTGTGAACTGTATATTTGATAGTGAGTAAATTCTCAAAATATATAAGGAACTCCTACAACTCAATACCAAGAATACAAGCAGCCTAATTAAAAATGGACAAAGGACTTGAACAGACATTTATTTTTTCAAAGAAGGCAGGGAACGGCCCCAGTTATATGAAAAGATCTTCAACACCATTATCAGAGAAGTGTATATCAAAACCATAATTATAATATAAAACTATTAACTGTTAGAATGGCCACGATTAAAAAAAATTAAGTGTTGGCAAAGTTGGCAAGGAACACTTATACCCTGTTGGTGAGAATGTAAAATGGTACAGCAGCTGTGGAAAATAGTAGGAAGTTTCCTCAAAAAATTAAAAATAGAACTCCCATGTAATCTGGCAATTTTTCCTCTAGGTATGTATCCAAAAGGTTTGAAATTAGGATCTTGAAAAGATATTTATACTCTTGTGTTCATTGTAGCACTATTCACAATATCCATGAGAGGGAAACAGTCCTGGTGTCCAATGACAGATGAATGAATAAAGAAAAGGACACACACACACACAGACACACACGCACACACACAGTGGGATATCATTCAGCTTTAAAAAGAAGGATAACCTGCCATATGCTACATACAACATGGGTAAATCTAGAGGATATGATGCTAAATGAAATAAGCTAGTCATAGAAGGACCGATACTGCATGATTCCACTTCTATGAGGTATCTAATGTAGTCAAATGCACAAAAGCAGAGAATAAAATAGTAGTTTTCAGGGGCTAGGTGGTGGGAGAAGTGGAGAGCTGTTTTCAACACGTATAAAATTTCAGTTATGCTAGATGAATAAATTCTAGAGATCTGCTCTACAATACGGTGCTTAGAGTTAACAGTATGGTATTGTGCACTTCAAAAACCTCTATCAAGAGGATAGATATTTTGGGATTAAATATTCTTACTAATACACACACACACACCCCCCAAAGGGACACAGGAAACTCTGGGAGATGGTGGATATGTCTATTCGCTATGAACATTTCTTAAAAGGAAGATATGATGAGACTGAATACTCAGAAGTGAATATTCAGAGAAGACCTTTCCGGGGATATTTAAACAAAAATCTGAAAGACAGAAGAAACCAGCCATAAAAAAAAAATCATGAAAAAGTAAACAGGGAAGGGTGTGGTATTTTTGAGGGATAGAAGAAAAGCAGCATGGCTGGAGCAGGCTGGCAAGAGGAGGGTGACGGGACAAGATAAAGTCAAAGAGGCACAGTTTGGGTATGAGGTTCTTATTAGATTTCTAAAGAGCAGAAATCTCAGGAAGTTTCTGATATTCAAGTATAAATGTTGGGTGATTTTCCTTTGGAAAGTACAGAGACTTTTGATGACGATTACACTCATGGTAGGAAGGAAGTCAAAATTATAGCTTTAGCCTCGCGTCACATTGCAGAAGAGTAAGTAACAGAGGTCCATATGCTAATTTGGATTGGATGATGGATGATCGTGCAAGTTCTGGTATATTCAACGCACTGTCCACTGCAACAGGCCATCTTCGCTTAAACTAGAATATAGAGGCAAGAAGACAAAAGCAGAATAATGAATAGCTCAACTCCAAACAAGATTCTTCAGCAGATCTTTAAAATAGTAAGTAAAAAAGGAGAAAGAGTTGCTCTGAATGGTTCTAAGAAACACAGCAGTGGTTTGTGAGCACCTAAATATTAATTTATTAGAAGAGAGGAGTCATTCCAAAACATTAGTGCCCTATTCATTCATTCATTCATTCATTCTGGTTACATTTAGGGCTTCTCACTACATACCAACATGGAGAGAGTCACTAGGCATGAACCCTGTTTTCAATGAATTTATGATCTTCAAACAGTGAAGAGGATAATTCTTGATTATACTTCAGAGAATGAAGTGTTACATAGAGGTAAGTAGAGAATGCTCTGGAGATTAGAAAGAAGAAAATCAGAGTTGAGGCACCTAACTTTGCTTGTGTTGATCAAGGAAGACCAGGTTAAAAAAAAAAAATTGTTATACCTGAGCTGGCTCTCTGAGGATAGTGGGGATAAAAAGAAAGACCTTAATGGTGGGGACTCTGAATGTGCAAAAGCATAGAGGAACCAAACTGTAGGTTTTATATATATACATACATACATGTATATATATAAATGATATTACATTCCATCAAATATATCAGGCTGAATATCTGTTGATTGAAAATAGAAAAAGTGTGTGATTTATATAAGCCAAGGAATCTAAATAACATCTTAAGAATGATAGATTGATAGAATGATGAAAAAGTTTGAACAAAAATGTAACCTGATTCGATTTGCATTTTAAAATAATGGAGAGTTGCTGATGGATTTGAGGGTAATTAAAGAGGTGATCTGCACAGATCATGGTGCAGGGGTGAGAAGCGAAAGGTCCAGAAGGACCCCACACCCACATTCCTAATTTGGGGCTTGGGAAAGTTGGGAACATTAGCCAGGAGGAATAGAAGCAGATTGGATATGAAATGATTAAGCAATCTCTTCTTTTCTACTTTCCATTCCTGTTTTCAGAATTAAACAAAAGAATTACAGAATATCTCTTGTTGTTAGTATAGACATAATAGCTTACATTGTACCTATTTTATTCAAAAAAAAAGTTAGAAATAAAAAATGTTGAGAAATGTTGATTTAAGGAAATGATGGTTTTCCAGCTTGAGGTATTGAGAAGTGGGCTGGGCTCCAGGGAATCGTGCTCACTTTACTACAGTATAAACGAGCCTGTCACTAAGATAGTTTAGGAGGGAAATACCCAAGTGTCTTCATTCACCCCTGGTTTGTCTCCTACAGAGAGTTACAAACAGGTCATCCTGCAGCTGAATAAAACGTTAAATAAAATCGCGAGAACAGATTGAAAGTTACAGACAGCTTATAATCAAAGAAGAAATTAGATAGTGAATCCTGCTACACATTTAAAAACCACTGGAGTGCATCTGCAGGACTTCCTAAGCCACCTGCCCGCCTCTGGGCTACTTCCAAGAGGGCCAGGAGAACAGGGATGCTGCTTGAATGAGAAGCAAGTGAATTAGTACAGTGTGAATTAAAATCTGATGCTGAAGTCTCACAAAATAGAGGCACAGAGAGAGGCAGTGGGAAAATGGGCTTGATCCAGAACCAGGGACCATGCGCCCTGCCTCATCTACTTATAGCCACTCCCTCCCCCTTCTGCTTCCACCCGGAGCTTTGATTCCAAGACAATGTTAAGAGGCCGAACACCATTTTTGCAGGATCCACAAGATTAAGGTTTAACCAAATTTTCTCAGGATGGTACTACTAGCATTTCTCCCTTCTGGTTTGAAAGTCACCCACCAGATTCTTGCTAGGTTGATTCAACAAAATAGCCCTCAGCTTAATTTTTGTTACTTTATTAATTTATTTATTTATTTGGGGGGGAGCTCAAGTTTTGTTTTTGTTTTTAAGATTTTATGTATTTATTTGACAGACTGCAGGAGAGAGAGAGCGTGCACAAGCAAGGGGTACAGCAGAGGGAAAGGGAGAAGTAGGCTCCCCGCTGAGCAGGGAGCTGGCTATGAGGCTCGAAGGACCTTGGGATCATGACCTGAGACAAGGGCAGATGTTTAACCAACTGAGTCACCCAGGTGCCCCTTAATTTCTGTTAGTTTAAATAGTTCAGAATTGTAGGTCTCCTCTTGGGGTTCACTGTGAGACACATTAATAGTGTAAAATAATATTTAAATTTAATAGAACATTTCAACTTAGCAGAAAGCCTATATTATGAGTGTAAATCTCATTTCATGGCATATCTCACCTTGATTAAGGGAGAATAAATAGACATTTGGCTATCAATTTTAGACAGTAAATTTAATGTGTGATAGATAAACTAAATGGCTTCATGTCCTTGTCTATAGCAGGTCAAGGGTTAAAACCCCAGGCCTCTGAATCAGAGCTAAGATGTGTTTTATTCTTAGTTAAATTACACTTAAAAAAAAAAAAAAAAAAAGGAAAGCTTCACTGTTCTGTGAAAGCTCCTTCTGTCTGCAAAACATATTGCAAGATGTCAGACAGCATCAGCACCAAAGGGAGATGTGCTCTTAATCCATTCTGTTGTTAGTAAGTGTCAAAAATGGCTTTCAGCAGAATAATTATAAGGTTATACTCCACGGACAGTCATTTGGGAATCATGGGCACCTGCTGACTAGAATCTGGGATTTTAAAATTTCATTCCCTTTGTGAAAAGAGAAACTTTTTCTTCAACATGAAAATAGAGAGGAAGGTGCCCTTCAACACTTGTTTTAAAATAGCCAAATTTGCCATTAAGAGCCTCGTTAAAAAGACAGTTGTGTGACCATTCTGCAATGAATTCTAGGAATTTAAATATCTAAGAACGGCTCAAAAATGAAAAGGGGAGAAAAAGATAATTGAATAATACCAACTCAATTAGCAGTCATAACACAGTTTCATTTATTTTAAAAGCCAGAGGTTACAATTTCATGATCCCACAGAAAAAGCACACCACACACTAATATCATCTTCTATCTCATTTGTATTCAGATCACAGAGGTGACTATATTTAGATTTCTCCTTGCAATGCTTTAACTAAATGTCTCTGAAAAGGTAACTGGAAAGACAATTTCATATCAAATACTGATTTTCAAACTTCAATCAGCACATATTGAAGACAGGATTCTTTTCCAAGTAGGATTACAGGGGTTCGTTGTCCGCTAGGAGAGGACCTGCATGAAAAGTCTATGTGATTTATGCTGAAATAAATCCTGTCATTCAATACCGACTAGGAAGCCACAGTTGCCAGGGTAACTGCTTACTTACAAGACGAGTTGTACATAGTAATTTCCTAGCTTGTTCCATTCCAATCAATGGAGCAGCCATGTGTCCTTTATGAACAACATGGTTACACCCTTGGTGTTCCCCAGAAAGGAAAGATCCATTATTTGCAAGTAACTTTGCAGATCCCTGATTTTCCATTATTTTGTAACTTTGCTGATTCTTATTTGTATCTACCTTGAGACAAAGTAAGAAGAGGCAATTAGAAGTGAGCTTCTCTCCCAGCCAATGGAAAGCGCACTTCGATAAAGCTTTTATCGTTTTCTGCTATAGATTATAAGCACATATTTCTTGCTTAGTGATTCTTTAAACGTTGTCACAGTTTAAGAAATACCCCCAGGGCAAAAGATAGGGGAGAAAAAACAACTTGTGTCAACCAGTTAACAGCTATGTGCAGAAAAAGTCTATTATATGAAGAATATTACTCCTTAAAGTGGAATTTAAGGATTTTATTTATGTATTTATTTAAGAGAGAAAGAGAGCAAGAGAGTGGGAGAGGAAGAGCAGGGAGAAGGAGCAAAGGGAGAGGGACAAGCAGCCTCCCCACTGGGACTCGATCCTACAACCATGAGATCATGATCTGGTTACCTGAAATCATGACCTAAGCCAAAACCGAGAATCGGATGCTTCACCAACTAAAGCATCCAGGCGCTCCTCCATAAAGTGTAATTTAGAAGTAAGTTAGAGTACAGTGTTAAATTTAGTGTTGGGACTAATTTTTCAGCCCACATTCAGGGACTGCCTACCGTGTGCCAGGCACTGTCATAGGCCCAGGGGATAGGGCATTAAGCAAAGCCCAGTGCTATAGTCATTGGATTTATAAGCCACCTGCGACATGAGTGGTGGGAAGGAGTCCTCCGCCACTCCTGCAAGTTCTCATGGTGGAAAAGTAAACTTATCTCTTAATTATGCAATTTGAAGCAAGTTAATTTTCCTCTCTGACTTTCCACTCCTCTATTTGCAAAACGGATTGTGTTCACGTAAATTTATTGAGAAGATAATGCATGATAAAATACATGAGACCATAGAATGTAGCCTGTTTCCCAGCAACTGTTTCTGGAATCTGCTTCTTTCTATAAAAAGCAAAATTGCTGTGAAAATTGTCCTGCCTTTATCCTAGAAATTCAGAAGATCAGACAAATAGGAAAAAGGAGTTATTCCTAGGTTGGAGATCACTGTGACTTACATGGGAAAGTGAATTAAAGAACATATTGCCAGTAATAGCATTGGGTAGTCCTGTGAATAGCAGGTAGAAACTTGAAATAGCCAGCTATAGATAGAACTGTATCATACAGTAGCAGTAGGGGGAACAGTGTAGGAGTATGCAGTTATGTATAAAGGGCTAAACACAGAACTGGCAAATAATAAATACCCAAAAACGTTTATTATATTATAAATTATAAATAATAAATTCATATTATATTATAATTTATACAAGTAATGTGCTTAATGTCCTATGTATATGATTTCACTTAATGCACACACTTATGTGATTCATACTTCATAAATGAGAATTTATTTTTTATTATTATTATGTTCAATTAGCCAGCACGTAGATGAGAATTTTTAAGTGCAGAAAAATTAAGTGAAATATTCAAGATTACGCTAATAAGTGAAGATCTGAAATGTAGGCCAAGAACAAACAATGAGTAATAAAACACGTTGGAAAGAAAGACTCAGCAAGTAATACAATAGTAATATTAAGAAAAACTATCTTATCCAGGTAGTTTCTTCTTTACTGTGGATCAAAATGAAGCACAGTTGAGGGCCACTGAGTAACAGAAATAAAAAGGAGGCTCCACAGAAGACCATGCCCAAGACAATTTCTCCAGCCACGGATAAGACTTATCTGTAAATTCAGGTTGGCAGTTAACATCACTGTTCACTATTTGTAATTCGACCACATACATGATCACTACTAAATTCATTCTATTCATTCTTAGTACTATTTAATATCAGTACAAAATGGTAGGGTTTTTAAACCAACTTTGTGAAATGACATTGGCATGAGATTCATGAACCCAATGGATCCCCAACGAAGACAGTAATCAGAACTCGAGTACCCCCAAAAGGCAGACCAGTCCAGTAACAGCTATTACATATAGAATGATGCTTCAGGCAAGCTTATTTTCTATTTGTGTGTGCATTTCACTACTAATTATGTTTAAGTCTTATAAATACACAGAAGTTTTCAAGTTTATTTAAAATGCATCATATCTCCTCAAACTTTTTCAGCTTCTGTTTAAAAGTTACTTAATAGAGAAATTGAACAGCATGCGTCTATATTATTCATGTGAATTTGTTTTAAAGAAACAAGTGAATGACTCAAAATCACTGCAATAATGGGTACATAAATTTTATATCCTAATCAAATTAGTATTCAGAACCTATCAAATAGCATGGTTAAACTTTCTAATCAACAGTGAAATTTTACAGATTTAAAGCTCAATAAAACTAACGATTTTATGGTGAAAAATTAGTTTAATTACCAATGAACTTCAGTAAGATTAAAAGTGACTTGTAACAGAAATAAGTAGGTGAGATGGCAGTGGGATAACATATTCAAGGGGTAGTAAAAAAAGAATGTCATACAAGAATCTTATGTCGAGCAACATTATCCTTCAAAAATGAAGGAGAGAGGGGCCTGGGTGGCTCAGTCGGTTAAGCATCTGGCTTTGGCTCACGTCGTGATCTTGGGGTCCTGGGATCGAGCCCCATGTCTGGCTTCCTGCTTGGCGGGAAGTCTGCTTCTCCCTCTCCCTTTAGCCCACTTCCCCTATGTTCACTCTCATTCTCCCTCTGGCTCAAATGAATAAATAAAATCTTTTTAAAAATGAAGGAGAGGGGAGCCTCGGTGGCTCAGTGGGTTAAAGCCTCTGGGGTCGGCTCAGGTCATGATGCCAGGGTCCTGGGATTGAGCGGGCTCTCTGCTCAGCAGGGAGCCTGTTTCCTCCGCGCTCTCTCTGCCTGCTTCTCTGCCTACTTGTGTTCGCTGTCTGTCAAATAAATAAATAAAATCTTAAAAAAAAAAAAAAGAAGGAGAAATTGGTCCATTCCCAGATAAGCAAAAACCAAGAATTCTTTATGAGCTGACCTGCCCTACAAGATATACTAAAAGATTCCTTCAGGTAGAAACCAAAGGACATTAGACAGAAACTCAAATTGAACTGAATAAATAAATAGTATTGGTAAAGGTAATGAAGAAATAAAGAACACCAAGGAAGGTAACTATATAAATAATATACTGTATAAAGGGGTAAAAAGGTAACATGATTTCCAATGGGCAAAGGATTTGCATAGACATTTTTCTAAGAAGTTATAGAAAATGGCCAATTAGTACAAGAAACAATCTTCCGCATCACATCTTTAGGGAAATGGGAACACAAGCTACGACAATATACCATTCTTACCCAGAAAGAAAAAAGATAAACAATTTAACAAGTGTTGTGTTGTATGAAAAAAAGAATACCTTGCTTCGTTACTGATGGATACATAAAATGACACAGTCACTTTGAGAAGCAGTTTGGCAGTTCCACAAGACGTTAGAAATAAAGTTCCTAAATGATCCAGCAATTCTAATCCTAGATGTTTAGTCAAGAAAAATAAAAATAATGTGTTCACATGAAACTTGTTCACAAATGTTCATGGCAGTGTTATTCTAAATAACCAAAAAATAGAAACTTCCTATGTATCAACTAATGACTGAATAAACAGATATATTTGACAATAGAAGGATGAAAGACGAATGTATGATACAATATGGATGAACCTTGAAAAAAAATTGCTAAATGAAAAAAGCCAGCCACAAAATACTGTGAATTGAATGATCTCATTTATAAAAAATATCCAGACGGGAAGTAGGCTATTGGTTGTCAAAGGCTGAGGAAAGGAAGGAATGGAGTGTGACTGGTAGTAAGGCGGTGGTAACACTAAAGGATTCGAGAGTGGTGATGGTCACAGAACACTGTGAGTGTATTTTCAAAATCACTAAATTGCACACTGTTAATAAGGTAATTTATGGTATGTGAATTTTATTTCAATTAAGCTTTTATTTTAAAAATAAGGTTAAGGGGGCGCCTGGGTGGCTCAGCGGGTTAAAGCCTCTGCCTTCAGCTCAGGTCATGATCCCAGGGTCCTGGGATCGAGCCCCGCATCGGGCTCTCTGCTTGGCTGGGAGCCTGCTTCCTCCTCTCTCTCTCTGCCTGCCTCTCTGCCTACTTGTAATCTCTATCTGTCAAATAAATAAATCTTTAAAAAAAAAAAAATAAGGTTAAGGAGAGAATCTCTAACCCAGAGTGAACACTCTAACAATTATTTGATCCTTATCTTTTTATTCCACAGCTGAGGAAACTAAAGGCAAGATAAATTAATTGCCTAAGGGCTCAAAACTTCGATCAAATGACCGAATTCAGTATTGGTCACACGGCATTATGTAGACAGAGCATGTGTGTGAGGAGTGTGAGAACACTTGAAAATTGTTTAGGTGGGTGTTTAATATCTAAACAATATGTTTGCTTTCTACTTTCAGAGACCCTGGGAAGATTACCCCATTGGATAAACATTCCAAACTATAAACAAGTCTTAGTTGGAAATGTAATTCAGGTTTATGGTTTTTTTTAAAGCATTTTATTTATTTATTTGACAGAGAGAGAGACAGCAAGAGAGGGAATACAAGTAGGGGGAGTTGGAGAGGGAGAAGCAGATTCCCTGCTGAGCAGGGAGCCCAAAGTGGGGCTCTATCCCAGGACTCTGGGACCATGACCAGAGCCAAGGGCAGACGTCTAATGACTGAGCCACCCATGTGCCCCATAATTAAGGTTTATGTTGTCAAGATTTAAAAGTAGTTTAAGATGGAGGTTTAAAACAGACATCAGACTGGGGCACCTAGATGGCTCAGTCTGTTAAGCATCCTAATGTCAGCTCAGGTCATGATCTCAGAGTCATGGGATGGAGCTGTGCATGCAGTCTGCTTAAGATTCTCTCTCCTCCTTCTGCCTCTCCCAACTCATGTGCATGCATGCTCTCCCTCTCTCTAAAAAAAAAAAAAAAAAAAAAATCTTAAAAAAATAAAATGAGCATCAGAGTGACCTGCCTCCAAATTCTGGTTCAGCCACATGACCTCAGGTGAGTAGCTTAAACAAGCTAAGCCTCAGTGTCTGTCTGCAAATACAAACTAGCAAAGATTAAAAAAAAAAATACTTAGATTATGGTGTTTTGAGAATTAAATGAGAAAATGTATGTGATGCCCTTATCTTAGTGCCCTGATACGTACAAAGTAGTCAGCAAGTGCTTCTAACAATGAGAATGAGAATGATGATGATGGTGGTAAAGAAACTGGTTCGGCAACAGATTGTAGAGGTCATGTAAGGGGTTTCCCATCTCCTTCCTGAATTTCCTGTTCTCATCATGGTCATATTTTTGGTGACACATTATTGGAACCATACATGACTTCCTTTCTTCTCATTTGTCCACATGGGAAAATCTGAAAGTACTGAGAGAAACAAGGAACCAAAAGAGAAGGCAGTAAAGATCATGAAGGAGCATCTTTGCATGTCTTTGTTGCCCACTCCCCCACCTCAAACCCCCAACCCCTGGCTCCGAGTGCTGATTTCTGCTTTGCTCTCATCGAATCTGCAGCCGCTAGACATAGGAAACTAAGTGATTAGGATGTTCAAAGAAACTGAGATGTTCACCTGAATAATCAAGATAATATTTCAAAGATCTATTCCAAAAAAGGTAAAACTCTGTTACACTTATAGAAAGAGATCTTGGGAGAGAAGATTCAAATCTATTGTGCATGGTCCTCATAGACTGATCTAATTTTCTTCAACTATTTATCATTTTTATTGTTTTGAGGATATGGATAAACAGACAATGACATTTTCCAGATTGCATTCATTCATATCTCTCTGCGATAAATATATTTCATGGTCTCATAGTGGTAAGTGATTAAGACACTAAGAGAAGGTAAAGGAACTATCATTTGCTAGGGCCAGGAGGTCATCTCATTCAATCCTCTAGAGACCTATGTGGTAGGTTTTCGTCTTCTAATCATGTAGATGAAAAAATCTATGACTCAGAGGGAAATAAGAGCACATGGCTAATAGATGGCAGAACGAGAAGTCATAAGTTCTCCCTTCGAAATTAATACTTCTATAACACCTTTAGTAAGATATGCTGTTCATACCATAAAATGTTCTTGATAAGAGAAAAATTTGTCTAAATTGCAAAACTAATACTCTGTCTACTACACAATGCCACTTTAACATGGGTTAAATATGACAGAAGGAAAAGAGAATCTTTATTATTGTGCCAAGGACTAGCTTAAAAAATAATAGTCCATGTCTTTGATGTTAAGGTTCATATCAAAAGTGGTAGCAAAGTCAGGTATATATGCACCAGATTCTTTAAATTAGAACACCATAGGGTTAAGCCATTTTGGCTTAAGTTTCCTTTTGGAACTATGCTCCATGTTACCCCATGTGAAAAACTTCATTCCAAATTTAAGATCTATCTCTTATTAGCTATGTGACTTTGGGCTTAATGTTCCAAAGACTCCATTACCTCATAGGACTGGTACAAGATTTTTGATTCAATGTTTACAAAGGATTTTTTTCTCTGTCAGACACATATTGGGGTCTCATTAAGGGCGCATTCCTTCCCTTTCTCCTTGTTTTCTTTGCCCTCTTTGAAATATAAGTACTTCCAGGAAGTATAGAACATAAAATTTTAATAACATATGAATTCTCATATATATTACTTCTTATCAGTGAAGGATGCTAAGCGTATAAGGACTTTAGCTCCATAAGTGAAGACAGACTGAGGTGGTTGAGGGGACTGGGAGAGAGAGAGACAGAGAGAGAGAGAGAGAATCAAGAATTATGCAGCATAAATGGAGAGTAAACAAACTAAGGGATACCACAGGAACTTGTTCCTGAAGAATACCCAAAAATTTTTAAAGTAAAAATAAGCAAATAAATCACATCAAAATGTATGCAACAGAAATCCTTCCTGGAAAATTCTAGGAAAATTAAGGAGCAGAAATGATTTGACTTGGATGTCAGCACCCTAACTTTATTACTCTAATCTTCTACAATGAAGTAGTTTTCTGATAGGAAGATTTTCCTCTCTCTGGATAAAATAAAAAATAACAAGCAACGTTAAGTTATAAATATCACTAGAGAAATCTTTGAGTAAAAATCCACTGAGTTCTTCAAAGTGATTAGAAAATTATTTCAGGCTACTTAATTTCAGGGAAACAAGTTTATAGTTTTTCCAACTTAAAAATTATTTGGTTGACTTAAATATTTTTAGGTTGAACTATCAACTCTCATCAAATGAGTTTTGCTACCTTTAAATTCAGCTGTTTCTGTTTCTTGGGTTTTTTTTTTTTTTGGTCAAAATATGCTATTACACAGTTCAGTGAAGGAGAGATGATAGGGTGCACTTTTTTCTGCTGACAATACATTGAAAAAAGAACTAGGTAAGAGAAATGAAATGCAAGACAAACAAACTAAATAAATAAATAAATAAATAAATAAATAAATAAATAAAACGATACAAAGGGCATGGTTCACCAGCCTTTAGTTGTAGATTAATAAATTCCTTAGAGGAACTGTTTTCAATATAAGCCCTTTTATGATCAAATATTAAAATTTTAAAGAAATTTTCCAGGGTGTCATGAATTTTCATTAAAATCTTTCAAATTGATGAAATGTATTAAATTATCAATACAGAAACACTAATGCTCTTTGATTTAAAACAAAACCTGCCAATTAGTTTTAAACCTTGGGAATAATAAAAAAGAAAAAAAAAAAAAAAAGAACCTTATACAAAGTACAGCCACATTCCAAGTGCCATGTACTAAAAACTAAGTAGAAATGCAGTTTTCTGTAACAAGAATCTTGAGTTGCAACTAGCCTTAGAATATAGCCAAGGTAATAGATACTGACCACTTGTTAATTTGTAACCTAGCTCCGTTAATTTCTTCACTGAAACTCTGCTCTCAAAGCAAGCACTCCTTCCATTTCAAAGTGCAAGAAAGAGAGTATGATCCATGTTGTCTCATAAACTGTCTTCACCTTGTTTACGTCCTATATGGGTATGCTTACTGGCTCCCAATAAGTTTTTTTTTTTTTTTAAGATTTATTGATTTATTTATTTGACAGACAGAGATCACGAGTAGGCAGAGACGCAGGCAGAGAGAGAGAAGAGGAAGCAGGCTCCCTGCCGAGCAGAGAGCCTGATGTGGGGCTTGATCTCAGGACTCTGGGACCATGACCTGAGCAGAAGGCAGAAGTTTTAAGCCACTGAGCCACCGCGGCGCCCCTCCCAATAAGTTTTTATAATGCGACTGCCTTGTCAGTGCACTTGCCCTGTTAACCAAAAATCTAAAATATTCCTGTCTCCAGAGCAAGCGATCCCTGTCTCAAATCCTGAAATTGTAGGCAGAAAACCAACTTAAAAAATAAACTTTTAAGACAGCATGGTCATTTACAAATGTTAAAGGGCAACTTTTCAACAGCTATGTTTTGTGAGGTAATTAGATAAATTTGAAACCTTCTTTTTTTTTTTTTCATTTTATTTATTTTTTCAGTGTAACATTATTCATTCTTTTTGCACAACACCCAGTGCTCCATGCAAAACGTGCCCTCCCCATTACCCACCACCTGTTCCCCCAACCTCCCACCCCTGACCCTTCAAAACCCTCAGGTTGCCCCAACCTCCCACCCCTGACCCTTCAAAACCCTCAGATTGTTTTTCAGAGTCCATAATCTCTTATGGTTCGCCTCCCCTCCCCAATGTCCATAGCCCGCTCCCCCTCTCCCAATCCCACCTCCCCCCAGCAACCCCCAGTTTATTTGTGAGATATAAGTACATATAAAATATTAAAGACTAACTCTCATGAAATTTGCACTCTCAATTTCAATATTGGAAAGTAAAAAAATGAATGATTCACAGCAGATAAAACAAGAGAATTCTAAAATATCCTTAATTTCAGATAAAAGTTAGTCTGAGTTTTTTACAACTATTCCACAGTTCCTTCTCCCACCCCAGGACTTATTTTTAATTGTGGTAAAATATATAAAATTTAACAGTTTTATCATTTTTAAGTGTACTATCTTATGATGTGAAGTCCATTCACAATGTTGTGCAACCATCATTGCTATTCATTTCCAGAATGTTATCATCCCAAACAGAAACTCTGCATCTATTACACAATCTCTCCTCATTCCTTCCTCCCTCCAGCCGCTATAACCTCTAGTATTTTGGCTGTCTCTATTAATTGCTTTTTCAGGGTACCTAATATAAGTGGAATCATAAGACACTTGTCCCTTTGTGTCTGTCTTATTTTATTTATAATGTTTCCAAAGTTCACTCACGTTGTAGCATATTTAATAATTTCACAACTTATGAAGTCTGAATAATATTCCATTATATGTACATACCACGTTTTGTTTATTCACTCACTTATTAATGCACATTTAGGTGGCTTGATCTTAAGCAAGAGAAGTTTATCAGGATGGTACAATCACCTGTCATCCTACAGTGACCCATAACCCTCCTCTCCCTCCACCCTTTAACAAGAGACCCTGGAGGAAACATAGTCTCTCTCGACACCCAAGCATAGGCCAGACTATTCCTTTCATTGTTAAGTCTCTTCTATGACAACTTTATGAGTAGAAGAGAGGCTTATACAACTTGCCTCTCTCCAATTTCTTCTTCCTTGCCACTAATGGTCGGCCTGCTTCTTGCTTCTTGGAAAACATTTCCACCAAAGTTATTCAACAGATTCAACTCCAGTCTTGCATTTTTATTCTAAACTTTGACTCAATAAAGTCAAACATTTGTTTAATTTCCTTTCAATCATCTAAAGGGTCTTAGATAACTTCTGACCTTTAATTAAATTGAAAAAAATGGAGTTTGCTATGTATTAGTTAATTACATTTGCACTATCTCCAATTGCTGAATACAAGAAAATGGTGTTCTGTATTTTGCTTCACTACAAATTAAGAAAATATAATTCCAACATAAGTAGTGAGAGTTATCTTCCCCTATTTCAGAATATAAATGAAGGTTAAAAAATGTTCTTTTTAACTTATCCCTTCCCCCAAAAAAGACCTCTAACTCATTTTCCAATGCAGGATTTCTAAAGTACAGCAGCTATAATCCTGAATACCTAAGATTCAAATGTGTCTTTGCTCATCTTGACATTGTGTCCATTAACTTCAAACCTGTCAAAGGAAGTTTATTCAAGGGATGGGAAATATATCATCTTTTATCTAAAGTCTGTCATAAGAACCATCATTCTGGGCATTGGTCAAGTTATTGTCTAAACTTCCCTTAAGACTCTGTCTTCCCTCCTTCCCTCTTATTATTTCAAATTAACTAAGTAGAGTTCTATAAAAATATACAGGTTATACTCACAGCACTAAAGAGATCTTTCTGAATCCATGATAGCCCAAATTACTGTGATTTAGTAGCTATACAGTTGTCATACAACTGCTCAATCTATTAATTATACTTAATTTTGTATAAATTTTAGAATATAATTTAATTTATTAGATGTTCAGACTATCCTATGTAAAGTATATATAATAACATGTACTTTTTATATTTGTTCTAAGGATAAATTTTTGAACTACTGTTCTGGACTTCAAGCCCTATTACAAAGCTTGTAATAATCTATGGCAGTACGGAACTGGCACTAAAACAACAACAACAACTACAACAAAAACAAGGATATGAATCAATGGAACAATGGAACAGAATAGAGAACCCAGAAATGGACCCACAACTATATGGTCAACTAATCTTTGACAAAGCAGGAAATCATATCCAATCGGGGGGGCAGAAAACAGTCTCTTCAACAAATGGTATTGGGAAGACTGGATAGCAACATTCAAAAGGAATGAAACTGGACCTTTTTTACAACTTTCTTACACCATACACAAAAATAAATTCAAAATGGATGAAAGGCCTAAATGTGAGACAGAAAACCATCAAAATCCTAGAAGAGAACACAGGCAGCAACACTTTGACCTCAGCCATAGCAACTTCTTACTAGATACATGTCTGGAGACAAGGGAAACAAAAGCAAAAATGAACTACTGGGACTTCATCAACATAAAAAGCTTCTGCACAGTGAAGGAAACAATCAATAAAACTAGAAGGAAACCTTTGTAATAGGAAGAGATATTTGGAAACGACATATCTGATAAAGGGTTAGTATCCAAAATCTATAAAGATCTTATCAAATTCAACAACCACAAAACAAATAATCCAGTTAAAAATGGGCATAAGACATGAATAGACATTTTTCCAAAGAAGATGTCCAGATGGCTAACAGACACATGACAAGATGCTCATCATCAGGGAAATACAAATCAATACTGGGATGAGATACCACCTCACACCTGTCAGAATGGTTAACATTAACCATTAACAACACAAGAAGAAACAACAGATGGTGGTGAGGATATAGAGAAAGAGGAACACTCTTGCACTGTTGGCAGGGATGCAAACTACTGTAGCCACTAGAAAGTAGTATGGAAGGTCCTCCAACAGTTAGAACATCACACTACAGAGTATTAACCCAAAGAATATAAAAATACTCATGTGAAGAGGTACATGAACCCCAATGTTTATAGCAGCATTATCAACAATAGCCAAAATATGAAAATAGGCCAAGTGTGTGCAGAGACTGTTGAATGAATAAAGAAAATTTCATATATATATACATGTATGTGTGTATATATATATATATATAAAATATGTATATATATATATAATTGAATATTATTCAACCATCAAAAGAGAATGAAATCTTGCCATTTGCAAAATCATGGCTGGAACTAGAGTGTATTGTAAGTCAGTCAGAGAAAGACAAATACCATATGATTTCTCTTATACATTGAATTTAAGAAAAAAAGCAGAAGAACATAGGGGTAGGAGGAAAAAAAAGAGGGAGGCAAATCATAAAAGACTCTTAACTATAGGAAAATAACTGAGGGTGGCGGGAGGGAGGTGGGTGGGGGATGGGCTAAATGAGTGATGGGGCATTAAGGAAGGCATGTGTGATGAGCAGTAGTTGTTACGTGTAAATGATAAATCACTAAATTCTACTCCTGAAGCAAATATCACATGATATGCTAACTAACTAGAATTTAAATAAAAACTAAAACACCATAAATAAATAATAAATACATAAATAATAAATCCACAGTGAAAATTATCTTTTTCCTTTGATTTGGTTGTACTTCTACTTCTTAACATCTGAACTCTTTCTCCCATCTCTAGGAACTGAGATTTGGGGAAGGACAAACCCTTTCCAAAACCAACAAGCAAAAATATCCAGACACTTGCTTTATTGAATGGTAGGAATAGGGCATGGATAATTAACATAGACCTGATCCATCAGATGGTGTTTTCGTGGATAGGTAAAAAAATGTACTTTTTATATTTGTTCTAAGGATAAATTTTGTTACTTTAAAAAGTAACAAGTTCTTTTTAAAGAACAAGTAAAAAGTTCTTTTTAAAGATCTTTTTGTTCTTTAAAAAAAATGAATGTTTTAGAATTTGCTGTGGCAGAAGAAATGCCTGTCTTTTCACAATGATGCCCATAATCCAATTGTGATACCAGGAACCTTTCAATGGTGCCATCTATTGAACGGTAGAATCTGTGCCAAACCCAGTGTTCCTTGGTAGTGGTTTTGCCCACATAGCTGTCCTTGCCTTTTGCCTATTTTTAAAGGGTCTTCACAGTAGGTGATGTTTATGTTTAAGTAAATCAGTATCAGTGTCCACTGTTTGCCAAAAGAACCCCGAAGAGCAAAGACAGGGTTGTCCTCCTCAATCCTACCAGAATCGATCCTTTAAAGCCCAACTATTTTGTAAGGCCTTTTCTAACCACTTAGTTTAAAACTGTACACTTAAAGCCCCTGAATATCTGCAGCATTCAGTTGTGAAACATTGTTCTATAAATGTAGAGGGAAAGTCTTTATGGCAAATCTAATACAAGTCAAGACACTGAAAGACTGATAGGATTTTGACAACTGAGATAACATAATCAGGAACCAATGGAATAAGACCATGTATTAGAAGAAGTCTTCTCCAAAGAACTGATCTTTTTATACAAAGAGATTTATTGTAAGGAATTAGCTCACAGAAGTATGGAGGCGGAGAAGTCCCAAGAGCTCAGTCAACAAGACAGAGACCCGGAAGAGTCAATGTGTAGTTCCTGTCTGAGTACCGAGGCCTAAGAATAAGAAGAACTGAGGAGAAAGATGGAGTGTGAAGGCCAGAAAACTCAGCTCAAACAGTCTGGCAGGAGGAATTCCCTTTTATTTCCTGAAAAGGCAGCCTTTTTCTTCTAATGGATAGAATGAAGCCCACCCACATTGGGGAAGACAATCTACTCAGGCTACTGATTCAAGTGTTAATCTCATCCAAAAATGCCCTTGAAGGCACACCCAAAATAACATTGATGAAGATTCTGGGCACCCTGTGGCATAGTCAGGTTGACACAGAAAATTAATCACCGCAGGCCAAGCCTGTCAAAAGTGCAAGATCTGTTCTGTGAACAGTTAGCCTGCAGTGTGTCTGAGAAGACTAACAGTGGGGGGCTCCTGCCTAGACTGAGAGATAAGTACCAGGAGTCAGGGTTGGGAAAGGGGATATTTTTCATTTAGTTTTTTCTTTCTTCTTAAAATACTAGAGCAAAAAGATGAAAAAAGACAAGTAAAATAGAATCCTATAGAAGAATATCAGAAGCCAAATTTGTACAGCTTAGTGTCAGAGTGCAAGAGTGGGAGAAAAGAAAAGTGGTAAGTCATAAAAAGGCAAAACTGAAATCGAGTAGCAAATAAAAACGTGTGCCTATGTAGATGTTTTATTCTCTGTGTGTGTGTATTTTTATCATACTTTAGATTCACATGAAATAAAATAGCTTAACCATTCACAAGTATAACTCATAACACAATGAATGTGGTTCAAAAATATAATTAAAAGAAAGGCAAAATTGCCTTATTAGGAGGTTAATGTTATCACTGCCTTGAGCTTGAATATCTTGCTAAATAGGGAATCCTGGTGACTCAAGTTCTGAATGCTTCCTGCTTTGAAAAAAGGGTTCTCTTCTTTTTCCTGTTTGCCCTGATGTTCACTCTAAATCTCTCCTTTCCCCCAACTCTCTTCTCCTTCTAAGACAAAAACTTCAGCCTGAGGAAGAGAGGAAGAAAGGAAGCCAACTGCCAATTACATTATGTCCAAATTTGCATTATTCCTAAGTGTGTTTGCACAGCAGGATTTTCTTATCCTAAATAAATACTTCACACACACACACACACACACACACACACACACACACCCAAACCACATGCACACATGCTCACAATGTATTTATTTAAAAATGGGAAAAATATTTATTTTTGTCTTTTTTACTCACAGATATTTAAATCTCTAACTGAATTCACATATCACCACTCACTTTTTCTTTTTTAAAATGAAAGGATACTGACACAAATGGTTTCCTTAAAACTGGTCATTTGAAAGCAGTCATGGTTCAGTCACTTCTGAAGAAAATGTCTTAGCAATTATGTTAGCCGATATGCATTGCAATGATCAGAGACTTCACTGTATTCAAAAGAAGCCATAGTGAACAGAGTATTACACATGATTAACATTCAGGAAATATTCACAGAATTATTTTAAAGTGAGTGCAAGACTTCTACTGAATGAAAGCTGCAAGATTTCCAAGCAGCTGTTATAGATTCATAGCAAGAATTACAAATGCACATACAATCCATATGGAATATAGTAGTTTAACAACTGCAGTTATTATCAGAGATTCCCTCTTTGAGAAGAAGTAAAATATGGGAGTTAGGTGTTCTAGATCCTAGAACGAGACTGAATGCCAATCTTAATCTCTTGGCCTAAATGTCCTTATCTATAAAATGTGGATAAAATAAGTACCTGTCCTGAGGGAGGTTGCAAGTTTTAGAGGATATACTCATATATATATATGAGAGTGTATAATTTTTATTTATCTTTCTTCTTTTTCTTTAAATTATAAATGTATAACCAAATCCTTATTGCTAAACTTCTATACATCTTCTATACATAGCCTTAATACTTTCTTACAATAGAATCTAATTTCTGTAACTGTCACAGTTACATTTCTGCTAGGAGAATATAATAGCGAACCTCTAATTAAAGTATGTCATTTCTACGAAAGTCTGTCCAACAGAACATTTCCAGTGATGCTGGAAAAGTCCTGCCCTGGACAAGCCAGGAGCCACTAGTCACTTGGGACTACTCAGCATTCTAAAATGTGTGACTAAAGAACTGCATATTTAAGCTTGTTTCATTTTACTTTTATTTGGTATTTAGCCACAGGTGGCTAGTACTTACTCTATTAGGCAGTAAAGCTTGAGAGAATTATTTAACGAGGAAAAGCGTTAAGGGAAAACACGATGTAGGCTAGCTGTATTACTCAGATATTGATAAGCTGTTCTGTAGAAAACTTTACAAAGAATGGACTACGTCAGCCTTAAAACTGATAGTTGGCATTTTTATTCATTTTTGTGACATTTTGTATATTAAACATTTTCTAAAATGCTTGGAGGAAAATGATTAGTACTTAGTACAGCTTAACTACTTAAAAAAAAAACAAAATGTTATATAATAGCCTCAAGATACTGCTTTTTTCCAAGATACATATCCAAAGATTTTTTTAACCAATTTTATAGACAATGAAAAAACTGATAGAAATTATGCATTACCAAAGACTTCTTTCAATCTACATATGCAATGACTTCCTAACTGCTTTCTCTGTTTTGATATCGAAAAGAAAGTATTTCCTTATACCATGGCTATTATAATTAAGAAACTAAGCAAAAGCTAACTAAGAAAACCTAGTGGGTATTAGGTAACTGGAAGGTTAATATAATTCCATCACTAAATAGTTCTCAGTGTGCAATAATAATATTTTATTTTTAATTTATCACCTAGTGGACAATTAAGGTTACCAATATTTTAGAGAATTATTGGTAATGAAGAAGAAATATTCTACATTTCTCTAAAGAAATGTAGGTTTCTTTTTTGATATTTTATAATAGAAATTTTCTCTAATACAGGAATGAAAGACCCAGGATCTATGGACTGAGATATATTTATGTACAGTCTATAAATGAAGGCTTAATTCCACCCATGGTTAATTTTAACATGGTATAAATCTGGGAATGCTGTAGAACTTCTTTCTTTATTACCTACTTTTTATTGTTGATTGGAGTAAATAACTAGTAGGAAAAAATTTGCCATCTTAAAAGCAAATGGTAAGATCTTAAAATTTTTTACCTGGTTTCTGTGAATAAAACATTTAAATGTGCATAATTGCTCAGAGTTTTTTCACTGAATTGGTATTAGCCACAATAACATTCTTTTTTCACCTTACACTTTTTTACACTTTTTCTCTTTTTCACCTTTTTACACCTTTAGGAGTACTCACTTTCCTACTATTCTCACAACCTATCAAACTACAGAATGCAAGCTGAAAGCAATCATAAGGAATAAGAGAAGCCAAACAACAAAAAATTTAATTTAACAAATTAAAAAATTAATACTAAAAGAGGCTAGCTATACAGAAATAAAAATTTCAGTGAAACAGCACACCTCAACAAAAACAGAAGACAAAAGAGAGTTACATATTCAAAATGCTGAAAATAAATGACTGCTTTATAATTTTATATGTACTTAAAACATTTTTAAAGAATGAGAATTAATTAAAATATTTTCAAGTCGAAAATAAAAGATAATATTTTTCACCTAAAATGGTTTCTCATTACTGGAATTTGAAAAGGTCATCTTGGTAGTTAAAAAGTTGGATCCAGAAATAAAAATAGAGTTTCCAGAATATATTATTCCCAAGAACATGAAAAGTTTACAGACATTAACCATGGGTTATTCTATAACCTTTAGAGATAATAAAAATCTAACAAGTTCAAACACTTAAAATCATACAGATTGTATTTCCTCATCACAAAATAAGTTTATTGGAAATTACCATAAAAAATATAACTTCCTAAAACTTATATGTTTATACATTTTATGAAGCAAATTTCTGAATAAATTGGAAGACAAAGAGAAAACCATTATGCAAACTAGTAAATACTTAGAATTGGATTGCAAGCATAGGAAAGAATGTCAAGTACATAAGGACAGCATTTTTAAAAATTTTTTTTGTAAAGATTTTATTTATTTATTTGACAGAGATCACAAGTAGGCAGAGAGGCAGGAGGGAGAGAAGCAGGCTCCCTGCTGAACAGAGAGCCCAATGCAGGGCTTGATCCCACGACCCTGAGATCATGCCCTGAGCTGAAAGCAGAGGCTTTAACCCACTGAGCCACCCAGGTGCCCCCATAAGGATAGCATTTAGAGTAAAGTATTAAATACTTGTTAGAAAATCTGTCTAAAAACTGATTTAAGCACGTACTCAAACAATCAGGGAACAAACAGTGAATCAAAAAAATTTGAAAAAAAAAAATGAAAAGAATAGTAATTGATGCACAAAACAAAGAGACAAAGATAATATAGAGCAATTCAGCAGACAAAGTTGACTCTGAAAAGACAAATAAAAGGACAAACCTCCGGCAAGATTTTCAGGCCTTTTTATGATCCCCATATTATTTTGTTGGTATTAAGACAAGACAGATACTATATTAAACGAAAATTTGGTTCAGCCTTATTGATGAACTTATATGCAAAAATCCTAAAGATGCTTAACAAATTGAATCTAGTGGTGGATTTCATAGACAAATAGAATAAATCATAATGAATTTTATTCAATTCCTGGAATGCAAGCAATAATTAACATTATAAAGTCAAATAGAATTCTTATGACTAGAGAAGAAGTGATCATTTTCATAGAAGCAAAGTATACAATAAAATTATATCATTGTAAAA
Organism: Meles meles; assembly: GCF_922984935.1. Classification (NCBI taxonomy): domain Eukaryota; kingdom Metazoa; phylum Chordata; class Mammalia; order Carnivora; family Mustelidae; genus Meles; species Meles meles. The sequence continues at coordinate 128,058,692 of NC_060067.1, read as the reverse complement.
ATATAATCTTAGCTAATTAGGTCAAATGATTTTTCCTTAACATAGTACAGAGTATTAGAATGTAGCTACACTGATTGTCTACTCAAAAAAATATAATTATAGCTATACACGTAGCTATCCTGCTATATTCTTTCTTAACCATTGTGGAAGTTAAGGGTGACCATGTAACTAAGTTCTCACCAATACAGTGTGAGCAAAAGATCTTTATTTCACTTCTTAGTTGGGCATTTACACATTGGTTGGGCGTCTTCCATGCTCTGAATCTCCTATTTTTTTAAACAGCTTTATTGATCTATAACTGATACACAAGAAACTGTACATATTTAATGTAGGCAATTTGATGAGTTTGAAGATAGATAGATAGATAGATCGATCGATCTCCAAACTCATCAAATGAAAACATCATCACATTCAATGTATAGACATACCCATCATCTCTGAAAGTTTCTTTGTGTTCCTTTGTTGGTTTGGTTTGGTTTGGTTTGTGTGTGGTAAGAGAACTTAACATGGGATCTACCCTCTTAACACTTTTCTAAGTGCATAATACATTATTACTGACCATAGGCACTGTGCTGTGTAGCAAATCTCTAGCATCAATTCATCTTGCATAACTGAAATTTTATACCAATTGAACAATTCCCTATTTCCCCATTCCCTTAGTCATTCAAATGGTCAAAGGTATATTAAAATGTGCTCATTATCACTAACCATCAGGAAAATGCAAATCAAAACCACACGTGATATCATTACACGCCAATTAGAATGACTATTATATATATATGTTTTTTAAATGTGGGTGAAGATAGGGAGAAATTGGAGCCTTTCTACACTGTGGTGAGAATGTAAAATGATTCAGCTGATATGGAAAATAGTATGAAGGATCTTCAAGAAATTAAAAATAGAACTACTGGAGCATTACATGGGTGGGTGGGGGGATGGGGTAACAGTGTGATGGTTATTAAGGAGGACAATACGGTGATGAGCACTGGATGTTATACACAACTAATGAATCATTGAACACTACATCAAAAACTAGTATGTTGGTTCATTGAGCATAATAATAATAATAATAAAATCACATGATATAAAAAATAAAAAAAACTAAAAAATAAAAATAGAACTACCATTCAATCCAGCAATAACACTTCTGAGTATATGTCCAGAATAACAAAAATTAAGATATTAAACATACTTTGAAATAAGTATCCTTATTTATTGCAGCTCTATTCACAATGGCCATCAACATGTGAATGGATAAAGTATGGTATACACATATAATAGAATATTTTTTTAAAGAAAAAAATTCTGCCATTAACAACAATATGAATGAACCCCGAGGACATTGCACTAAATGGAATAACTCAGTCACAGAAGGAATACTGCTTGATTCCACTTAGATGAGGTACCTAAGTAATCAACTTACAAAAGCAGAGAATAGAATGGTATTCTCCTTCTCACTGACTGAAACTCAGACTTGGCCTGCACCTAGGTAGAGCTATGCCAGTTCTTAACAAAGCTTAAAGCAGCAATGTCTTAAGCTGGGATTTATGGAACCAAGAATTCTATGGGTAGATGCAGACTCTGTGAGCCTGAATGTGGTAAATTAATCCTTCATTTTCCCTGACTGAAATGTAGCATTTCCTTCTATCATGAAGGTAAACTACAAACTACCTATGTACTAACAGTGACTTCATCCTCAGAAATTAGATATTTTATACCCCACCACAATTGCTACAAGTATCATAAAACAGTTTGTGATTATTGATTCTTCAAAATTATGATAGCTACTGCTTTATCTATTTAATTCACACAAAAAAAATTGCAGTAGAAATAGAAAAGGGATTGGAAAATAGAGCACTGAAGTAGAATAGAAAGCCCAGAAACAATAATCATGACACAGAACTATAAGCAATAGCATTAAGAGGGAAATAGATGGACCCATTAAGAAATCATGCTGAGGGGCGCCTGGGTGGCTCAGTAGGTTAAAGCCTCTCCTTCGCCTCAGGTCATGATCCCAGGGTCCTGGGATCGAGCCCCACATCGGGCTCTCTGCTCAGTGGGGAGCCTGCTTCCCCATCTCTCTCTGTCTGCCTCTCTGCCTAGTTGTGATTTCTCTCTGTCAAATAAATAAAATATAAAAAAAAAAAGAAATCATGCTGAGAATATGATTACCCATAAGAAGAACAAAATCAACTTGATCCCTATCACACAGCAAGTATAAGAATAAATTCTAAAAATTTTGAAGATTTGGGAATTAAAGATGGGAATATTTTTATGAAGGTTGATATATGAAAGGATTTCTTAAACAAGATTCATAAGGACAGGCAATAATATTCTTAATGAATCTTGTTATATTAAAATGAAAATTCTATTCCTCGTAACACTGCATAGTGAAAAGTGGGCCAGATATTTAAACTAAGACTTTTGTAACACATAAAACTTAAGACATTAGTATTTATGATAAATAGGTCAATCTTATAAATCAATGAAAAAAAAACACAAGTAAAAAAGAATTGATAGAAGAAAACTTAATATCCAGTAAATATTCAATTTCACTGGTGGTCAAGAAAAATGTCCATTAAAGTAAGAACAATGTTGCACTCATCAAAATGGAGAAGTTAATAAGTATGGTAATAAAATGTGTCTATGAGAGTCAAAATCTCTTGAATAAAAAGCCTAAATATAGTATCAAGATGGGTTATGATGAAGTTAAAACCTGAGATTTTTATATTGCCTGAAAAAGATATTAAGAAATTATTTGATTTTAGACTTGGTTGAGTATTCATGGTAGAAGTACTAATACATCCACCAAAAGAAGGGAAAGAGAATGTAGAAATTCAAAGACAGTAATGGAAAGGAAAATGGAATAAAAAAAACTTTCAAACCACCTCCTCAAAAAAAAGAGGAAAAAGGCATAAAAAAATAAGTGGACAAATTAGGATGGTCAAAACATAACTATGAAGTCATTGGTGCCATTATTGAAAGACCAGATTCTGAAATCAGATTGTCTCAGGCCACAGCTCATCTTTACCACTTACTCACTGCATGAACATAGAAAGTCATCCAGCAGCTCTGTGCTTCACATCTCACATTGATAAATTGAAGTATTAACTCAGCAGACCTCTATGAGGATTAGACATGACAGTTATATTAAATATTATATGACAGAATATTGATGATCACATAGTGAGTAACACATGTATTTGTTGAGCAAAGGAAAATAATATATAAAAAATTAAAGGAAAAAAAAAGACCATGGGATGTAACATGTGAGAGTGATCTAATCTGATCTTTGTCATATGGAAGTCTAGTCCCAGGTAGATCAACCAATGAACATCTAGAGAGATAGGAAGAAGTTGAAAGGGATCCAGAAAATAAAAATACAAATAAAAGGGATAAAGAGGACCCAAAAAGTAGAAAATAGAAAAAAAAAAGTTAAAGTGCAAAAAAATAGATCCTCGAGAGAAGTAAGGACTTTACCTAAACAGGAAAACGAGAAAATTGATGTGCCAAGTAATGACCACTTTTGTATTATATAAATTCTGGTGAGAAAATAGTGAACCAGATTTCTTTAAGACCAGAGATAACTAAAATAAGAAAATTAACTCAAATTAAAGCAAAAATGATGAAGATTAGAAAAAATTATCATCATCTTCATTATTATTATTCATTGAGCACCCATTATGTTAGACTCCTTTGAAGGAGGTTTTAAACACAAAACAGAAAGCATGAGACATAGTCACTTACATCAATATGTCTCAACAAGCAAGATCGTGTTGCTTGTCTGTAATAGTGATATAAAAGATAATGCTGCATAACATGGGGGGGATAAAGAAATAAGAACAACAAAAATCTCTTTCAATTCTAATGTATTTGTCTTTTTTTTTCTCCTTTATATACACACCTACAGCTTGAAAGCCAAGGTTCTAAAATGTTACCTATACCAAGAGGAAAGTTACTAAAAATGCTGATTTTTTTTACCCTCCCCACCCCAGAGATTCTGACTCAAACTTGGATTGGAGGAAATGCTGAGCAGTGAATTTTCCATAAGCAACAATGAAGTAACAGATCCTAGCTTGGAGACTGGAAGGAAATTGATTAGAATTTCTATCATAGACATCTCTCTCTGAAAATGTTTATTAAGGATCCATCTGCTTATGATTCTGTCTTTAGTTTGGCACAAACATTTTGTTATGTCAAATATATATAGATACGTGCAATAATTTTATGAAAAAATTAACTTCTTTCCCAAAGTATGTGTAAGAAATTGGAAAGGAATACTTATAAAAAATGTTCTCTGATGTCTTTGAGCTTCAAAATTATATTTTTCTTGGGACGCCTGGGTGGCTCAGTGGGTTAAGCCGCTGCCTTCAGCTCGGGTCATGATCCCAGAGTCTTGGGATCGAGTCCCACATGGTCTCCTTCCTCGGCAGGGAGCCTGCTTCTCTCTCCACCTCTGCCTGCCTGTGTGCTCTCTCTCTCTCTCCTTCTCTCTGACAAATAAATAAAATATTTAAAAAAAAATTATATTTTTCTTACTGGAAAGAAATTGTATATTTTGTGCTTGAATCTTCAATAACTTGGAGGTCCTCTATGCTCAATTCTGAATTATTTAATTAAGGTCATTGTATCCCCAAATAGGATGAATCACATGGATTTCACAAAAACACAGAACACTTCTGCCTTTGGCTAGGTGATTATCACTCTCCACTTCTGGCTCACTGACCCACACAATGGCAGTCTTTGAATAATCCCTGCCTTTGCCACCCCAGCATCCCTTCATGTTGCTTCCACTACCTCAAACAGCCCTGTCATTCCCTGCTGTGTTATTTATTTTTCAAGACTCACCGTGAATGATCTCTTCAAATGTTTGCCTCTTTAATAAAATTCTCCACATTCTATTATTATTTTTTTAGATTTTATTTATTTATTTGAGAATGTGAGTACAAGCAGGGGAAGGAACAGAGAATGGGGAGAAGCAAACTCCCCCTACACACACACACTGAGCTCAGAACCCAACACCAGCAGGGAGCCCAACTGGAGCAGCATGGAGGAGGAGCCTGCCTCCAGCAAGGAACACCACATGAGATTTGATCCAGGCTCGACTGGGAGCTATTTTCCAGACCCTGAGATAATGGCTAAATGATGGCTAAAGCCATCTGGCTTGACTGAGCCATCCAGGTACCCTACATTCTATTATAAAATATTTTTAGTACTATTATCTTTCACTAATTTAAAGTTCCCCAAAGGTAGGATTCTATAATATTCATGTTTGTAACCTCGATATTTAGTTCAGTAGGTTCTCAGCACCTGCTAAATGAATGAGTTAGAGTTAGAAGGGAACACTGACGCTTATTTAAATACCGCAGTGGATCCTCCATCTATCCTTTTATTAATTTACTAATCAAATATTTGTTAAGCCCCTATATGTACCAGGCACTTCTCTAACCACTGGTGGTCTAACAAAAAACAAAACAAAGAAAATTACCTAGAATTCACTTTCAAGAAGAAAGAGAGAAGCAATAAGCAAATCAATAAGTAAAATATAGGGGCACCTGGGTGGCTCAGTTGGTTAAGCGACTGCCTTTGCCTCAGGTCATGATCCTGGAGTCATGGGATTGAGTTCTGCATTGGGCTCCCTGCTCACCAAGGAGTCTGCTTCTCTCCACTCTCTCCTCTCATGCTCTCTCTCTCTCTTTCTAAAAAATAAATAAGAAAAATATTTAAAAATATAAGTAAAATATAGAATACATTAGTTGGCAATAAGTTCCATGAAAAAATAAAGCAAGGAAGGGGGACAGAAAGCTTAAAGATAATATATTCAGAGAGAACCTCACAAGAAGAAGTGTATTTGAATAGAAAACTGAAATAAATGAACAAGGAGTCTAGCTAGAGAAAAACACTGAGGTGTTTGGAACAACAAGTGCAAAGGCCCTACATCAAGATTGTCATTAGTGTGTTTGAGCATCAGCTAGGAGGCTGGGGAACTGAAACAGAGTAAGCAAGAAGAAAAGTTGAAGATGACCCCAGAGGTAATATATAGAAATCTGTGACAACTTTTAAGTTTTGTTCTGAGTGAGATGAAAAATCTTGAAAGGTTTTAGGGCAGGGGAAAAATATAAGCTGAATTTATACCAGGGTTAATCTGTCTTGAGTACTGAGAAAAGATCCAAGGGAGAAAAGTCATGGATCAGGGCCGAAAAGAAGAAACTATTATAAATATCCAGGGAAAAAAAATGACAGCTGAGTAAGAATAATAACTATGGTAGAACTAGGTTCTGGACGTAACTTTGTTTGCTTCTGAACTGGATGTGGGGAGTAAGAGAAAGAGTGAGAGACGAAATCAAAATTTTTACCCTGGCAACAGGAAAAACAATGTTGTCATTCACTGAGCTGGACAAGGCATGGGGACCGTCAGTTTGAAGGAGGAGTTCAGTTTGGCATGTATTGAGATTGGATGTTTAATAAATAGAGTCACCAGGAGAGAGAGGAAGCAAGATGGCAGAGGAGTCAGAAACTGAAATAACATCAGGTCCTAGGAGTTCAGCTAGATAGTTACCAAACCATTCCAGACACCTACAAACTCAACAGGAAATAGAAGAGAGGAAGAGCAGCAATTCTAGGAACAGAAAATTGACCACTTTCGGGTGGTAGGACATGTGGAGAAGTGAATCTGAAGAATGGGAAAATAAATGGTGGGGGAAGGGCCAGCTCCCAGCAAGCAGAGGAGCAGCAGAGCACAAAATCAGAACTTTTAGAAGTCGGCTCTACTGAGGGACATCATTCCAGAGCAGGAGTAGAGCCCTTACGGGAACAGTGTGGTCTCAGAACCCACAGGGTCACAGAAAGAACGGGGGTGTCTGAGTGTGGCAGAGCTGCCAGGTATCAGAGTGGGGAAGCCAGCTACAGGGACAGAGCTGAGGTGGGGGCTCTCAGCTAGGGGTTACCTTAAACCATGATCTGATATACAGTTGGGCCACTGCTCTTCAAGCAGGGACCCCACAAGTGACAGATCTGGAGAGACCCCCCCTCCTCAGTCCTCTGTGAGGAGTGGTGTGGGAACGTGTGGCAGTCATCTGCTGGGATTGGAAACTCCAAAAGAGGCTGTGTGCCAAAGAAATACTTGGTCACAGGCCGGGTGAGCACAGAGCATGGCCAGAGACCTGGGAGACAGGAGGGATTGACTTCTTTTCTCCGAAGGTGCACTGAGGAGTGGAGCCCCGAGCTCTTGGCTCCTCTGGGCTGGAGATTGAGAGGCTGCCATCTTCATTCTTGTCCTCCAAAGCTCTACAGAACATGTTCAGGGAACAAAACTACCGAACCTCAGCAGATTACTTACCCCGGCAAGGGTGGTGCAATTCCACCTTGGGCATAGACATTTGAAAATCACTGCAACAGGCCTCTCCCCCAGAAGAGCAGCAAAACCAAGTCCACTAATCAATGAGAACTGCAGAACTCCAGAGCTAAGAGAAAACAACACATAGATTTCATGGCTTTTCCCCCATTATCCTGTAGTCTTACAAAGTTAATTTTTTTTTAATTTTATTTTTTTCTAATTCTATTTTTTTAACTTTTTCCTCTTTCCTCTATTAATGATTTTAAACTCTTTTATCTTATCAATACTTTTAAAAAACATCTTTTTAAATTTTCATTGGTATAGTCATATTTTATCCCTTCATTTTATTTAACCTTATTTTTTATATACATATAGGTTTTCTTTCTTAAAAATATTGAGATACAATTTTTTCTAATAGATCAAAATATACCATAAATCTAGCTTCAGCTTGATCACAGTCTCTCCTTTTTCTTCCTTTTCCAACCAACTTATCTTATCAATTCCTTTTCTAGAATCTTTTTTTAAAATTTTCATCTTTACAGTCATATTCCATTCTTCATCAGGTTTACCTTTAATTTTGATTTCTTTCTTTAAAACTTTTGGAGGTAGTTTCTTCTAAGAGATCAGAATACACCCAAAATCAAGTTGGTGGCTCTGTTCTATTCATCACTCTAATATATACATATATATATATATATATATTTTTTAATTTTTTAATTTTTTCTCCCTTTTTTCTCCCCCAGGTTTTAGGTCTCTTCTGATTTGGTTAGTGTATATTATTTTGGGTTCTTTGCCACCCTTTTAGTATTTCACTCCCTCATTCATATATTCTTATCTGGATAAAATGACAAGGTGGAAAAACTCACCACAAAAAAAAAAAAAAAAAAAAAGAACAAGAGGCAATACTGACAGCTGGGGAACCAATCAATACAGACATTGGTAATATATCAGACCTAGAGTTCAGGATGATGATTATCAAGGTATTAGCTTAGCTAAAAAGGCACCAAAGATATTAGAGAATCCCTGTCTGGGGAAATAAAATCCCTTTCTGGAGAAATTCGAGAACTAAAATCTAACCAAGTTGAAATCAAAAAAGCTATTAATGAGGTGCAATAAAAAATGGAGGCTCTTACTGCTAGGATAAATGAGCCAGAAGAATTAGTGATACAAGTACCAAATGACAGAGAATGAAAAAGCAGAGCAAAAGAGAGACAAACAACTACTGGGCCACAGAGGGAGAATTCGAGAGATAAGTGATACCATAAAATAATATAAAACAATATTAGAATAACTGGAATCCCAGAAGAAGAAGAAACAGAGAGGGAGGCAGAAGGTATATTAGAGCAAATTATAATAGATAATTTCACTAATATGGCAAAGTGAACAATTATAAAAATCTAGGAAGCACAGAGAACCACCCTCAAAATCAATAAAAATAGGTCAACACCCCTCATCTAATAGTAAAACTTAAAAGTCTTAGTGACAGAGAGAAAATTCTGAAAGCAGCTCAGGACAAGAGGTCTGTAAAATACAATGGTAGAAATAGTATACTGTCAGAAAACTGATACACAGAGACCTGGCAGGCCAAAAAGGACTGGCATTATATATTCAGAGCAATAAATGAGAAAAGTATGCAGTCAAGAATACTATATCCAGCTAGGCTGTCACTGAAAATAGAAGGAGAGATAAAAAACTTCCAAGACAAACAAAAATTAAAAGAGTTTGCCAAACCACCCTATGGGAAATATTGAAAGGAATCCTCTAAGCAAAGAGAGAGCCTAAAAGTAATAGACCAGAAAGGAACAGAGACAATATACAGTAACAGTCACCTTACAGGCAATACAATGGCACTAAATTCACATCTTTCAATAGTTACCCTAAATGTAAATGGGCTAAATGCGCCAATCAAAAGACACAGGGTATCAGAATGGATAAAAAAAAAACAAAAAACCATCTATATGTTGTCTACAAGAAACACATTTTAGGCCCAAAGACACCTCCAGATTTAAAGTTGGGGGTGGAAAACAATTTCCCATCTAATGGACATCAAAAAAAAAAAAAAAAAAAAAAACATTGGGGTGGATATCCTTATATCAGATAAATTAGATCTTAAGCCAAAGACTATAATAAGAGATGAGGAAGACACTACATCACACTTAAAGTGTCTGTCCAATAAGATCTAACAGTTTTAAATAACTATGCCCCTAACATGGGAGCAGCCAATTATATAAGCCCATTAATAACAAAATTAAAGAAACACATAGACAATAATACAATAACAGTAGGGGACTTCAACACCCCCCTTACCGAAATAGACAGATCATCCAAGCAAAAGATCAACAAGGAAATAACGGTTTTAAATGACACACTGGACCAGATGGACATCACAGATATATTCAAAACATTCCATCCCAAAGCAACAGAATACACATTTTTCTCTAGTGCACATGGAACATTCTCCAGAATAGATCACACCCTGGGTCACAAATCAGGTCTCAACCAGTATCAAAAGATTGGGATCATTCCTTGCATATTTTCAGATCACACTGCTCTGAAGCTAAGACTCAATCACAAGAGGGAGGTTGGAAAGAACTCAAATGCATTGAGGCTAAAGAGCATCTTACTAAAGAATGAATGCGTCAACCAGGAAATTAAAGAAGAATTGAAAAAAATTCATGGAAACAAATGAAAATGAAAAAACAACTCTTCAGAATCTTTGGGATGCAGCAAAGGTGGTCCAAGGGAAAAGTATATACCAATACAGGCCTTTTTCAAAAAACAAGAAAAGTCTCAAATATACAACCAAAACCTACACCTAAAGGAGAAATAACAACAAAGAAAGCTTGAACCCAGCAGGAGAAGAGAAATCATGAAATGAGAGCAGAAATAACTGAAATAGAAACCAAAAGAACAGAGGAACAAATCAAGAAAACTAGGAGCTCGTTCCTTGAAAGAATTAATAAGATTGATAACCCCCTGGCCAGACTTATCAAAAAGAAAAGAAAAAGGACCCAAAATAATAAAATCATGAATGAAAGAGGAGAAATCACAACCAACACCAAAGAAATACAAACAATTACAAGAACGTATTATGAGCAACAATATGCCAGCAGATTTGACAATCAGGAAGAAATGGATGCATTCCTTAATTCCATAAACTACCAAAACTGAATCAGGAAGAAACAGAAAACCTGAACAGACACATAACCAGTAAGGTGATTGAAGAAGTCATCAGAAATCTCCCAACAAACAAAAGCCCAAGGCCAGATGGCTTCCCAGGGGAATTCTACTAAACATTTAAAGAAGAATTAATACCTATTCTCCTGAAACTGTTCCAAAAATAGAAATGTAAGGAAAACTTCTAGACTCATTTTATGAGGCAAAAATTACCTATATCCCAAAACCAGACAAAGACCCCATCAAAAAGGAGAATTGCAGACCTATATCCTTGATGAACAGGGGTGCAAAAATTCTCACCAAAATACTAGCCAGTAAGATCTAACAATACATTAAAAGGATTATTCACCAAGACCAAGTGTGATTTATTTCCTGGCTGCAAGTTTGGTTCAACATCCACAAATCAATCAATGCGATACAATACATTAATAAAAGAAAGAACAAGAACCATATGATATTCTCAATAGATGCTGAAAAAGCATTTGACAAAATATAGCATTCTTTCTTGATCAAAACTCTTCAAAGTGTGGGGATAGAGGGTACATACCTCAATAGCCTCAAAGCCATCTATGAAAAACCCACAGTGAAATCTCATTCTCAATGGGGAAAAACTGAGAGCTTTTCCCCTAAGGTCAGGAATATGACAGGGCTGTCCAATATCACCACAGTTATTCAGCACAGTACTAGACATCCTAGCCTCAGCAATCAGACACCAAAAATAAATAAAAGGCATCTGAATTGGCAAAGAAGAAGTCAAACTCTCACTTTTTGCAGATGACATGAAAGTTTTTGTGGAAAACCCCAAAGACTCCACTCCAAAACTACTAGAATTCATATAGGACTTCAGTAAAACATCAGGGTATAAAATCAATGCTGAGAAATCAGTTGCATTTCTATACACCAACAACACAGAAGAAAGAGAAAGTAAAGAGTCTATCCCATTTACAACTGCACCCCAAATCACAAGTTACCTAGGAATAAACCTACCAAAGAAGCAAAGAACCTGTACTCAGAATACTATAAAGTACTCATGAAAGAAATTGAGGAAGACACAAAGAAATGGAGAAACATTCCATGCTCATGGATTGGAAGAACAAATATTGTGAAAATGTCTATGCTACCTAAAGCAATCTACACATTTAATGCAATCCCTATCAAAATACCATCACTTTTATTCAGAGAAATGGAACAAAGAATCCTAAAATTTATATGGAACCAGAAAAGACCCCGAATATCCAGAGGAATTGAAAAAGAAAGCCAAAGTTGGTGGCATCACACTTCCAGACTTCAAGCTCTATTACAAAGCTGTCATCATCAAGACAATATGATACTGGCACAAAAACAGACACATAGATCAATGGAACAGAATAGAGAGCCCAAAAATAGACTCTCAACTCTATGGTCAACTAATCTTCAACAAAGCAGGAAAGAAGGTCCAATGGAAAAGAGACAATCTCTTCAACAAATGGTGTTGGGAAAATTGGACAGCCACATGCAGAAAAATGAAACTGGACCATTTCCTTACACCACACACAAAAATAGACTCAAAATGAGTGAAAGACCTCAATATGAGACAGGAATCCATCAAAATCCTTGAGGAGAACACAGGCAGCAACCTCTTCAACCACAGCCACAGCAACTTATCCCTAATAACATCACCAAAGACAAGGGAAGCAAGGGCAAAAATGAACTATTGGGACTTCATCAAGATCAAAAGCTTTTGCACAGTAAAGGAAACAGTCAACAAACCAAAAGACAACTGAAAGAATGGGAGAAGATATTCAGAAATGATATATCAGATAAAGAGCTAATATCCAAAATCTATAAAGAACTTATCAAACTCAACACCCAAAGAACAAATAATCCGATCAAGAAATGGGCAGAGGACATGAACAGACATTTCTGCAAAGAAGACATTCCGATGGCCAACAGACACATGGAAATGTGCTCAACATCACTCAGCATCAGGGAAATATAAATCAAAACCACAGTGAGATACCACCTCACACCTGTCAGAATGGCTAAATTTAAGAAGTCAGGAAACAACAGATGTTGGCAAGGACACAGAGAAAGGGGAACCCTCCTACACTGTTGGTGGGAATGAAAGCTGGTGCAGCCACTCTGGGAAACAGCATGGAGGTTCCTCAGAAAGTTGAAAATAGAGCTACCCTATGACCCAGCAATCGCACTAAAGATACAAATGTAGTGATCTGAAGGGGCACATGCACCTGAATGTTTATAGCAGCAGTGTCCACAATAGCCAAACCATGGAAAGAACTTAGATGTCCATCAACAGATGGCTGTGTGGATAAAGAAGATCTGAGATTATATATATATATATGGACACAGACACACAGACACACAGACACACACACACACACACACACACACACACACACATACACACACAGGAATACTATGCAGCCATCAAAAGAAATGAAATCTTGCCATTGCAATGACAGGGATGGAACTAGAGGGTATTATGCTGAGCAAAATAAGTCAATCAGAGAAAGGCAATTATCATATGACCTCTCTGATATGAGGAATTTGAGAGCCAGGGCAAGGGTTTGTGGGTGGTATGGAAGAAAAAAGCAAGATGGGATCAGGAGAGAGACAAACCAAAAGAGACTCTTAATCTCACAAAACAAACTGAAGGTTGCTGGGGTGTGGGGTGTAGGGGTAGGGTGTTTGGGTTATGGACATTGGGAGGGTGTGGGCTATGGTGAGTGCTATGAAATATGTAAGCCTGATGATTCATAGACCTGTATCCATGGGGAAAATAATACTTTATATGTTAATAAAAATAATTTAAAATTAAAAAAATAGAATCAGCAGTCTTTGCTGACAATATACATTTGGGAGTCTTGGCATATCAATATTACTTAAAAACATGGGACTTAGGAGATGAGTTTAAATAGAATGAGAAGTCTAAGAACTGACCTCTGTGATCAAAACAGCATTAATAGGTTTGGTAGATGAAAGGAAGGCAGTAAATATGACTGGGAAAGTAGAAAGTGACCTGGAAGGGTGATATCATGGACCAATAAGAGAGGGGATCAACAATATCCAAAGATTCTGTTAGATTAAGTTCACTGGAGTCTGAAAATTACAATCGGGTATAAGCAGTGGGTAGTCATTGAAGACCTAGACAAGAGCAGTTATCACAGAGAGGCAGGGTGAGTAAATATGAATAAAGAAGATTTCAAAGAAAATGAGAGGAGGAATTGGAGAGAGCAAGTACACATTGCTTCTGTGAAGAGTTGTTCTATAAATGAAAGGAATAAAATATGGTGAGAGTTAGAATAAGCAATGAGCCAGCAGTTTGGTTTTGTTTGGTTTGTTTGTTTTAATAAAGGAGATAGTTTATACATATACATTTTTTGATGAAGATGAAATATAGAGAGAAAAAGGATGATGCATCAGGGAGAAGGAAGAGCCACGGCTGCACAGTAGGCAAATAGAATGTGTTTGGATTCACAGATGGAGGTGCTGCCCTGTTCTGGAAGGGCAGACAGTAGATTCATTGCAAAAGGCGGGGAGGAAGAACAAATACACCCAGATGCAGTAACGGGTAGATGTAATAGAATAAGCTTGTGTAGGATCTCTGATTGCTCCTTGTTCCTCTGTGAAATAGAAATTAAGCTCATCAACTGAGACTGAGGATGATGAAAGAGGGCCTGAAGATTTTAAAAGAGATGAGAAACTATAAAATAGCTAATTAGGAAAGTCAAGGAGTGAACATAGCAAAATATAGCAAGGCAGTGGGACGCCTAAGGGGTACAACAAAGATTAGTGATCATAAATTTAAAGTAAGCCTTGCTGGCATTGATGTGTGTTTTCCTTCAGCTGTGGTCACCTGTATGGATGGAACTGCAGGGTAGATGGAGAGTTGAATTTATTATAAATTCTTTTCTTGTCATATAAGAATAGAGATATGTAATGGGAAAGTATAATTGTTAAATTTTGAAGGGAAAATGAGAAATAAAGGAATAATGTATAAAATATACCCCCCAAACAGACTTTTGAGATCATATAAAGGAAGCAGAAAATTGACATTTAGTGCTTATTTACAACTGAAAAGGATATCTTCAAATAAGATACTATAAAGGATTATAAAGCATTGTGTTGCTATAACCAGCAACCTGCTATAATTAACATCTACTTGAAATTCACAGTAGAACCCACATTTCAAACATTGTCATTTTTCAGACAAAAAAATGCCATTAAAAATGGTGTAAAAATAAACACATGACATCCAGAAAGAAATTGTTCTATCAAATAGTAATACTAGCTCTTCATCACCATCATTAAAATGTGTTAATACCATCTGTTCACTCAGACCATCATGAAAATTTACATAACATGATAAAATAATGCTTGAGTCTACATGTGGATTCTAAGCCTGGCTGTAACAATGGAAACAAAAACCAAAAAAAATTTAAAAATTTCCAACTCAGCATTTGAATATTTGTACAGCATTTAACATTAACCAGTTTTTAATGCGATACTTGTTTCCATAACAGCTGATAATATTCCTTGGTAGGATCCTGCAGCCAACCATATTCACCTACATAGTTGTACATATTCCCACAACCCCCCTTCTCCATCTTGCCCATCTCTCACCTAATCCTATGCTTCTTAAACAAATGGTAGAAATGTATCTTTTACATTTCTGGACCTTTGAGAGTAAAGCCTCATTCCTTTTCTAAAGAGGGCAGCAGCCTAAATCTGACCTATACCTAACCTAACTAACCTAGACCAACTAAGCAGCTTATACCTACATCACAAGGATCAGTGCATGAAATCTATTCAGAGTTGATAGTTTTATTCTCCAGTTTTCAACTTAAATAGGTGGTTCAGATGGACTAAATTGTGTCCTCCCAAAATTCATATGTTCAAGTCGTAACTCCTAGTACCTGAGAATGAGATTGTATTTGGAGACAGAGTCTTCAAAGAGGTTAATAAGTTAAAATGAAGCTATTACAGTGGGCCCTAATCCAATATACTTAAAAGATATATGTCCTTAAAAGAAAATTGGGACACAGATATGTATGCAGGGAAGACTATATTATGACACAGGGAGAAGATAGTCATCTGGAAGTTGGGAGAAGCCTCAGAAGAAACCAACACTGATGACACCTTGTTCTTGGACTTCTGAGCCTCCTCAATTGTGAAACACTGCATTCCTGCTGTTGAAATCACCAATTTTGTGGCATTTTGTCATGGTAACCCTAGCAAACTGATATAAATGTCAATGCAAATTTTGGTTATGTTTTTCATGAATTTATATTACTGTGCAACTGTTACCATAGTCCAGTTTTAGAACTGTTATAGAAAACCAGAAAGTTTCCTTATTTATGCTCATTTGTAGACAATACTCTCTCCCATTTCCATCCTTAGGCATATTCTAATCTGATTTCCATTTCAGTAGATTTAACTTTTCTGGAAATTTCGTAGAAATTGAACCACAAAAGCAATCTTTTATATTGTTTTCTTCTACACATTTTATTGTTGTAGCTTAATTTTAGGTCTATGATTCATGTAGAATCCATTTATATTAAATTCGCATGAATGGTATGAGTGATGTAAGGAAGTTTAGTGTGTGAGTATGTGTGACTGTGCGTGTGTGTGTGTGTGTGTGTGTGTGTGAGTATCTCACTGTCCTAGCACATTTGTTAAAAGTCTATCATTCTCTCAACTGAATTCCGTTGGCGTTTTTATATGAAATCAATTGACCACAAATATATGGGTTTATTTTTGGATTCTCTGTTCTGTTTATCCTTAAGCTTATAAATAATAAACAATACCATAACACTTAGATTAGTGTAACTTATAGTAAGTTTTTAATTTGGGTGGTATAAGTCTACCAATTTTTGTTCTTTTTCAAAATTCTTTTGTCATTCTAGTTCCTTTGCATTTGTGTAAATATTAGGAGTATTTTGCCAATTTCTCCAAAAACAAAAACTAAAAACTGAAACAGAATTGTGTTGGAATTCTGATAGTGATTGTATGGACTCTACCAATCAATTTGGAGAAAATGGTCACTTGCAAAGTATTACATCTTCCTATCCATGAACTTGGTATGCCTTTCCATATGTTTAGATCTTTCATTTTTCCTCAGCATGTTTGATAGTTTACATGGTACAACCCCTGTACAGCTTTTACTGAATTTATTCATAGATTTTTAACTTTTGTGTTGTGCTTTGAAATACTTGTTTTTTTTTAATTGCTTGTTGCTACCATATAGAAACCAAATTAATTGTAGTATGTTAATCTTACACCTTAAAACTGTTGAATTCATTTATTAGTTCTACCACATTTTTGTAGATTCTTTGAAATTTTGTACATTTAGGATCAGGTCATCTGTGAATAAAGATAGCTGTACTTCTTCCTTTCCAATATGTGTACTATTTTTTTCTTGCCTTATTGTCTTATTCCTCTAACTTGAGAATACAGTATAATGTTGAATAGCAGTGGTGAAAGTTACTATTCAGTTCTTGTTACTGATCTTAGGGGAAAAGCATTCAGTCTCTCACCATTAAGTATGATGTTAATTTTAAGTTTTGATAAATTCCATTTAGCAGGTTGAAGAAGTTCCCTTCTACTCTGAGTTTTTAAAGAATGTTTATCATTAATGATAAGCACTAACATATGCTTTTCTACATCTATTTGATATGATCATATTATTAGTATTGACATTATTGAATGTCATTAATAATGATCATTTTTATTAATATAGAATATTACATTGACTTTTCAGATTTTAATCCAATCTTATATTTCTGGGATAAAACTCACTGGTCATTATTTATAACATACATATGTTATGGTCATGGTGTATGATCCTACTAATTTGTTAATGTTTTGCCTCTATGTTCCTGTGGCATATTGAGCCCACTTTTCTTTCCTTGTGCTATCTTTTGTTTTGGTGTTAAGGTGATACTGACCTCATAGTATGAATTAGAAAATATTTATTCCCTTATTTTTTTTAAGAATTTGTATAAAATGGATATTATTTTTCCTTTAATATTATTTTTTCCTTTTCTATTTGATAGAATTCAGTAAAAATATTTGGACCTTGGTTTTTTTGTGACTAAAATGTTTGACTATTAATTCAATGTCTTTCTTAGTCATTGGTCTAGAGTTTTGAATTCTTCTTGGGTCAGCTTTAGTGTTTGTGCCTTTCTAAGAATGTCTGTTTCATCTATGTTTTTTGATTTGAAACATCAATTTCAAATACAGTATTTCAACATAAAAATACTCAGAATGCTTCCTTAAAATCATTTTGATTGCTGTTAGGTCAAAAGTAATGCACTCTACTTCATTCTTGATTTTGGTAACTTGAACCTTTTTTCTCTTCATCTTGGTGAACATAGTTAGAGGTTTGTCAATCTTGTTGAACTATAAAAAAATACTTTAAGTTCTACTGATTTTCTCTATATTTCTGTTTTATATTTTATTAATTTCTGCTCTGATCTTTATTATTCTTTTTTTCTTTGGGGGGTTTTGCTTATTTTCTCAAGTTTTTTAAGTTGGAAGATTAAGTTATTGATTTGAAATAGTTTTTCCTTTCTCTTATAGGTGTTTATAGCTATAACTTTTTCTGTAAGCATTGATTTGAATATATTCCATAAATTTTAGTATGCTGTGTTTTTTATTTTAGTTCATCTCAAAATATTTTCTAATTTCTCTGTGATGTCTTCTTTGCCCTATCAATTATGTAGAATTTTTAATGATTAAGGTATATGTAAATTTAAATATATTCAAATATTTGGGCATTTCTCTACTTAACTTATATTACCGACTTCTGATTTAATTATGTGGTAGTCAGTGGACAAACTTTGTTTTATTTCAGTCTTTTAAATGTACTAAGACTTGTTTCATGGCCTAGTACATGTTCTCTCCTGGAGAATGTTCCATGCACTGTTGAAAATAATGTATTCTGTTGCTGGGGGGGAATGTTCCAGATTTCAGACAGATCAAGTTGATGCCCTTGTTTCATGTCTGTTGTATCCTTATTAACTTCTAACTCTCAATGAATAAGAAAGACTATTGAAATCTCTGCATATATTATTATTCTATATTTTCCATTTTTATAATGAAATATATTTTTGTATTTTTATATTTCTTTCTTTTTTATATTACATGTAGATTTATAATAGTAATCGATTACTAATGTATTGACCCTTTTATTATGCAATGTCTCTTTATCTCTAGCAATATTGCTTGTCCTAATGTCTATTTCATCCAATGTCAACATAACTACACAAGTTCTCTGGTGGTAGATATTTGCACAGTGTAACTTTTTGATCTTTCTACTTCGAACTTATTTGTACTTCTGCATCAAAATTATGTCTCTTATAGACAACATATGGTCAGATTAGTATTTTTATCAAGTTTTATAATTGCTGTCTTTTTATGGTGTGTATTCCTTTTACATCTTATGTAAAGTTATGTTTGGCATTTAGCCAATTTGTCTGTATATTCCATGTCTATATTGTATCGCCATACCTTATTTAATGCTTTATTTTGTGTTACCCATTTTTATACTTTACAACTTTAATTCTTATATTTTAAACTTATTCTTTGAGTATTTTTCTTATTTTAGGAATTACAATATACATGTTAATTGACCACAATCTACTTAAAGTTAATACTAGACTAAATTTCAAGAAAATATAATAACTTTTTTCCAGTATACCTCCATTTCTTTCCTATTCCTTTGTGTTGTTATTATTATGTATATCTCATTTACATATATCTAATAAGTTCAAAAATAAAACATTATTGGTTTTGCTTTATGCACTCTTGATTTTTTGAAGATATTAAGAGATGGAATGGAAAATATCTTTTTTTTTACAATTAAATAACATTTTTGATCGTGTCACAATAGACAGTAGTGAAGAGTATAAATTTATTTTTAGTATTTTTTAAAGTTACTGTCCCAAAGTAATTAGGAGTCAGGCAGGCAAGTAGCTGTCCTAGAAGAAATCAGCTCATCACATCAAGCTGAAGTGCACAACAAAGTGTTAGGCTTGAAGTAGCACAAGGAAAGGGGGGGATAAACAAGACAAAAAGAGCTTGAAATAGGCTGTCAGGCCATCAGTGTAATTCCTTATTCAGGAAGAATTTGCTAAAGGATCTTGGATTGAATCTATAAATTAAGAACTTCAGTAGACCTGGATAGAAGAAGCTGGAGAAAGGACTTTTTGTAAAGAGTACATAGTTAAACTTGACTTAGCAGAGGATATATTGAGCTGGAATAGGATTTGCATATAATTTTGTGCTCTAGTTTTAAACACTTATTTACACTCTTGGAATCCTTTCTACATACAAAATTTAAAAAAAGATTGGTTTGTAAAATATGAAAAAAGCCAGCATGAGATTAAAGCTAAGTGGTCTGAAGGTCCAAGATTTCCCACATGTAATAATATCCTCTTCTTCAGGTTGTGAGACTTCTGTAAGCCTTTCTGAAACAAAACAGAAAATGAGTGATTTAAAGAAAACTTTTCAGGAGGAGTCAAGATGGCGGAGAAGTAGCAGCCTGAGACTACATCAGGTAGCAGGAGATCAGCTCGATAGCTTATCTAAACATTGCAAACCCTACAAATCCAACGGGAAAGTGAAGAGAAGAAGAACAGCAACTCTAGAAACAGAAAATCAACCACTTTCTGAAAGGTAGGACTGGCGGAGAAGTGAATCTAAAACGATGGGAAGATAGACCGCGGGGGGAGGGGCCGGCTCCCGGCAAGCGGCGGAGCAACGGAGCACAAAATCAGGACTTTTAAAAGTCTGTTCCACTGAGGGACATTGCTCCAGAGGCTAAACCAGGGTGAAGCCCACGCGGGGCCAGCGTGGTCCCAGGCCCCGCAGGGTCACAGAAGGATCGGGGGTGTCAGAGTGTCGGAGAGCTCGCAGGTATTAGAACGGAGAAGCCGGCTGCAGAGACAGAGCCGAGGACTGAACTCTCAGCTCGGGGTTACCTTGAACTGGTCACGGGCTGGGTGAGCTCGGAGCGCGGCTAGAGGCTGGGGATACGGGAGTGATTGGGTGCTGTCCTCTGGGGGCGCACTGAGGAGTGGGGCCCCAGGCTCTCGGCTCCTCCGGGCCGGAGACTAGGAGGCCGCCATTTTCATTCCCCTCCTCCGGAACTCTACGGAAAGCGTTCAGGGAACAGAAGCTCCCAAAAGCGAACCCGAGCCTATTACTTAGTCCAGCCCCCGGTAAGGGCGGTGCAATCCCGCCTCGGGCAAAGACACTTGAGAGTCACTACAACAGGCCCCTCCCCCAGAAGATCAACAAAATATCCAGCCAGGACAAAGTTCATCTATCAAGGAGAAAGCGGGTTCAATTCCTAAGACAGCAGAGCAATTCCAGAGGAGGAGAAAGCAAAGCACGGAACTCAAGGCTTTCTCCCCATGATTCTTTAGTCTTGCGGCTACTTCAATTTTTTTTTTCTTTTTTCAATTTTTTTTCTTTTTTCTTTTTTCTTCTTCTGCTAAATTTTTTAAAACTTTTACCCTTTTCTTTTTTAACGTTTTTTGACTAGTTCATCTAAATATATATATTTTTTCTATCTTTTTTATATTTTTTTATTTGTTTTATTTAAAAAAATTTTTTTCTTATTTTTTCCTTTTTTTTTCTTCTTTTCTTTTTTTTTCAGAACCTGTTTTTAATCCCCTTTCTCCCCCCCACAATTAGGGTCTCTTCTGATTTAGTTACAGCGCATTTTTCTGGGGTCTTTGCCACCCTTTTAGTAGTTTATTTGCTCCTTCATATCCTCTTATCTGGACAAAATGACAAGGCAGAAAAAATCACCACAAACAAAAGAACAAGAGACAGTACCAAAGGCTAGGGACCTAATCAACACAGACATGGGTAATATGTCAGATCAAGAGTTCAGAATGATGATTCTGAACATTCTAGCTGGGCTCGAAAAAGGCATGGAAGATATTAGAGAAACCTCTCTGGAGATATTAAAGCCCTTTCTGGAGAAATTAAAGAACTAAAATCTAACCAAGTTGAAATCAAAAAAGCTATTAATGAGGTGCAATCAAAAATGGAGGCTCTCACTGCTAGGATCAATGAGGCAGAAGAAAGAATTAGTGATATAGAAGACCAAATGACAGAGAATAAGGAAGCCGAGCAAAAGAGGGACAAACAGCTACTGGACCATGAGGGGATAATTCGAGAGATAAGTGACACCATAAGACGAAACAACATTAGAATAATTGGGATTCCAGAAGAAGAAGAAACAGAGAGGGGAGCAGAAGGTCTATTGGAGAGAATCATTGGAGAGAATTTCCCTAATATGGCAAAGGGAACAAGCATCAAAATCCAGGAGATGCAGAGAACCCCCCTCAAAGTCAACAAGAATAGGTCCACACCCCGTCACCTAATAGTAAAATTTACAAGTCTTAGTGACAAAGAGAAAATCCTGAAAGCAGCCCGAGAAAAGAAGTCTGTAACATACAATGGTAAAAATATTAGATTGGCGGCAGACTTATCCACAGAGACCTGGCAGGCCAGAAAGAGCTGGCATGATATATTCAGAGCACTCAACGAGAAAAACATGCAGCCAAGAATACTCTATCCAGCTAGGCTATCATTGAAAATAGAAGGAGAGATCAAAAGCTTCCAGGACAAACGAAAACTGAAAGAATTTGCAAACACCAAACCAGCTCTACAGGAAATATTGAAAGGGGTCCTCTAAGCAAAGAGAGAGCCTAAAAGTAGTAGATCAGAAAGGTACACAGACAATATACAGTAACAGTCACCTTACAGGCTAATAATGGCACTAAATTCATATCTCTCAATAGTTACCCTGAAAGTTAATGGGCTAAATGCCCCAATCAAAAGACATAGGGTATCAGAATGGATAAAAAAACAAAACCGATCAGTATGTTGCCTACAAGAAACTCATTTTAGACGTGAAGACACCTCCAGATTTAAAGTGAGGGGGTGGAAAACAATTTACCATGCTAATGGGCATCAGAAGAAAGCTGGGGTGGCAATCCTTATATCAGATCAATTAGATTTTAAGCCAAAGACTATAATAAGAGATGAGGAAGGACACTATATCCTACTCAAAGGGTCTGTCCAACAAGAAGAGCTAACCATTTTAAATATCTATGCCCCTAACGTGGGAGCAGCCAATTATATCAACCAATTAATAACAAAATCAAAGAAACACATCAATAATAATACAATAATAGTAGGGGACTTGAACACTCCCCTCACTGAAATGGACAGATCATCCAAGCCAAAGATCAACAAGGAAATAAAGGCCTTAAATGACACACTGCACCAGATGGACATCACAGATATATTCAGAACATTTCATCCCAAAGCAACAGAATACACATTCTTCTCTAGTGCACATGGAACCTTCTACAGAATAGATCACATCCTAGGTCACAAATCAGGTCTCAACCGGTATCAAAAGATTAGGATTATTCCCTGCATATTTTCAGACCACAATGCTCTGAAGCTAGAACTCAATCACAAGAGGAAAGCTGGAAAGAACCCAAATACATGGAGACTAAACAGCATCCTTCTAAAGAATGAATGGGTTAACCAGGAAATTAAAGAAGAATTGAAAAAATTCATGGAAACAAATGATAATGAAAACAAAACAGTTCAAAATCTGTGGGACACAGCAAAGGCAGTCCTGAGAGGAAAATATATAGCGGTACAAGCCTTTCTCAAGAAACAAGAAAGGTCTCAAGTACACAACCTAACCCTACACCTAAAGGAGCTGGAGAAAGAACAAGAAAGAAACCCTAAACCCAGCAGGAGAAGAGAAATCATAAAGATCAGAGCAGAAATCAATGAAATAGAAACCAAAAAAACAATAGAAAAAATCAATGAAACTAGGAGCTGGTTCTTTGAAAGAATCAATAAGATTGATAAACCCCTGGCCAAACTCATCAAAAAGAAAAGAGAAAGGACCCAAATAAATAAAATCATGAATGAAAGAGGAGAGATCACAACTAACACCAAAGAAATACAGACAATTATAAGAACATACTATGAGCAACTCTACGCCAACAAATTGGACAATCTGGAAGAAATGGATGCATTCCTAGAGACATATAAACTACCACAACTGAACCAGGAAGAAATAGAAAACCTGAACAGGCCCATAACCAGTAAGGAGATTGAAACAGTCATCAAAAATCTCCAAACAAACAAAAGCCCAGGGCCAGACGGCTTCCCAGGGGAATTCTACCAAACATTTAAAGAAGAACTCATTCCTATTCTCCTGAAACTGTTGCAAAAAATAGAAATGGAAGGAAAACTTCCAAACTCATTTTATGAAGCCAGCATCACCTTGATCCCAAAACCAGACAAGGATCCCACCAAAAAAGAGAACTACAGACCAATATCCTTGATGAACACAGACGCAAAAATTCTCGCCAAAATACTAGCCAATAGGATTCAACAGTACATTAAAAGGATTATTCACCACGATCAAGTGGGACTTATTCCAGGGCTGCAGGGTTGGTTCAACATCCGCAAATCAATCCATGTGATAGAACACATTAATAAAAGAAAGAACAAGAACCAAATGATACTCTCAATAGATGCTGAAAAAGCATTTGACAAAGTACAGCATCCCTTCCTGATCAAAACTCTTCAAAGTGTAGGGATAGAGGGCACATACCTCAATATTATCAAAGCCATCTATGAAAAACCCACTGTAAATATCATTCTCAGTGGAGAAAAACTGAAAGCTTTTCCGTTAAGGTCAGGAACACGGCAGGGATGTCCATTATCACCACTGCTATTCAACATAGTACTAGAAGTCCTAGCCTCAGCAATCAGACAACAAAAAGAAATTAAAGGCATCCAAATTGGTAAAGAAGAAGTCAAACTATCACTCTTCGCAGATGATATGATACTATATGTGGAAAACCCAAAAGATTCCACTCCAAAACTGCTAGAACTTGTACAGGAATTCAGTAAAGTGTCAGGATATAAAATCAATGCACAGAAATCAGTTGCATTTCTGTACACCAACAACAAGACAGAAGAAAGTGAAATTAAGGAGTCAATCCCATTTACAATTGTACCCAAAACTATAAGATACCTAGGAATAAACCTAACCAAAGAGACTAAGAATCTATACACAGAAAATTATAAAGTACTCATGAAAGAAATTGAGGAAGACACAAAAAAATGGAAAAATGTTCCATGCTCCTGGATTGGAAGAATAAATATTGTGAAAATGTCTATGCTACCTAAAGCAATCTACACATTTAATGCAATCCCTATCAAAATACCATCCATTTTTTTCAGAGAAATGGAACAAATAATCCTAAAATTTATATGGAACCAGAAAAGACCTCGAATAGCCAAAGGAATATTGAAAAAGAAAGCCAAAGTTGGTGGCATCACAATTCCGGACTTCAAGCTCTATTACAAAGCTGTCATCATCAAGACAGCATGGTACTGGCACAAAAACAGACACATAGATCAGTGGAACAGAATAGAGAGCCCAGAAATCGACCCTCAACTCTATGGTCAACTCATCTTCGACAAAGCAGGAAAGAATGTCCAATGGAAAAAAGACAGCCTCTTCAATAAATGGTACTGGGAAAATTGGACAGCCACATGCAGAAAAATGAAATTAGACCACTTCCTTACACCACACACGAAAATAGACTCCAAATGGATGAAGGACCTCAATGTGAGAAAGGAATCCATCAAAATCCTTGAGGAGAATGCAGGCAGCAACCTCTTCGACCTCAGCCGTAGCAACATCTTCCTAGGAACAACGGCAAAGGCAAGGGAAGCAAGGGCAAAAATGAACTATTGGGATTTCATCAAGATCAAAAGCTTTTGCACAGCAAAGGAAACAGTTAACAAAACCAAAAGACAACTGACAGAATGGGAGAAGATATTTGCAAACGACATATCAGATAAAGGGCTAGTATCCAAAATCTATAAGGAACTTAGCAAACTCAACACCCAAAGAACAAACAATCCAATCAAGAAATGGGCAGAGGACATGAACAGACATTTCTGCAAAGAAGACATCCAGATGGCCAACAGACACATGAAAAAGTGTTCCACGTCACTCGGCATCAGGGAAATACAAATCAAAACCACAATGAGATATCACCTCACACCAGTCAGAATGGCTAAAATTAACAAGTCAGGAAATGACAGATGCTGGAGAGGATGTGGAGAAAGGGGAACCCTCCTCCACTGTTGGTGGGAATGCAAGCTGGTGCAACCACTCTGGAAAACAGCATGGAGGTTCCTCAAAATGTTGAAAACAGAACTACCCTATGACCCAGCAATTGCACTACTGGGTATTTACCCTAAAGATACAAACATAGTGATCCGAAGGGGCACGGGTACCCGAATGTTTATAGCAGCAATGTCTATAATAGCCAAACTATGGAAAGAACCTAGATGTCCATCAACAGAGGAATGGATAAAGAAGAGGTGGTATATATACACAATGGAATACTATGCAGCCATCAAAAGAAATGAAATCATGCCATTTGCGACGACGTGGATGGAACTAGAGCGTATCATGCTTAGTGAAATAAGTCAATCGGAGAAAGACAACTATCATATGATCTCCCTGATATGAGGACATGGACAAGCAACATGGGGGGGTAGGGGGATAGGAGAAGAATAAATGAAACAAGATGGGATTGGGAGGGAGACAAACCATAAATGACTCTTAATCTCACAACACAAACTGGGGGTTGCTGGGGGGAGGTGGGATTGGGAGAGGGGGATGGGGCTATGGACATTGGGGAGGGTAAGTGCTATCGTGAGTGCTGTGAAGTGTGTAAACCTGGCGATTCACAGACCTGTACCCCTGGGGATAAAAATACATTATATGTTTATTAAAAAAAAAAATTGGAAGGGGAGGCGAACCATAAGAGACTATGGACTCTGAAAAACAACCTGAGGGTTTTGAAGGGTCAGGGGTGGGAGGTAGGGGAACAGGTGGTGGGTAATGGGGAGGGCACGTTTTGCATGGAGCACTGGGTGTTTTGCAAAAAGAATGAATACTGTTACACTGAAAAAATAAATAAAATGGAAAAAAAAAAAAGAAAACTTTTCACCTAATAGAGGAAGAAATCTATTTCTTACCCAGGCTATTTTCCCAAAAATAGCACTGCTAGTCAATGGAAAACCTTAAGTTACAGTGTATTTAATGTTCCATATACTATGGCATTAATTAAATAAAACATAAAATATTGACCAATAGATATTTTTCATATTTAATGTATAAAATACATATTGGGGACAGTGGAATATCAGTCTTACTGGCAGAATTTGGTAATAAGTGTAAGGGTCAGTAAATATTGGTAACGAAAAAACATTTAGACCTTAGTATTGACAAAATACAAATAAGTTGAAAAATATTTCTTGTACTTTCCTCTTAGATTTCATTTTACTACTAATAGTATTATAGAATAGTTATTAAAACATACTTTATGTGATTTTGTGATGCCCTAGTATATTGAGATACACAAGAAGAGGTTCTTGACCATGGACAATTCTTTATCTTCCTGGGATGTAAGAATCCACAAGATGGGATAATTATCATTTGTCTATCTTTCTTTTACCTACTCATATATGTGAATTATGTGCAGGTGTGCTTAAATTGATTATTCTATGAAACAGCTCTGTAAGAAAGGAAACATTAGCCTCATATGCCTTATGATTTCAGTTACATGTGGAACCTAAAAAACAAAACAAATGGCACTTTGCTGTCTCAGTCATTTAAGCCTCTGCCTTAGGCTCAGGGTCATGATCTCAGGGTCCTGGGATCAACCCCATGTTGGGCTCTCTGCTCAGGAGGGAGTCTGTTTCTCCTGCTCACTCTCATTCTATGCTCTCCTTTGCTCTCTCTCAAGTAAATGAATAAAATCTTTAAAAATAAATAAATAGCAAAACAAAGAAATAAAACAGAAACAGAACTGTAAATACAGAGAACACACTGGTGTTTGTTAGAGGGAAATGGAGTGGGAGGTGGGCAAAATCGGTGGAGGAGAGAGAGAGATACAAGCTTCCCATTATGGAATTTATGAGTAAGTCATGGTAGTGAAAGGTACAGCATAGGAATATTGTCAAAGATATTGTAATAGCATTGTATGGTGACAGACGGTAGCTACATTTTCGTGAGCATAGCATAACATATAGATTTGTCTAATCACTATGTTGTACATCTGAAGCTAATGTAACATTGTGTGTCAACTATACTTCATTAAAAAAAATCCTCGTTCTGGGGCGCCTGCATGGCTCAGTGGGTTAAAGCCTCTGCCTTCGGCTCAGGTCATGATCCCAGGGTCCTGGGATCGAGCCCCGCATCGGGCTCTCTGCTCCGCAGGGAGCCTGCTTCCTCCTCTCTCTCTGCCTGCCTCTCTGCCTAGTTGTGATTTCTCTCTGTCAAATAAATAAAATATTAAAAAAAAATCCTCGTTCATTATTAAGAAAATTAATAAGCTTGACTATAAGCTAAAAAATAAATGTTAGTTGTCCAGCACATAGCTGGTTGGCATAGTGATAAAAATGACCATTAGGAGAAATATGAAATGGTTAAATGCTAGATGGATAATGCCATCTAGATAGCTAGATGGATGGCAGCATTAAACAGAAATTTGAAAAACTCCTTGTCAGGATATAATGGAAGTATATAGAAAATGATTTTAATGTCTGCAATAAAAAGCGCATGCAAATAAAAAACTTTGTTAATGCCATTTTGCAAAAATCAATCAATCTATCTATCTCACTAGGAAGAATTAATTGGTAGTATGGTAAATATTAATGCTTTTCTAGAATCCATACCATCTCTAAAGAGACTTCCTAACTTTTTTAAGTATTTGCATAAATGATAACTGGTGAAAATGATGATTATTCTATCAAAGTATTAAAGGAAGCTCTAAATCATGGTCTGTCATGATAAAATATTGGTCCAGTCTGTCTCCATATATTGGCATAGCAACACAATGATTATGAAATTTTAAAAGTGATAATATGCTTTGACCATTTTCTATAATCCAAGCAAAATTTTACATCTTAAGGATTAAAGTTAGTATTTTAGCAATCAACAATTGTCTTTGAAATACTCATTTAAAAATTCAAGTTGATAAACTATAGATTTTTGAATTCTTCTTTCAGACCTGTGACTAAATTAGATCTAACAGAGAAGTTATGATATTCTTACCAGGAAGACGAGGTCCTTAGGATTTATTTGTTCACATTCTTCTTTTCCCAAGTGAAGTAAATACTGGCATAATTTGTCACTTTACTATAAGACTCTTTTGAAATGGAACGTATGAACTATTTTTTGAAAATACACAAAGAAAATTGAAAGTAAAAACAAAGGACTTTTCTAAATGTTCTTGCAAGTTTCCTGCTGGTAGAGAAATGATTTTCATAATATGTATGAAGTTTATATTTCTCTTAGGGATATACTGTGTTGGAAAGATTTTTTTTTAAATTGCATCAGTGAAAAATAACAAAATAAAAACTGGTTGGAAACCTCCAGGAGAAATAGCAAAAGTTTTCAATTCTAACAAAATTAAAGTTTAGGAGTTTCTTTCTTTTCTTTCTCTCTTTCTTTCTCTCTTTCTTTCACCTTAAAATGTGTATCACAAGATCAAAATAGCATAGAGGATGAATTACTAGTAACTATATCTTAAAAATGTAAGGGGAAAAAGAAACATAAGCTACTTTTTATTGTAGATTTGAGCAGGAGACATATTTTTTTTTTTTGCATTTTTATTTTTTTTTATTTTTTTTTCCATTTTATTTATTTTTTCAGCGTAACAGTATTCATTCTTTTTGCACAACACCCAGTGCTCCATGCAAAACGTGCCCTCCCCATTACCCACCACCTGTTCCCCCAACCTCCCACCCCTGACCCTTCAAAACCCTCAGGTTGTTTTTCAGAGTCCATAGTCTCTTATGGTTCGCCTCCCCTCCCCAATGTCCATAGCCCGCTCCCCCTCTCCCAATCCCACCTCCCCCCAGCAACCCCCAGTTTGTTTTGTGAGATTAAGAGTCATTTATGGTTTGTCTCCCTCCCAATCCCATATAGTCAAGAAAACGTCGGGGCACCTGCGTGGCTCAGTGGGTTAAGCCACTGGCTTCGGCTCAGGTCATGATCTTGGGGTCCTAGGATCGAGTCCCGCATCGGGCTCTCTGCTCAGCAGGGAGCCTGCTTCCCTCTCTCTCTCTCTGCCTACCTCTCTGTCTACTTGTGATCTCTCTGTCAAATAAATAAATAAAATCTTAAAAAAAAAAAGAAAACGTCACAATTTTTTCATGTCAAAATGACAAAGGGAGATAACATCTTTTGGGTTTAATTGTAAAAATCAATTACATATAAATTCAAAGGATGGTGACAGGCACAGATAGACCTGTCATTAAAGTGTATATATAATAATCACATAAGTATGAATAATGACTGATCACTGTTGGTCTTAGAAAAGATTAAAAATACCCCTTGTAAATCTAAGCAAGAGATATATAAATGCATAACTAAAAGAAATTTGTTGATCAAATTGTCCTATGTACTATATAATTATGTCAGAAAAAATTATCTGGTTCCTATAATTTTATTTTGTGAGTCAGTGTTCCTTAGATACAATAATTAATGTTATCAATTATTAACTTAATTAATAATTACAATAAGTTTATTAATTAAGCTAATTACTTATACTTATTTAATATTTAATAATATTAATATTATTAATATTATTTAAAGGAGAGCAATTCCCTTTTTAACTATTCACTTATAAATTTCTTCAAAATTTAAAGAAAAATTTTTGAAAAAAAATTCAAAAATGTTAAGTTCCCTGATCATTTCAGTTCAATAAGATGTCTTTCCCTTTTGAGCTCCCTTTACAATTTATCCATGTCTTCCTAATGGTCCTTAACATTATCTTATTGAATTATGTATTTTTGACATGTCTATTTCATTGCCATACTGTATGAACTAATTTAAGGAGGAGACCATGTATTTATTTTTTTTTTAAGATTTTATTTATTTATTTGACAGAGAGAAAGAGAGAGCACAAGCAGAGTGGCAGGCAGTGGGAGAGAGAGAAACAGGCTCCTCACTGAGCAAGGAGCCCGATGTGGGACTCGAACCCAGGACTCTGGGATCATGACCTGAGCCAAAGGCAGCAGTTCAACCAAATGAGTCATCCAGGCATCCCATGGCCATGTATTTTTTTTTTTTTTATCATTTCTCCCAATTTAACAGATATCCTAAAGGAAAGAAATGTTTAAAAAATACTAAAGTGATTGAATGTCTTCTAATTTATTGCATCTGAAGTTGTGAATTTTCTATATTGCTATACTTTGGACATTTATCAAAAAATGAAATACATTATAAAACTTATTGCTCAAATTTATCCTTCTATAGAAAAAACATTTCCCACCTGTTGCTACTTCCGGGAAAGGTAGCCAAAAAAAAGAAAAGAAAAGAAAGAAAGAAAAGAAAAGAAAATGTATATATATAGGAAATTTGATATTTCAGAGGAATACAAGGAAATTTATCTCAGTAGATGGAAGAAGCAAAGAAATTAATACCCCAAAAGCCATAAAGGTAATTTGGTGAATGTATATCTTCTCTGTCTTTAACAGCTTTTTGTCCTATAGGAATAAAATTCTAGATTTATATTTTACATGATAGTTTAAAACATTTAAGATACCATAGTTTCTAAATATTAGTGACATTTTGGCTCATAGATACAGAATAAGTACCTTGTTTTGAAGGTTCACAATCCAAAACCTGCAAGATTTCATGTTATTATACAAAGCCCCACCTGGCGCATTGCATTTCTTGAAACTACAAACCGATCATATTATTTAATGGGTAGCCTTTCTCCAACTTGGAACATTTCTGAAATCTTGAGGGTGTATTGGGGTAAATACAGAAACAAAGCATTTATCCCTGAAGTCTCTGTCACATTTTAATAAATTATGTGAGCAAGGGAACTCTGCAATGAAAAATCTAATAGTATTGACTCTTTGAGTCCACACTGGTATATGTTTTCTGGTGGAAACTACAGTAGCAAAAGAAAATATACAAAGATCAAATATTTTCCCATGTGTTCCAGACACTCAGATAGGTGTTGTAATAGATAGCGCTTTGCCTCTCCTGGATTCAGTCATGAACTAGCTGTGGTTAATGTGACTTGCTCTTGGGTCAGAGACATATCCCCTTTCTCTGAGACAACACCCTTGGCCTACAAGATCCCCTTCCCATAGAAGGATACTTCCCTTTTCTTCCCCTGTGAATAACCCACAGCAAAAACTGAGAAGGTATTATAAAAGACTGCCCCCCCTGCCACAAGGGAAGGCACCCTCTGGTGTGATAGCCAAATCTAGACTTTGCCTGAGACCACATTCTTGCTTGGCTCTCCCCAGTTCTCCACTGTACTTCCCCTTCCTCCTTAGAGTGGAAGGAAAAAAACAAAACAAATAACTCTTACTAAGGTAAGTCTGTCAATCTCTGTTTCTGGGGAATCTGACCTATGACACCTATTATCAGAAGTAGTACTAAGAAGACATTCTCTGTGTATTTTTCCCTCACCAGACTTACCTACATCTAACCCTCAGGATCCACTTTGGCTCATGTTCCCCGGGTTCTTCTGTATTCAACAGGTTATTTCTTCCTAGATTTGTACTTGTAATTACCTATTTGGACAGTGCTGAATCGTGGCTTTCATTGTCAGATTGGAGAAAAGTGTTCATATGGTGAGAAGGGGCTGCTTCTAGTGAAAGATAGAATTCAGGATAGTTTGGGAGTTCAAGATCCCGAGATTGGTCATCCTAAACGCGTTCATTCAGATTGTGGGTCCTACTCTTCTCAGCTCATGGACCTGATTTGACAGAGGAGATCTGCTAAGTCAGCACATTTTAGTCTGCAGATTTGCTCCTCTTAGAGTCAGAATGTTGCCCTGATTCAGCAAAGTCTGCCAGATGCTGTCAGAAATAAGAGGTTGTCTAAAGCTTCCAGAAGTCATGTGACTTTCAGAGACTGCCCTAAAATGGAAATGGACTCTCCCAAGCCTAGTGTTCTCTTCTGTAATCTCTTGGTTGGCACCATAGGTATTCATCTGATTTCATGATTCTTATAGTTGTCCCCATGTTAATTAAGTGCCACAGCCATTGCTCTCCCTATTACTCCCTTCTATTTGCACTTACTCTCAGTTAGAGATAAAAGTTTAAGAAATGGTGGTGCAGTTGCTTTCCAAGAGTTTTCAACCTCATTTACCACCTACAATGGATGACTTCAGATAGGTGAGCAATGCAATTCCCAAATCTCATTCTCAGGACTGGTTTTCTAGAACCATTCCACTTACTAATTGTATTAACTCTTGTCTGAATTTGAATTTGAATTTGAGGTACAGATTAAAATGCTGATACTCAGTTTGGGAAGTGCAAGCATGAAAAGAAAACATGCAGTAAAACAAAGCAACAAAAAAGGGAAATGATACAGCGTATTGCTATACTGGCCACAGCATAAGGGGCAGCCATGAAGAGATATATACATACAGTCATTACCAAGATGAGCTCTCCAAACACCTGAGACCTCACTGGAAGGATTTCCAGCAGGAACCAAGTGTATTACTAAGTGTTCACCAAAAAGAAAAGAAATGGGGAACTTATCTGTTTACCTCCCTCCTATCTGTTTCCCATTGTCCAAGTTTCACTCAAGGGTGCAAACGGCTCTGCTTTTCATGGATCTACACTCTCTTGTCCTCTTCAAAGGCAACTCCAGAAGTTCATTCAGGGACATCAGAGGAGAGAGAGAGGAAGAGATAATAATAGAGTCATTTGGCCCAAAACTTCTATTCACAAAGATTTTGATATGTTCACTTTTGATAGTATCTTCAAAGCTATAAGAAATAAATGTTTATTTTATTTTTGTAAAATGCATAATCTCAAAAGTGATAATTTATTAAATGCAAACATTCAAATATGCTGTACGTTACAAACTGAACTGTGTTCCCCCAAAAATCATATCTTGAAGCCTTAACCCCACCCCATGTGACAGGATTTGGACATAAAGCCTCTAAAGAGGTCACTGAAGTTAAGTGAGGTCACAGGGTGGGGCCCTAATTCAACATGACTGGTGTTGCTATAAGAGAAAGATGATGTATCTGCAGAGAGAAAAGACCAAATGAGGAAAGAGTGAAAAGGCAGCCACCCACAAGCCAGAGCCAGGCCTTAGGAGAAAACAAATCTGCTGACACCTTGATCTTGGACTTTTAACCACCAGTATAGCAGGAAAATGAATTTGTATTGTTTAAACCACCGAGCCGTGGTTTTTGCTGTGGCAGGCCTAGCAAATGAATATATTGCATAACACATCATGTCTTTTGTTTGGATTTTTTTCACTTTCTATTAATCTTCAGAGATTTTTCAGAAATACCTGTCACCCATCCTCTGAAAAGCTCTACATTTACTTTATTGTTCCTAAATATTCTCCACAGAATCTGAGAACTAGAAGATTAACAGATTCATTCATTTTGAAAAAAAAAAGGCAAATTTATTACTTTACTTACGTGTAGAACTTGTGTATTTTGTTTCTCTCAAACATTTGCATGCTATGAAGTATTGACGCCACTAAGATTAATTGGAAATGTTTCCTGACATCAAGTAAAAGCTCCCAGCACAGAGATAAAATTAGGAATTAAGAATGCTGAAGCATTCTGTAAGACTTAAAAAAGGTAGATGAGAGAGCTAGGGACTTCATTCCTAAACACGTCTTTTTCTTATTTTTTATTTTTAAATTAAGAATGAGACACAGTATAGTATTCAGAGATTTAAAATAATTACACATGCTCACATCACAAAACAACTACTTTTGTTTTTGCATTTTATATATAGTACTTATATTGAATATATATTTAATTATTTATTAGCATTGAATGATTGCTATTTTGTATTCATTTCTTCAGATTATATCATAAAAGCTTTCATTATTTCTGAGCATTTTATTAATCATATTTATTGGTTTCATATTGTTTCTTGATATTGGTTTGCCACAATTTAATTTATATTTTTCAGTCCAATGAACATAATATGTGTTTGCCATAACTATCTCTTGTTTTGGGAAATGCACTTTGTCCACTTTTCTCTTGGGAACTTGAATCTCTTATAAATGTCACTGAGTCATTTAAATAGTCTAGGGCTAATCAACTTACTTAAATATTTGATATAATATTGCCCAAATGCTATTATTCTTTTAAATGGCATCCAGGAATTTCTCTTGTAAATGTTGGGGGTTTTTAATACAATTTAAAAAATTTTTAAATATAGATTTATATAAATTGGAATCTGTCTTTTTTTGTGACTAAGTTATAGGTTCAATATAATTATATTATAATAATGATAAATTTATTATTCTTCCTTAAATTTGAGAACAAACTAATACTGGATTATTAGACAACTATTACCCATTTATTATTATTATCATTTTGTGGTAAAATTAGGATCCAACTTAGTTTTTAAAAATTGCTTTCAATTAAAAACCCAAAGTTTGATTAATAAGAAACAATGAAGTAAATTAAGATGCATATATATATAACATATAGCCTCTAAAAAGAAAGAAATAGATCTAATTTTGCTGCTATGAAAAGATTTCCAACAAATGGGTAACATAGCAAGATATAAAGTAGTATGAATAATATTTTCTTTTAAAAAGATCAAACATTAAAATTTTAGCATATAAATTTTCTAAATCACACGTGAGAAATAATTAACATTACTTATCTGTGGGAAGTGTAATCAGGAAGGTGCTGGTCAGTACTTTATTTTCCATCTTAAGGACTTCTTGGCAGGAGGGAAACCATGGTGATTCTGATTAGAATCACAAAATGAACTAAGGATAACCAAGATCTTCACTATAACTAGTAGTTCAACTTAGGACTAGGAACTTCACTCTATTCTCTATTCATTCTATCCTCCTTAGGACAGCATATGAATTTGGAATGTTGTTTAACCCATAGACATAGATTTTATGGAGGATAAATGTAGCCCAAAATGTGATTTCTATAATATCCCAAAATATAAGAATTTGGAGCATCTGATCTTTGAACTTGGGTGTCCCTCAAATGGTCTACAAGTTAATTCAGAGTCTCACATATGCTCAGAAAGATTCCCCTTTTTATGTTTTTCATCTCCTGTGCTACCCTGTTTTTACCTCTGGGCTGAGCCTTGTCTGACAACAACAAAGTTCATTCAAAAGTGCTTTTATGTGCGTCTCCCAAAGCTGCCAGTCCTGTAGTGATAAGAAGTGTTAGGTACCATACCTTAGTGAGGAAAATTATTTTTTTCCCATTATGTGCTAACTGTCTTCTAAGACCAGAACCAACACTACTCACAAAAATTTCACAAACACTTGAAGAAAAAATACAGACAATTCTATTTTCTAGTTCATTTCTGACATCTTGTCAGTAGCTAGCTGCTCACACCAAACCATCCATATCTCTGAACTGGCAAACAATGATGTATAACTATAGGACAATCTCAGTCCATACCTACAGAACAGTACTGCCAATTACATAGTCCTCATTTCTATTTTACCCTCTGGAGCAGTTTGCCACCTAGAACCTTTGCTTCCTGTTTGAATGATTAAAGACTTCTCTTGGGTGGTTTTTCCAGAACCAGGCAAGCCTCAATGCAATGCATATAAGCCTCATTTATAGGGAAGCAGCTTCATTATTAAGATGATAGATTTTCCAACTAAGGAGATTTTTTTTTCCCTCAGCCAATATTTAACTAGGATCATCAGGTCCAGGTACCGAAAATGTGCCCATTCAATCAGGTTCTGCAGGAAAAAGTGTCTTCCCAACCCTTGGCATTAGGATAGAAGCTTGATAGTTTAATCACGTTTGTACAAAGTCTTTCGACACTTTCCACATCTTGCCCCAGTAAATGGAGCCTTTCCACTATTTAACTTTTAAAGATTTCAAACATTTATTGCTACATAAACATAACATGAATTTAAAGTAAATATGACCTTTGCCTCATTGTATTTTTGAGCTCAGTTTCCTTGGTCTACAGAAATAAATGTATTTTTTTTAATCTGCTTAGTTATGGAACACATAACTCATATGGACAGTATCCATTTTTGATAGATTCCTTTAGTTTTCAACCATAGGTGATAAGGACAACAACAACAACAAAAAAAAAAAAAAAAAGAAAGAAGAAAAGAAAAGAAAAAGAAAAAAGAAAGAAAAGAAAAACACGTATCACTATTCACAGCCTCCTCTTGCCCAGCACCACCAGCCCACCATCTCTAAGGATATTTTTGTCTTGCCTGTTCTCTTGACACTAACACTTATAAAAACCATGAGTGAAATTCACAGTTGAAGGACGAAAAGTTAAATTGTTCTTTGTAATTAAAATTTGACACAGAGTAGCTTTGGGGGGGGGGCGGTTACAAAAAAACAGCATAAAATTAAGGAGACAGAACGAAAAGAGTTTAAAGAAACAGTTTCTGGAGAGTTTACCATGATGAATAATGGGTGATAAAGACTTTTAGGTCACTTATGCTTCCTGTGATACATTTTTGAGAAACTTCCAGGCAATTTTAATTCCTAATTTTTATTTTACACAAATAGTAGCATATGAATATACCATTCTTTACTTTGCTCTTTTGCACTTAAGTCTGTATTTTTTCACTGTAGCATTGCTTTCTATGACTCAAATATAACATCTTATTTAATTAATTCAGTATTAATACATATTTTTGCTACTTATTAATCTTTGATATTGCAAAAAGTAAGTAGAATTTTTCATATGTAATTTTTATTTGTGTTCTTATTTTTATAGAAAAAGCACAGAAATAATATTGCTATGTCAGAGGATTCATTCATTTCAGTTTTGATAGAAATTGCCAAATTGTCCCATATAGAAGTTATACCAATTTACATGATCACCAGTGATATATAAGAATGTCTGTGACCCCTGGGGCACATGGGTGGCTCAGTGGGTTAAAGCCTTTGCCTTCTGCTCAGGTCATGATCCCAGGGTCCTGGAATGGAGCCATGTGTCAGGCTCTCTAATTGGCGGGGAGCCTACTTCCTCCTCTCTCTCTCTGCCTGCCTCTCTGCCTACTTGTGATCTCTGTCAAATAAAAAAATAAAATCTTAAAAAGAAAAAAAGAATGTTTGTGACCCCTTTACCAATTTCATCAATGGAGAACACTTTCAATTGGAGTGTGTCAATATGATGGTTAAAGATATGATTTCTTGGTAAAGGCTGAATTTTCATTTCCTTTATTATAATTAAGGATTAATATAAATTAGTCCTTATTTATATTAACTATCTTATATATACTATATAATTATATATAATTGTATATTAAATAATATACAATTATATTAAAGATTCATTTCTATTTTATTTTGTATAAACTGTTTATATCCTCTGACTAGTTTTTAATGATTTGTTGGTATTCTCATAGTTCAAGTACTCTTTAAAATGTACCCTAAAGAATTGGAAAATTATTTTCTGTAACAAAATTAATATCTCAGGGCGCCTGGGTGGCTCAGTGGGTTAAAGCCACTGCCTTCAGCTCAGGTCATGATCCCAGAGTCCTAGGATCGAGCCCCACATCAGGCTCTCTGCTATGCAGAGAGCCTGCTTCCTCCTCTTCTCTCTGCCTGCCTCTCTGCCTACTTGTGATCTCTGTCTGTCAAATAAATAAATAAAATCTTTAAAAAAAAAAAAGAAAGAAAATTAATATCTCTTGGGAATAAAGAGGCAGAAGTTCTCACCAAAATACCAACAAAGCAAATTTAACTACATCTTAGATAGCTTATTACGTACTGTGACTCAGTGGCATTTATCCCAGTAATGCAATGCTCATTCAACATAAAAAAACAAATCAATGTTATACTACATGAATAAAATTAAGGGGGAAAAAAACCCTATATTCTCATTTCAAATGACAGAGAAAAAGTAAGGATAACTGTCTACACCACTACTATTTAATATATCTGGAAGTTCCAGACAAAACAGACAGGAAAGAAATAAAACAATCTTTATTATACCCAAAGAACCCACAAAAACCATCAGAGCTAATGTAAAAATTCAGAAAATTGGCCAAGTACAAGATTGACCCACAAAAATCAGTTGTGCTTCTATATACCAGAAATGGACATTTAAAAGCAAATTTAAAAAATGAATCCATTTATAAAAACATCTAAAAGAGTAAATTACCCAGGAATAAATTTAATCTAGGAACTAAAAGATACTCAAAACTTGGAAGAAATTTTTTGGAAGAAATTAGATAAGAACTAAATAAATGGAAAAACATGCAGTGTTCATGTAGTGAAGACAATATTTTTTAGAGGGCAATACTCCCAAAGCAGTCTGTACATTGATGCAATCCCTGCCAAAATTCCAACAGCCTTCTTTTTTTCTTTGCAGAATTGGAAAAAGCTGATCCTCAAATTCATATGAACTTTGCAGAAAGCCTCAGATAGTCAAAACAATATTGTAAAAAAGAAAGAACTAACTTGAAAAAAACATACTTATCAATTTCAAAACTTATTGCAAATCTACAGTAATTAAAACATTGTAGTATCCGCATTAAGAACAGACATATAAGCCAATGGGAATAGAATTGAAAGTCCAAAAATAAATCCATTCACCTATAGCTCATAGATTTTTGACAAAAGTTCCAAAATTATTAAATGGGGTAAGAATAGTCATCATCCACAAATAGTGTAGGGACAACTAGCTATCCATAGGCTAATGAATGAAGTTGACCCCACCACACACATTTAGAAAAATCAACTCCGTGGGTGCTTGGGTGGTTCAGTTGAAGTATCTAACTCTTGATTTCATCTCAGGTCATGATCTCAGAGTCATGAGATCAAGCCTCACAGAGGGCTTTGCATTCAGCAAGAAATCTGCTTGAGGAACTCCCCTCCACCTGCCACCACCTCTGCCTGTCCTCTCCTGCTGACACACTCTTTCAAAAACAAAACAAACAAACAAACAAAAAACAAATCTCAAAATAGATTAATGATCACAACATAAGAGCTAAAACCATAAAACTCTTAGAAAAAAAAATAGCAGTAAATCTTCCTGACTTTAGATTTGATAATGGAGCCTTAGATATATCAACAAATCATGAGCACCAAAAGAAAAAGTAGACAGGGATGCCTGGGTGGCTCAGTTGGTTAAGCATCAGTCATCAGCTCAGGTCATGATCTCAGAGTCCTGGGATTGAGTCCCATGTGGGGATCCCCAAGCAGGGAGCCTGCTTCTTCTTCTGCCTCCCGCTCCCCCTGCTTGTGCACTCTCTCTCTGACAAATAAATAAATAAAATCTTTAAAAAAAAGAAAAACCAGGTAAGTTGGACTTCATTGAAACTAAAAACTTCTGTACATTAAAAGATGCTATCAGGAAAATGAAAAATAAAACCTACAGAAAGGAAGAGATGTTTGCAAATAATTTATGTGATAAAGATATGTCTAGTGTCCAAAATATATGAAGAACTCTTATACCTGAATAGGAAAGAGACAGCCTAGTTTTTTTAAATAACCGAAATAGACAACAGAATGATCAAAAATGATTGAAACAGACATTTCTCCAAAGAAAATATACAAAGGGCCAAAAAGATATGAAAAGATGTTCAATGTTATTAACCATCATGAAAATGCAAATCAAAACCACAACAACACACAACTCATATTATGGTGTCTAGAAGCAAATAAATGCAAAATTATAAATTTGGGCAAGGATGTGAATAAGTTAGAAACCTCATAACTGTTGGTGGGAATGTAAAATGGTTCAGCCATGGTGGAAAACAGTTTGGCAATTCCTCAAAAATTTAAACACAGATTACTATATGACCCATTTATTCCACTCTTAGGTCTAATATGCCAAAAATTTAAAACGGGTATTTAAACAGTTACATGTTCACACATATTCATAGCACCACTATTCATAATAGCCAAAAGGTGGAAGAAACTCAAATGTGCATCAATAAATTAGTAGAAAAACAAATTATAGTATATAAAAACAATGATACATTATTCATTCATAAAAAGGAATGAAATACTAATGCATATTACAAGTGGATGAACCTCAAAAACATTATGTAAATGAAAGAAGTCAGCCACAAAATGTCAATATTGTATGACCCCAAGTAAATGAAATATTCACAATAGGTAAAACCATAGAAATATATCACAGATTGGTAGTTGCCAAAGGATGGGAGCCGGATGATGGAGTAGAATCATTTTGGGGCGATTAAAATGTTTTTGAACTAAATAGAGATGGTAGTTGCACATCTTTATGAATGCACTGAATTACTCACTTTAAAGTAGTTACATATGTTATGAAAATGTTGCTTCAATAAAAAAAGACTCATGCTCAAAGGTCCTTCTTATAATAAATAAAAACTACTTTTTTGGGTTTTTTTTTTTTTTTTTTGCTTAGGCTGGCCCTAAAATGTGCTATTTTCCTAATAAGATCTATGCCTCTACATCTATGGAATTTTGATATAATTTTATTTTTAAGAGTTCATTCTATTGTTCTGAGACTACAAATAATTGTGGTGAAGAAGAGAAGAAGGAGGAGGAGGAGAATGAGGAGGAGGAAGAGGGGAAGAAGAGAGAAAAAAAGAGGAGAAGAGAGAGAAAAAGGAGAGGGAGAAGGAGGAGGAGGAAGAGAAGGAGGAGAAGAAACTAGGGTATTCAAGTGCTGAGATATCTTTTTTTTTCTCTGTTCCTCCATTAAATAATAACAAATTAGCTGAAAAAGAAAAAACAATTGTAAGAATGCAATCTAAATGCTTTTTAGCTTGACATTTTGGCAGATCTTTCTTATGATATTGCTGCTTCCTTTTCCAATAAAGGCCTCAGTTCAATCCACTGAAAGGAAGAAAAGCCATAAATCATTGCCTTTATTCAAAGACCTTTTTTTTTTTAATATTTTATTTATTTGACAGAGAGAAATCACAGCTAGGCAGAGAGGCAGGCAGAGAGAGAGGAGGAAGCAGGCTCCCCGCAGAGCAGAGAGCCCGATATGGGACTCGATCCCAGGACCCCGGGATCATGACCCGAACCGAAGGCAGAGGCTTTAACCCACTGAGCCACCCAGGCGCCCCTATTCAAAGACCTTTAAACAAACATCTTCTAGTAATAATTTTAAAGTGACAAAACCAGCTAAAAAAATATGTGATTTGTTCCCTTTGCCAATGTGGTAAAGTTAAAATGCATAAAAAGACACACCAAATTGTCAGAACATGTACCATTTGTTTTATAACAAACCTTGATAACCATCAAGAATAATCAACTTTAAACCTGCTATTCAACATTTGCAATTATTTTATTTTTATTTTCTTATTTTTTGGCAGATCCAGGACTCTCTCAATAAGGATAAAGAGAAGTTTGTACTTGGCAGTTTTACTATTCTTTTCACCCAGGGACTTCCCATGCACTTGACCTGCATTAGTCCAACTCCACAAAACCAGTTTTGATGTTCTGTCAAGGATAATGGTTTTCTCAGAAGAGAAATTCTTGACATGCTTATGACTTGTCTCCCTGCTTAATTGCAAAAAGCAGAAGTTGGCGGGGGTGCCTGGGTGGCCCAGTCAGTTAGGTATCTGACTCTTGGTTTCAGGTCAGGATCTCATGGGTCTTGAGATGGAGCCCCGCATAGGCTCCTCACTCTGCAGGGAGTCTACTTGAGATCCATTCCCTCTGCCCCTCCCCCGACTCACCCATGCACCCTCTCACTCTCTCTCTCAAATAAGTACATAAATACATCTTTAAGAAAAAAAAAAAAAGTAGAAGTTGGTTTAACTAAGAGATTCTGTACTTTTTTTTTCATTTTATTTATTTTTTTCAGCATAACAGTATTCATTGTTTTTGCACAACACCCAGTGCTCCATGCAAAACGTGCCCTCCCTATTATCCACCACCTGTTCCCCCAACCTCCCACCCCTGACCCTTTAAAACCCTCAGGTTGTTTTTCAGAGTCCATAGTCTCTTATGGTTCGCCTCCCCTCCCCAGTGTCCATAGCCCCCTCCCCGTCTCCCAATCCCACCTCCCCCCAGCAAACCCCAGTTTGTTTTGTGAGATTAAGAGTCATTTATGGTTTGTCTCCCTCCCAATCCCATCTTGTTTCATTTATTCTTCTCCTATCCTCCTAACCCCCCATGTTGCTTCTCCATGTCCTCATATCAGGGAGATCATATGAT
Organism: Meles meles; assembly: GCF_922984935.1. Lineage (NCBI taxonomy): Eukaryota > Metazoa > Chordata > Mammalia > Carnivora > Mustelidae > Meles > Meles meles. The sequence goes on along the minus strand of NC_060067.1, from coordinate 128,015,957 downwards.
AGTTGTCTTTCTCCGATTGACTTATTTCACTAAGCATGATACGCTCTAGTTCCATCCACGTCGTCGCAAATGGCAAGATTTCATTTCTTTTGATGGCTGCATAGTATTCCATTGTGTATATATACCACCTCTTCTTTATCCATTCATCTGTTGATGGACATCTAGGTTCTTTCCATAGTTTGGCTATTGTAGACATTGCTGCTATAAACATTCGGGTACATGTGCCCCTTCGGATCACTATGTTTGTATCTTTAGGGTAAATACCCAGTAGTGCAATTGCTGGGTCATAGGGTAGTTCTATTTTCAACATTTTGAGGAACCTCCATGCTGTTTTCCAGAGTGGTTGCACCAGCTTGTACTTTTTTTTTTTTTAAGATTTTATTTATTTACTTGACAGACAGAGATCACAAGTAGGCAGAGAGGCAGACAGAGAGAGAGGGGAAAGCAGACTCCCTGCTGATGTGGGGCTCTATCCCAGGACCCTGTGATCATGACCTGAGCAGAAGTCAGAGATTTTAGCCCACTGAGATTCTGTCCTTTTGAGCAGACCAGGTTTTGCCAGAGTGATATGAGGGCACCCAGACAACTAGATTTCCTAAACTGAGTGCTATCCAACTCCCTCTTGGTTGTCTTAGCAACATTTTATTTCTTTTCCCCATTCATTAATGTTTCCCTCTCAAGTTTAAAATATCAGCTATTCCAAACCTTTTGCTCAAACCTCCAGAATCTGTTTTTCACCTCCCCAAAACACTCTGGTCTCTATTTTTACTAATTTCCATTCTTACCTATGCTCCATAGGAAGATCTGTGATCCTTTCACCTAAGTTCCCACTGCCACATAGACCTGTAATTATTACATCTCAATCTTTCTTCAACATCTCTTAAAATGTTCACCTTTGGAAACTTCCTCACAAATATATTACCTTGGGTCTCATCCTATCTCTGTGACTGGTCCTTATCTAATAAGGCATTTATCACAGAAGTTAAGTGTATTGACTGGAAAAAATAGAAAATTTATGTGAATAAAATAAAAATATCAAAACACCTATAATCTCATTAGTCACAAATTACTACTGAAAGTAGAAATAGATAACCAGGACCAATACCATCCAAACACCCAATCTTATTCTCAGTTGTGTTCCACACAAAGCTACCTCTGAAGGTAGCATATTTATAGGGGACAAAGAAAAGCTAGGAAATATCTACTGTCAAACTTTAAGTAAACCAAACTCCAGATAGAGATGGAATAGAATAAGTCCGGATAATGTAGTTAGTTATCTCAGCTAGGGTCAGGTCACACCTAGATCAACAGCATCTAAAAATGTGGTTTTTGCTGAGAATCATTAGTCATGTATCCTTTATGATAATATCTTCAAATACCAAGTCTATTGTACTCTCTAGTTGTATTGTCATTTAGCATATCCAATTTTAATTATTATAAAATGAATTCTGTGGTGTATCTCTTTCTCTCTCTCTCTTACCTGTCCCCTTCCTCTCCTCTTAGACTTTGGTATAAATTCCTAGAATTCCTGTGTTAAGGGCACAGGTGGCCAATGAGACTGCAAGACACAGGGAAAACTGTACAGTCACGCTTGGTTAGCAATACGGGTGGCCAGTTGAATTCCAATTCACCACAGTAAATATATGCATGCCCCACTGATTGGATGTCTCCATCCGGCCTGGCCCACCCCTTTATCCGGGGCCTGCAAGCAAGTTCTTCCGGGAAAGGCAGGGTCAACCCAAGCCCACAGCGAAATGGCTCCCTCTGGCCAACTAGGCCCCTACAATTGGAGAATTTGTTAGCTCCTATAACTCAAGGATTTAAAGGTAAAAAAATTGATTGTAGGTGTGTCTTCTTTCTGGGGTAAAATGGTGCCACTAGAATCTACCACTTAGCTTTGCCTGCTGAGTTGTCTTTATTCTCAGTCTCCTTGGGGTAGATGCCTCTTGTCACCAGCCCCAGTGGCATCCAATTTACATTATTGTGGCACCAAACCTAGCAGGAAGTTCTGCTTCCTTGAGACTGCAATGGTATTGAATGTCATCTGACCCAACGTAGGTTATGCCCATCTGTTATGGCACCACTGTCCTCCAGCAAGCTGTCAGTTCACTCGATCTTTACAAACTGAGAGAAAGAAAAGGGTGATATCCCAAAAGAAAAGCAGAGCTCAGTTCTTAAGAGGTGCAAACAAATCTGTGTGACCCTAACAACAATTGTCCATAATGTGATTTTTCTGTGACTTTTTTTTTTTTTAAAGATTTTATTTATTTGACAGACAGATCACAAGTAGGCAGAGAGGCAGGCAGAGAGAGAGAGGAAGGGAAACAGGCTCTCCACTGAGCAGAGAGCCCGATGCGGGGCTCGATCCCAGGACCCTGGGATCATGACCTGAGCCGAAGGCAGAGGCTTTAACCCACTGAGCCACCCAGGTGCCCCTTTTCTGTGACTTTTTGAAGACACTGGACACTGTCAAGGACCTGATTGGTTGTTTTAAATTCATTTTTTAAAATTTATAATTACTTTTTATGTTGTAAGGCTTTCCTTTCTTATTCCATCTTGGGGTTAATTTCTCTTTCTGCTTGGCTCTTCCCTCCCCTTTTTCTCATTTTTTCATTCCTTCTGATCACATATATCCACTTTCTTTTATTTCACTCATAAAAACCATATTTCTTTGAAATTCAACAAGATAAAAAGCCAGATCCTACCCAAAATATTCCATTTTTGTACCTCATTCCTTTATGTCATGAAGTCTTCTACTGTTCGTTTTAAAACAATCAAAAAAACCTTTGTTTTATTTATTTAGCCTCAAATTATTCCAACCAAAATTTCCATAGAATCAGGATAAGTGGACAATTTTACAGAACTCATTTTAAAAGCAGGGACACTTGGGTGGGTCAATCCTTTAAGTGTCTGCCTTCCACTCAGGTCATGATCTCATGGTCCTGGGATCTAGTCCTGCATCAGGCGCCTTGCTCCGTGGCGAGCTTGCTTCTCCCCCTGCCTGCTGCTCCCCCTGCTTACCTGCTTTTTCTCTTTCTCTGACAAATAAATAAATAAAATATTTTTTTAAGATTTTATTTATTTACTTGACAGACAGAGATCACAAGTAGGCAGAGAGGCAGGCAGAGAGAGAGGAGGAAAGCAGGCTCTCTGCCGAGCAGAGAGCCTGATGTGGGGCTCGATCCCAGAACCCTGAGATCATGACCTGAGCTGAAGGCAGAGGCTTAACCCACTGAGCCACCCAGGTGCCCCATAAAATATATTTTTTTTTAAATTCAAAGTGGAGAAATTGTTATACCAATAAGAATAATATAAAGGTCAGAGGATGGAACCAGAACAATGTGGGGTGGAGGGGGAATGGATTGGGAAACCAGAGTTGTTCAGCTTTGTCTCACTTGTGAGGCTGGACTCCTTGTATAGAAATTACCCTGCTGCTTCAGTCCATCTATGGCAATTTATCAACCAAGATCCCAGCTCACCGTGGTGGATGCTATGCCTGTAGGGTCTCCACTTGACCGAGGGACCCACTCCCTGCCTGACCTGGGTTAACAATTTTTTCAAATGTCAAAGATCAGTTTGTGAACTTGTAGAAAGAAAGAAAAGTTGCTACAAATGCCGCCATGGCTAGGGTAGGTTGCAGCTTACTACAGGCTTGTTTTCCAAAGATGTCTATAATTTCATGGGTCTGCTTCAATTAAAAGAGAATCAAAAGATTGGCCTGTCAATCTTCTAGCTTCTCATTCTAGCTTTTGCTCCAACAATCCTTAAACTCTACCTCTATGCTTCTCCAACATTGTTGACGGGGTTAGAAGTTAGAACAGTATAGAGGACAACTGGCAATACTTATTATGTTTTAAAGTGGAATTTGCCTTGATTTATTAATTCTGCTTCTAAATATACTCACATAGTTGTTTATACATATGGAGATATATACACACACACATATATTTTCTCATACTAATATTGTTTGCATGAGTAAAATCTCAGAAATAGCCCATGTTTATCGGTGGGATATGGATTGCTTGATTAGCATGTATCCATAGAAAAGAACACAAACAGTTCTTAAAAGGCACAATGTAAAAGAAAAGACAATATAACGGTTATTTATTATTGAACATTTTTAAGAGATTTTAAAAAACAGAATATAATAAAATGATAAGCACGTGAGACATAGTACATATACTCGTAAAAACATTGAAAATGCCTCAAAGACAACCTCAAAACTGGCCGCAAATTAGGAATGTGTCATGGATAAGAAAGTCTGTTAACATAAGCTCTTAAAATCGTATAGCTCTATTTTCTATGATTTTTCTTTGCTTTTATAAATTTATCAAAAAAGAGTATCTAGAGGTTAGTATTCATTGTTCCAACTACTGTCCTTACAATCTCTGATTTTTGGTCACTCTCCTGCTCAGCTCCATGAATTTGTGTTTTCCCCCTTCCTTAGATGTCCTTCCTCTGCCCAAATTCTATCCAAACTTTTTTACATAATTCAGCTCAAATCTCGTGCCTCCCATGCAGTTTTCTCTAGTGAACTGTTTAAACATTTACCCTACTCAGGATCCATAACAGATTTTATACTAGTATGATATCTTCTATTGCTGACTGTTGCTCCTTAGTTTGTCTTGGGATAGTAATTTCCTTAGTAACTTTCTTAAAGTTGCTGGATCAACAACTTTAGTTGTTCCACATCCTGTATCGAGGTGGTGCCCAATAAATGTTTATTAATTCATACTTTATAAAGTAAAATTGCTTTGACTTCTCGAGTACCTTTGTGTTTACGAGGTTTGTTTTGTTTGCCAGCATTGTTTTAGACAAAAGGATGATTGTTCATCTCTTTCTAACAATATTTTCTCTGTTCAAAATGGAGGTTCATCTAGTAATTAGCTTCAAAAATTTAAATCAGTTTAATAATAATGTTCATAACATACTAATCCTTCTTTCTTCTAGCCATTTCTCCCTTCTTTATACATTAAATGTACTATTAATAGAACTCATTGTATGTCCTTTCATCCTTTAAATGGCTGTTATGCTGTCCTGGGCATTGAAGAGGTTTCCTTTAGCACTATAAAAGCTTCTCTCCTTTCTTTTCTGATCCTCTCATCTTTTTCTTTAAAGCCAGTGTGATGGCCTCCCGTAGTGCCACTGTGTTCATTCCAACCATCATACAGGAACAATCAACAGGATAAAAGAAAGCACATCATGTGAAATTTTGTTTCGAGTTTAAAGACCATACCTGGGCACTCACAAAAAGAAATTCCTTTCCTGATGGGAAAACACATTTATTATCTTCTTTCTAAGGCTTTGCCTCTAATGTGAGGTAGAGTTTGAGATGTAGCAGTTCATGTCTGTTACCATTCTGAGTCATTGCATTGCCACAAATCCTAATGCATGACTAGGCCTGTGGAAAACTCAGGAGCCCGTTCATTTGGGTTCATATCATATTTTCCTGTATGTATTCAGTCTCCATCGAAGGTAATTAGAGTCAATGGAAATACACACATACGTATATTCAAAGTAGAAAGACTTGAAGGCTGAGCTTCTACTCATGGTGATGGAGCTCTAACTATAGTTATTACTATAACAATTATCAAATCTCAGTGTTCACCGATCCATCATAACTGTGTTTTAGACAATTACATCTTTGGGTTAGCACATAAAATATGGATAGATTTGAAAAGATTTATCAATTAATCAATTAACACGGTCAGATACATTAAAAATTTTACCAACTAACACTATTCCCTCCTCAAAATATATTAAACATATAATCTCAGAGTCAAATATGAATGTAAAAGCAAATGTAACTTCAGGAAAAACTACTTCATATTTTTTCATCATGACACAGACTGGTGAACACTTCAACTTGATCTGCAGTGTTTAGCAGACCAAGGTTTGAAAACTTCCGATATGGATCTACTCTTGCAAATGAGGAAGTAAATCCAGCACTTCTGAAGAACTTATTCCCAAAAGGTCGTGAGATTTGTGAATGGACTGATAAGGAATTAAACTCAGGCTCCCTTTGTCAGAGGCAAAGCCGCTAGCATGTGTGCCAGTGCTGTTTAATGTGAAGACTCGATGCATCCTCTTCATTAACAAAAGTGCTCTTTTAAGGGTAGAGTAATTGTAGTGGTTAAATGATTTCCAGAGGTTGATTTTATTTCCAAAAAACCTGTGATTACGGCTAGTATTGCAACAAAAGATTTTGCCTTGTTAGCAGTAGCAATCCTGTTGATTCTTGGAATGACTAAGGTTAATTACCCTTCCCTATACCTTGCATCGCTATGAACAAGTATTTATTTATTTTTTTTCCCCCTTTTATTAATTTTTTCAGCGTAACAGTATTCATTCTTTTTGCACAACACCCAGTGCTCCATGCAAAACGTGCCCTCCCCATCACCCACCACCTGTTCCCCCAACCTCCCACCCCTGACCCTTCAAAACCCTCAGGTTGTTTTTCAGAGTCCATAGTCTCTTATGGTTCGCCTCCCCTCCCCAATGTCCATAGCCCGCTCCCCCTCTCCCAATCCCACCTCCCCCCAGCAACCCCCAGTTTGTTTTGTGAGATTAAGAGTCATTTATGGTTTGTCTCCCTCCCAATCCCATCTTGTTTCATTATTTAGAAATGGTTGCAGACGACTTCTTCTGCAATCTATCTAGATGTCGCTTTGGAAAATTCTTATCATCTAAAATTAAAAGAATGGCTCGTGCATGGTGTAAGTCTATAATTTATTATCACCAACCAGAACATTTTAAGAGCATAAGGGAGTGCTAGTAATAAATATGCCAGAACAACAGGGACAAACCAGAATGGGCCCAGACAAACTGAGACTTACTGTTGCCTTAGTAACATTTTCCATGGAGTTTTCAAACTAAAATCCACATTAGAAAAATTAAATGATACTGGATATTTCTGTGTCATTGGATTTGTTAAAAGGATGAGCTTATCAATAAATCATTCGACAATGTGTATGGCGGTAGTTACTGCGACTCTTGCAGTTTTCAGAAATAAAACACAAGAAATAATGTTATAAAAATTATTTTACTTATTATGTTAGGGTTGTTGGCTCATGTATTTGTTTCATGATTCAAAGAAAGTCTTTATTTCATTTTCAAAAATATACAATGTCATTCAAAATTGTGTTCGTTAACTTATCTGATGTGTTATGTTCATATATATCTTAAAAACCCAAGGCAGTATGTTATTTTGTACAATGATTTGTGAAATGCCCTATAATAATAATTATAAATTATTGCTATAGTAATAATATATTATAAATCATAATAGATTATAATTTATAATTATATATAATATATTATAAATTTATAATATAAATAATAATTATTATTGTAAATTATAATTCTAATAATAAATTATCATATGACTCAGTGTCTTGTCCAGGGCATGTGGAAGACTAGGTGAGAAGGAAAAGAGATGAAAGGACATTGAAAGAACATGTCAACATAAAAACTTACATTATCATCCTTGAAGACATTTTTAAAAAGAGTATAATGTTAAGAATTAAAATATTCACAAACTTAGAATTCAGTGAATCCTGTAAAACACTAACTTTTGTCAATATACTTCAATGCCTTTCTTCTCTGAAGTTGAAAAACCTTAATCAGAAGTTTGATATTTCTCGGGTCCCCCGAGTGGCTCAGTGGGTTAAGCCTCTGCCTTCGGCTTAGGTCATGATCTCAGGATCCAGCCCTGCATCAGGCTCTCTGCTCAGCAGGGAGCCTGCTTCCCCCCTCTCTCTCTGCCTGCCTTTCTGCCTGCTTGTGATCACTCTCTCTCTGTCAAAAAATAAATAAAATCTTTAAAGCAAACCAAAAAAAAGTTTGATTTTTCTTGGCTATAACATAATTTGCAAAAAGAGTGACTGAACAGACATTTACATTGAATTAAATGGTCCCAGGGTCTACAGCATTTGGTACTGCTTATACCATGATAAGCATAGAGAGAATTTGGTGAATTCCTTTCTTTTTCATCTTTCCTTCCTTCCTTTCTCCCCTTCTTCCTTCCTTTCTCCCCTTCTTCCTTCCTTCCATAAAGTAGGCAGCTGTTTAAGTTCCAACAGGACACCTGAAGGTCAGCACGGAGGAGGTCATGGTCAGCTATTGGGAGAGTCAAAGCCTTGTCCTGGCAGCACCCCACAAGAAGCAGAATCCAACCAGACAGGCCAAGATGATGGATGCCACGAAAGGAAACCCCCGACCAAACTAGAAAGAAAAAACTTAAAACCCTCTTTCCCAAACCAAGTAATAAATATTCCACCCCCTAGTTAACAACCGTCAATTAAAGATAAAAACCCAACCTCTTTCTCTTCTGACCTTGCCCACTCTCATGTCTCAAGAGTGTACTTTTCGCTTCAATCAACTTTCCACTCGTGTCGCCCATCCACTGAGTTGTACATGTGTCCTTGAATTCTTTCTGAAGACAAGACCAAGAACCTTCGGCTACTTCTTTGGGACAGGCTGGATCGAGGCCCCAGAGCCTGTGGTCTCCCCAGTTCACCAGGCAACCCTTCCTTCTCTTCCTTCCTTCCTACCTTCCTTCCTTTTATCATTCCTTTTTCTTTTTTAATCAAAATTATTCCCATGGAAAGTTACTATATAAACAATACTTTCTGTGAAATCGTCATGTCTTCAATGTAAAAGGAAGTTTTCAGGAATACTTGCTGAAGCTTGTCACGTACTGTGGGGCCCCAATATTTGATGAAACTTTCTACTGTCAAATCTTGACTGATATCTAAAATGTGACTCAGAGACTGATATCTAAAATGTGACTCAGAGACGATATCTAAAATGTGACTCAGAGGCCCTGTATAATGAATTTGGAAAGTCAGTTTGATGAGTCTTACCGCAGTACAGCACATGAATTTTTAAATTTCCCCTTAGGTCTATAAAAAAAAACAGCAAAACAAAACAAAACAAAAACACATCTTTCAATCCTACTGCTAAATATCAGAAACTGACACAGGTGTGATTCATCATATTTAACAAATGCATTATGATTTCAATTCACCAGTAAGCATACAGTCATCCCAAAGACCTAAATTCCTGACAGCTAAATACTGACCATGCCAAATCAGCATCTCACAAAATCAGACAAGAGACTCCATTTAAAATAGTGTTGAGCTGTTTAATATTCAATAAAAGTGTCATTTATAGTTCATGAGAAAATATAGATTGCTTGCAAAATCATGTCAGGGTAAGTGGTTAACCATTTATAAAAGAAAAAGGTTAGAGTCACATTACAATTGTACATAAAAAAATTGAAGTATTAGAAAAAATCTACACGAAGAGTTGATGATAGAAGTTTGGGTTGTGAAAGGTCATTCTAAATATGACTGCTAAGTCAAGAAACATAAATTATTCAATAGAAGTTGATTCTTTTTTATCTTAACCATTAGGAAAAATATATTCCCAAATGTGGTAGTACATGTATGTGTATATACACCTCACTGGCCATCAGAGTCACCAATCCTAATGCTATTCTGTGAAGCAAAGAAACATGCACATGTTGTATTTGTGTTAAATAAAACCGCAGAAACTCTGCCCCTCTGAAATACACATGTGTAATATAATACATTTCTGTATTACACCCATATATTTTCTTAAGCCCTATAAATTAAGTTTACAATTTCCTGGAGAAAGTTTTCACTACTACATTTTTATTTCCTCCTATTATTAAAATCTAGAATTTTGGAACTAAATCATTATCAATTTCTTTAAATCATATATTTTCAAAATAGAACTTGAATTTTAAAGACATTCCTGACCTACAGAAGTATTGTAATGAATTCCTATATGCCCTTGGGATATATTCCTATATGCCCTTGGGATATATAATGTCCTCCCATGTCTACACATTAATTCCCAGAACCCTTAAATAATACCTTACATGGCAGAATGGATTATGCAGATTGGTTCATTTAAAGGGCTTGAGATGGGTAGATTATCCTGGAATCACCTGGATAAACCCTTTGTAATCACAAAGGTCCTTATAAGAGAGAGATGGGAAGGTCAGCACCATGGAGAGATTTGAAGATGATATGCTGTTGACTCTGAAGCTGGAGGAAGGGACCATCAGCCTAGTTATGCAAGTGGCCTCTAGAAACTAGAAATTATGAGGGAATAGATTTCCGCCAAAGCCTCCAAAAGGAATGTAGCCTTGCTAACACTTGATGGTTACAAAATAATCATTTTTTAATTTCATTGTTCTGTCTGCTTTTGGTATTCTCGTTATAAAGGAGATTTGTTTGTTTAATAATTTAAAAAGTCCAGATCACAATTCCACCTCTTGGCAGGGAGGGGTTCCCCCACGAATAAGGGATTCTCCGACACCAGCTAGGTGTCCTACAATCCAGCTCAATTCTGACACTATCTAAGCAGAGACAGCATCAGAATCGACAAGTTGAGGGCTCAATCCCATTAGACTCCACTCAGTCCCCCAACTTCACACCCCTATTGCAAACCCAGATTATCATTTGTGCTTCAGACCAGTTGACTCTGGATTGGAGGTTCCCATGTCAAAATCCTCAGGTTCATTATTTTGTTAGAAACTCTCACAGAGGAACATTTTTCTTACTGAATCATTGGTGTGTTATAAAGGGATGTGACTCAAGAACAGCCACAGGGAAGACATGCATAAAGCGAGGTATGGAGAAAGAGTACATCGTTTTCATACCCTCTCCATATGAGCTACTGTCCTCAAATTTCCCAGAAACTTTTCTAACCCATCCTTTTGGGTTTTATATGATCATGATTTTATGATCATGATTGATGAAACCATTGGCCATTGGCAATTTATTTAAACTCCAGCAACTCTCCCCTCCTCGGAAGTCAAGGGGTGGCACCGAGGGTTCCAACACTCCAACCACCAAATTTCCTCCTGGCAATTAACTTCTATCTTTAGGGGACCAAAATTCAGCACATCAACATAACAAAAGACATCTTATCTCTCTCACCAAGTAGGAAATTCCAAGGGTTTTAGAAGCTCTGCTAGAAATGGGACAAAGACCAAATATATATTTACTATATATAAGGATAGTATTACTATAGACTTCTGAATTTTTTAATGTTCTGTCATCTATGACTGGCATTCATTTTTATGCTCAGGCTTCCCTAGACTTGGCCAAAGGAAACCTGTCAAACTGGTCCATGTGCTGTTTGAGGTTTTCCTTGGTATTTCAGTTCTTCCTTGTTTCTGACACAACAATATGCTGTAGGCTCCATTTGTGTTTTCTCTGTTACAGCCCTGGAATCAGATATTTTCACAGTGAACTCTGATACCTTCCCCCCACACCCTGGATTTTAGTGTGAAATGTCATTTAGCAAGAAAGATCTGGATATTACGAGTGCTCATTATCATTAGGCTGGCATTATTTCTACGCCCTTTTTGAAGTCAGGATTAGGAAATAGAGGGCTTTTTTATTCTGAAGCATTTTTCTTCTATTAAGGTGCTTGTATTTTTTTCTTTATAATCTGTTAAGTGTGAAAAAAAATAAAACATACTCTATTATATGTGGTGAATTATATTTTCAAATTTTCTGATGTGTAATTACTTTTACATCCTGGATCAAAGTCAATTTGACCATTATATATTAGTTTATTTAGATGTTACTGATTTTTGGCCAACATTTAGATTAAAAACTTGTGTAACAGTATTTGTGAATCTGGACTGTTTTGTTCTCTCCTCATAGTCCTTGTGGGTTTATATATAAAGCAATGCTAGAATCATTATACAAACTAGGAAGGGTTCCTTATATTATTCTTTGAGAGAGTTTATATTAGAATGAAATTATCTTTTAACAGAGTACATAAAAAAATTCTCCTTTTAAACCATTGGAGACAGCTGTTTTAATTTAAGCAGATACTACTTTTTTTTTTTTTAAAGATTTTATTTATTTATTTGACAGAGATCACAAGTAGGCAGAGAGGCAGGCAGAGAGAGAGAGGAAGGGAAGCAGGCTCTCCACTGAGCAGAAAGCCCAATGCGGGGCTCGATCCCAGGACGCTGGAATCATGACCTGAGCCGAAGGCAGAGGCTTTAACCCACTGAGCCACCCAGGTGCCCCAAGCAGATACTACTTTTAATTAAACTTTAGTGTTTTTCAATTTTTTTATCTTTTGATTCAGTTTTAATTTATTATGTTTAAAGAATGCATAATGTTGCATACATTTTCAAGAAGTTTATTTTGCTAAACTTTCCAAAGAAAGTGGTATGTCTTTGTGACTCCCTCCTTTGCATCTTCTATTCTATTAATATTTGCTCTTCTCCTTACTACTATTTTTTAAAGATTTTATTTACTTATTTGAGAGAGAGCAAGAGTGTAAGAGAGAGAGCACAAAGTGGAGAGGGGGAAGCAGGCTGCCCATCAAGGGAGCCCAATGTGGGGCTAAATCCCAGGACCCTGGGATCAGACCTGAACCAAAGGCAGACACTTAATGACTGAGCCACCCAGGCATCCCAACTATTAACCTATTTTTTTTTCTATTTTATTATTTCTTTTTGAACCACTAAATTGGAAGCTTAATTCTTTAACTTTTATTATTGCTTCTTTGTTACAATGTCAGAAATTAGTTTCAACTATTTCAGCATAAATAATGTAATGTTATGTTATGTATATCCTAATTTAAGTTAAACTCTAAGAGGAATTAAACTATTTCAATAACAAAATACACAGCAATTTATTTATGCCTGAAAAAGATTTTTAAAAATATGAAATTTAATATAAAATATTTATCATAACTGAACAGTACTAGATCATTTAGCCCTTAGGTTTTATAAAAAGTTGCTATACCTTATTGCTATTTGAATTTGCAGCTTTATTTGGTTTTAAGGTATTCTTTGGCACTTACTATTACAAAAAATGAGCTGGTAGCAAGGTTACAGGAACAAAGACTTTTTATACCTTTAACTGTTAAAATTAGTAGCTCCAACAAAAACAAAAAATCATGATTGTGGGTAGTCACTTAGACCAATAATAGTTCAAAAATTAATACAAACATTTAGATAATACATGTCACTCTAAGAATATTGAAATTTGTTTGGTATATCTATTTCTCAGATGGTTGTGTTTAACTTCCATATTTTAGTGGATTCATCTATTTCACCTTCTACTTCTGTTAATTTTTTCATTTACATATTTGTAATCTGTTAGTAGATGCATAAAAATTTAGCATTTTGAAATCTTCTGATTCTGCTTGTAATTTTTGTTAATACTAATTTATTCAGATTTGTTTCACCATCTTATTTTGTACTTTGTATTGGGGTTTTTTTCTCTGCATTTCTGTTTTTCACTCTGACTTTCAGTTGGGGTGATTGATTTTGCACCTGTTTTACTCTTTCCGTTATTATTCTAGTAATTATACTTTTTATTTCTGGGCTTTAATTAGATATTGTATAGATATTTTACTAGACTTTTCATGGTTATTTAAATTAGACAAGTCCAAATCAGTCATTAGCTATGTATTCCTCTTCTCAAACATGGTACAACCTCAGAAACTTTCTGATTCTGCCATTTGTTTATTTCTGGCTCCCAAATTGAGGTTGTTTTGTCATGTGTTTGTGATTCCTGATTCATGCTCTGTAGGTATTAGATATTTTGTATGGGAATATTTGAGGCTAATTTTAAAGTAAGTTCCTCATTAAAGAAGGTAAAGCAGATTTCTCCATGCAGAGACAGGCTTCAACTTTTCACTTTCATACGTTGGCATTTACCTATCCTTTCTGGACTTTTTTTTTTTCTTTTACTTTTTTTTTTTTCCATTTTATTTATTTTTTCAGCGTAACAGTATTCATTGTTTTTGCACAACACCCAGTGCTCCATGCAAAACGTGCCCTCCCCATTACCCACCACCTGTTCCCCCAACCTCCCACCCCTGACCCTTCAAAACCCTCAGGTTGTTTTTCAAAGTCCATAGTCTCTTATGGTTCGCCTCCCCTTCCAATTTTTTTTTTTTTTTAATAAACATATAATGTATTTTTATCCCCAGGGGTACAGGTCTGTGAATCGCCAGGTTTACACACTTCACAGCACTCACGATAGCACTTACCCTCCCCAATGTCCATAGCCCCCTCCCCCTCTTGTCCAACCAACTACTTAACAAATATTTTAAGTATCTTATTCATCATTTTAAGTGTATGGACATCTAATTTTCCATAATGATAGAAAAAGGAATCTGCCTATAATTCTTTTCTAAAGCAGTCATTAAAGATTTCAGAACAATATGAGATGGAAATGTCAAAAAGTATTTGTAAACAAATTCTTTTATTGCCCAATAGACACTTTTATATAATAGTACATATTACCTATAGAGTTTTCTCTATTCTCTGCTACTGAGTTTTTTCTTTTGTTTCTAATATTTGAACAGAGAAAAACGATACCACCTTATAAAGATCAGACAAAACAGAGATTACAATGTGGCCAAACAACTCCAAGAGGAACCCTTCTTATATAAATCAGACAATTGGCAGTTGGTAAAAACAACTGGTATTCTTTTCACATTTAAGGCACTAAAAAACAACTTTTTTTTTTTCCTTTTCTCTAGGGAAACACTAAAAAATATCAAGCATGCACAATGTATGTGGCTGGAGAGAGGAAGAGAGAGAGAAAGGGAAAGAAACTCCTTTCTTTTATTAAGGAAATCTATTAAATATGCAGAAGTTGTTTTCTTGAATAGAGTGGGCAGAGCCTTCAAGCACCACACATGAGATGCAATAATGAGGGATATGAATTCTCTTTCCAGGTGAAGGAAGAATTGTAAAAATGGAAAAATATCTAGAAATCTTTCAATAGAAAAAATCATGTGTCTCCAGGAACAATCATCCTCAGGATATTTCTATGAGCAACACAAAACAATGCTCTCACTTCCTCTGGGACTTTGGAATGTTTACAAGGGTGTCACTGGAGATGCTTGTGACATGACTTTCTACTCAACCAGAAAAGCTCCTTGCTGAGGGAGAAGAGAATAACATGATGAGAAGTGAAGCTGGCAAATTGCAAAACAAAAGCTAAGTGGTATTACTCTGCCAGTTATACCTAAATGTAGCACTGCAAGAAAATTTTTCATTTTATAAAACAAACATTCCCTTCAGTCTCTTTCTTTTAAAATTTTCTTTAAAAAATATTTTATTGACATATAATGACCATACAATGCTACATTAGTTTCAGGTGTATAATACAATGATTGAATAATTCTGTATGTAACTCAGCACTCATCACAGTAAGTATACTCTTGATCCCTTTTATCTATTTCACCCCTCCCCCACATTTATCTATTTTACGCCCTCCCCCACCACCTGCTCTCTGGGAACCACCAGTTTTGTTCTCTGTATTTAAGAGTCTGTTTTTTTTGTTTTTTGTTTTTTGGGTTTTTTGTTGTTGTTGTTCTGTTACTTTTTCTTTATTCATTTGTTTGCTTCTTAAATTCCACATATGAGTGAAATCATATACATTTCCTCTCTTTTATTCTTAAGTTTTTTCTATTTTGTTTCTGATATTTTAAAATAAAATCACTCCTGCTAACACAATCTTTCTCTCATAGCCATCAGCCATGGGATATATTACCAGTATATATGTAAATAAGTAAAATGATAAATACAAGGATATATACAAGCATGAGTGATTTCTTTTCTTCTGGATAAAATTTAAATGATATATACTCTGGTTCTCTCTTTTTACTTATTATTATCATATCTTTTTAACTCAATTCACCCAAATGTAATTATTTATATAAGTAGAATAAATTTTATAAAGTGTTCTCTTATTTTCTCCTTTATAAACATTTAAGTTTCTCCAGATTTTTTATATATTACAAAGAGTGTGGGAAAACAAAACAAAAGAAAACAAAACATATCATTAAATATATCACTGATTTTAATAGATGGGGAAGTACTGGAGTATAATCAGAAGAAAAGCAGACAGAGAAATTGAAGTAGAAACAGACACCAGGTTTCAAATTAGCTTCATGGGTTTAAGTCATTTACTAAGACTCTTTGAACTTTATTATGTTAATTTTAAAGTGATATTTTTAAACTATCTAAGATGGCAAATCACTTTCAATTTACCTACACAATAGTTGCCTGGGGATGATCTATTGGGCGAATCTAAAGTAATTTGTTTGCACAGCAGAAAAGGAGCTATAAAATAAGAAAGTGGGGGAAATGCAGTATGTATTTATCATCAAGTTCCAGCTTACCATTTTATAACTGTAACTTAAAGGATGGTGGGAAATCTGAATTGTTTATGAGGATCATTTAAGGGCACTAGTCATGTTTTGTTTTGCAAAAATATATTATTTCTATTATTTGACTTGAGTTTCTGCATAAAAGGACTACAATCAGTTGTTGGAAGAGGGTCAGATTTGGACTTTAAAAAAGGAAGAATTATCTAGCCACAGGAGTGTTTTAATAATGAAACAAGATGGGGCGCCTGGGTGGCTCAGTGGGTTAAGCCGCTGCCTTCGGCTCGGGTCATGATCTCAGGGTCCTGGGATCGAGTCCCGCATCGGGCTCTCTGCTCAACAGGGGGCCTGCTTCCCTCTCTCTCTCTCTGCCTGCCTCTCTGTCTACTTGTGATCTCTCTCTGTCAAATAAAATCTTGAAAAAAAAAAATAATGAAACAAGATGCTTCTCCAAGGGATTTATTCATAAGAAATTAGATCACTGGTGAGGATGTTTTCAAAAGAACTCATATAGGGATGGTAGAGAAAGAATATTTACTGTGTTGGACACCGTGACATTCATTTTCACATATGTGACATTCTAGTTGATGATTACAATAAATATGCTCACATGAATATCACAAAATTTATTATACCAATCATGGTAAAATAAAATAAAGACACAGTATTTCTGAATGCACTTCAAACCAATTTATCCCAGTGAATAAGCCAACTTTGATTAACTCACATATACCTTTCAATTAATGTTCTGTTAGAATTTCTACTGTCAAGCTTCATTTTAATACTTTGTCTGCCATACCACAAGCAGGGGGACAAAGTTATGAGGTAAAACTAAATCAACCATCAATTTCAGTACATGTCTTTTATTCTCACACTGTTTTAAGTCACTTAGTGAGAAACTAACAGCAAAAGAAAAATACACACCAGGAAAAAATGTTGCAAAACACTAAAGTTTTGATATTTTAAAGTAAATATTATTCCTGTTAAAAATACTGGATATACACTCTTCACAGATGATATGATACTATATGTGGAAAACCCAAAAGATTCCACTCCAAAACTGCTAGAACTTGTACAGGAATTCAGTAAAGTGTCAGGATATAAAATCAATGCACAGAAATCAGTTGCATTTCTGTACACCAACAACAAGACAGAAGAAAGAGAAATTAAGGAGTCAATCCCATTTACAATTGTACCCAAAACTATAAGATACCTAGGAATAAACCTAACCAAAGAGGCTAAGAATCTATATGCAGAAAACTATAAAGTACTCATGAAAGAAATTGAGGAAGACACAAAGAAATGGAAAAATGTTCCATGCTCTTGGATTGGAAGAATAAATATTGTGAAAATGTCTATGCTACCTAAAGCAATCTACACATTTAATGCAATCCCTATCAAAATACCATCACTTTTATTCAGAGAAATGGAACAAAGAATCCTCAAATTTATATGGAACCAGAAAAGACCTCGAATAGCCAAAGGAATATTGAAAAAGAAAGCCAAAGTTGGTGGCATCACACTTCCGGACTTCAAGCTCTATTACAAAGCTGTCATCATCAAGACAGCATGGTACTGGCACAAAAACAGATACATAGATTAATGGAACAGAATAGAGAGCCCAGAAATAGACCCTCAACTCTATGGTCAACTAATCTTTGACAAAGCAGGAAAGAATGTCCAATGGAAAAAAGACAGCCTCTTCAATAAATGGTGCTGGGAAAATTGGACAGCCACATGCAGAAAAATGAAACTGGACCATTTCCTTACAACACACATGAAAATAGACACAAAATGGATGAAGGACCTCAATGTGAGAAAGGAATCCATCAAAATCCTTGAGGAGAATGCAGGCAGCAACCTCTTCAACCTCAGCCGTAGCAACATCTTCCTAGGAACAACGGCAAAGGCAAGGGAAGCAAGAGCAAAAATGAACTATTGGGATTTCATCAAGATCAAAAGCTTTTGCACAGCAAAGGAAACAGTTAACAAAACCAAAGACAACTGACAGAATGGGAGAAGATATTTGCAAACGACATATCAGATAAAGGGCTAGTGTCCAAAATCTATAAGGAACTTAGCAAACTCAACACCCAAAGAACAAACAATCCAATCAAGAAATGGGCAGAGGACATGAACAGACATTTCTGCAAAGAAGACATCCAGATGGCCAACAGACACATGAAAAAGTGCTCCACGTCACTCGGCATCAGGGAAATACAAATCAAAACAACAATGAGATATCACCTCACACCAGTCAGAATGGCTAAAATTAACAAGTCAGGAAATGACAGATGCTGGCGAGGATGCGGAGAAAGGGGAACCCTCCTACACTGTTGGTGGGAATGCAAGCTGGTGCAACCACTCTGGAAAACAGCATGGCAGTTCTTCAAAAGGTTGAAAATATAGCTACCCTATGACCCAGCAATTGCACTACTGGGTATTTACCTTAAAGATACAAACATAGTGATCCAAAGGGGCACGTGTACCCGAATGTTTATAGCAGCAATGTCTATAGTAGCCAAACTATGGAAAGAACCTAGATGTCCATCAGCAGATGAATGGATAAAGAAGATGTGGTATATGTACACAATGGAATACTATGCAGCCATCAAAAGAAATGAAATCTTGCCATTTGTGACGACGTGGATGGAACTAGAGGGTATCACGCTTAGTGAAATAAGTCAATCGGAGAAAGACAACTATCATATGATCTCCCTGATATGAGGACGTGGAGATGCAACATGGGGGGTTAGGGGACTAGGAGAAGAATAAATGAAACAAGATGGGATTGGGAGGGAGACAAACCATAAATGACTCTTAATCTCACAAAACAAACTGGGGGTTGCTGGAGGGAGGTGGGGTTGGGAGAGGGGGAGGGGGTTATGGACATTGGGGAGGGTATGTGCTATGGTGAGTGCTGTGAAGTGTGTAAACCTGGCGATTCACAGACCTGTACCCCTGGGGATAAAAATACGTTATATGTTTATAAAAAAAAGAAAAGAAAGGATGAATACCCAACTTTTGTTGCAACATGGACGGGACTGGAAGTGATTATGCTGAGTGAAATAAGTCAAGCAGAAAGAGTCAAGTATCATATGGTTTCACTTATTTGTGGAGCATAACAAATGACATGGAGGACATTGGGAGATGGAGAGGAGAAGGAAATTGGAAGGGGAGGCGAACCATAAGAGACTATGGACTCTGAAAAACAACCTGAGGGTTTTGAAGGGGCGGGGGTGGGAGGTTGGGGGAACCAGGTGGTGGGTAATAGGGAGGGCACGTATTGCATGGAGCACTGGGTGTTGTGCAAAAACAATGAATACTGTATGCTGAAAAAAAATAAATTAATTAAAAAAAATACTGGATATAATTTTTATCACAAATACAGGGGATCTCATTTCAAGATTCTTTCCTTCATAGAAAACCAAGAAATTCGAAATCTCAGAAAAATATAAAAAAACCATAAATTTTAACCTAGCCTAGAGGATTTTGATAAAATAAATAATCTCTTTACATAAATGTAAATGATTTTCTCAGGCCAGATTTTAGGGAAGTGAAATGTCAAAATTGTCATTCAGATTGGAAGTAGGAGAATTTTAGGGACAGAGAAGTGATAAAAGAAAATATTGTCCCATTTCTTGCAATGTGGTGAGGTTAGACCAGAGTGATAGCTTTAGTACAGTATTTTTCCAAAAACCATTTTTATCTAAGCCCTAATTGTCCTGACTATCCCAACTTTTTGTCATAGACCTCACCATCATCCCTGTCTAACTTACACATAGAAGCAAAAAAATCTTCTATTGACCTAGTTTTATCTTATCTCTCTGCGGATTACAAGCTAGGGTATGTCTTATTTTACCCAAGAGGGGACAACAGTCTGTGTACGATGTATACAAAGTTGCTGTAAAGATTATTTAAAGTAGTAGAAAGAAAGCTTTATCTGGACAAAATAATGAAGTTACCAGAAATTATATCTTTATTTTCTTTTTTTAAATAACATATAATGTATGTATTTGTTTCAGGGGTACAGGTTTGTGAGTCATTCACAGCTCTCCCCATAGCACATAACCTCCCCAATTACATCACCCAGACACGCTATCCCTCCCTCTATATCTTTATTTTTTTTCTCCTCCACTCATGACATTTTTCTCTTTCCTATATTTTTTCCCTTTGTTCCATGCCATTTGAAAGCATAATAAACCCTTCTTTCAGCTCTGCATTTCTCTTGTGTTAACAGGCCACTATATCAGTAGTCAAACAGTGTAGAATCAGTAACAAAATAAACATTTGTATCACTTAGTTTCCTAGATGGAACACTGGGCATTTGTCTGTACAGGAGTGCAGGGGTAGAGATGGGAGGATGGTGTTTGACTCTCCAAGGAGTCCTGAAGAGTATAAACCAACATATTTTTGTTTGTTTTTGATAGAGAGAGAGAGAGAGAGAGAGAGAGAGAGAGACAAGGGACAGCAGAAGAGGGAGAAGACATCTTAAGCAGGCTGTATGCTCTGGAACCCCAAGCGGGGCTCCATCTCAGGACACTGAGATCATAACCTGAGCCAAAATCAGGAGTCAGATGCTTAACCAACTGAGCCACCCAGGAGCCCCAATCAGCTATTTTTTTTTTAAGATTTTATTTATTTGACAGACAGAGATCACAAGTAGGCAGAGAGGCAGGCAGAGAGAACGGAAGCAGGCTCCCTGCTGAGCAGAGAGCCCTAAGCTGGGCTCCATCCCAGGACCCTGAGACCATGACCTAAGCCGAATGCAGAGGCTTTAACCCACTTGAGGCACTCAGGCGCCCCTAAGCTATTTTTTTTTTTAAGTGATCTATTATTTTCATTCCAAAAGTACAAAACTCATAATAACAAAATTTGGTAGTACCAGATCACAGGGGTCCCGGGCAGGGGGAAAAAAAAAAAAGCCTCTAAGAGCTTTAAGCAGGTCAGTGATAGAGTCCCCAGATTTTTTCTTCAATTCTGTGAAGAATTTGAGCCAACAGTTTTGAATGGCTAGGTGATATTTAAAGAATATTAGCGACTAATGTCAATTAGACTTTCTTGCTAAATGAAAATATCATCCACAAAGCACAATTTCTCAAGAAGGACAAGTGAGTTGTCCAGGACACAAAGATGAGTAGAAGAAATTTAGATTCAGGGGAAAGGAACAATATTTAAAATGAAAGTTTTAATGTAATTTCCAAAAGGAAAACAAAAACCTTTTAAATGTCTTTCTAAATGGTACTCTAAATTAGTATTCGAACAGTAAAATGAGTATAGTTCCTAATTTTTGTAAAATGCCAATTTTTCAAACGTTTATTCTCCACACACACATGTTCAGAAGCGTGCACGCACATAGGCACACACACACATTAGGTAAACTGCGTTCTTTATTATGTTTATTTTTTTCTAATCCAAGAGCTCTTTCTTGTTTTCAATCACTCCCTTTGGCTCTCATTCCTTTGTATGAATTTGACTTGTGCTAAAAATTTTAATCCTCTTCTTATTCCAAATTCCACCTAGTGCTTTCCTCCCCACCCCTCAATAAAGTGTATTATTTCATTGACCTTTTTTCTTCTTCACCATGTGACCACTTTTTTTTTTTTTTTCTTTTCCTTTGTTTGGCCATCTTCGATTTTCAATTCATGTTTAAGAACAGACTCCTGGGTTGCCATGCCTGAGCAGCTATGTGGAATTCCTTCGCGAGGGCTCCATAAGAACCTCGACTCTGCAAGCCCAGCATCTCTGTTCAGCTGCTCGCTTTGGGACCAGCAGGGGTGGGCGAACCTGTCTCCGGAAAAGTGTCCTTCAAAAATATCACGTCTCTCTCTAGGGTTCTGGTATCTGCCTGGCAGCAACAGTTTTCTCCAATCCTTTTAGTTTCTTCAAAGAAAAGCTATGTAGAATCAGTTTGCTTGTTGCTGGGGGGAAAATACTGCACTTCCTGATCTCTGGGGGTTCAGAGCTGGGCCCGCGCCAGGCAGCCTGCTCCCCGGGCTGCCTCATCTTCAACGGGTTTATCCATCATCTTTCTATCTTTCAGAAATGTATTGAATTATCAAGTCTCGCTGCTCTCCAAATTCCCTTTCTTTTGTGCTTATTTGACCTCCGTCTTTTAATGTCTTTTCACTTGGGCATTAGGAGAGGAGAGAGGCTGATAGCCAAGAATGTCGAATGGCAGTTATTCCCGTTTATAATTGTATTGTATTTACGCATACTCTTCCTTTTAGGAAAATGACTTGAGAACACAGGCTTTGGATGAATCTCTGTGATGCCATCTTTAATCGAGAAATTAGTAAGAGAAGTGTAAATACATTTTCGCATGGTGCAGAATTCAGAGTAGTATAGCTTTGAATTCAGAGGAAATAAACTGTGGCCCCCCACGAACATGTTGTCTTTGGGGAAGATGTCCAGTGTCTCTGAAGTCATGCCTGCTTCATGGAGATGGCAGGGATAAAAAACCCTGAAGTCTATGTGATGCGTAGCAACGTCTAGAGTAGAATAGTGAGAGGCTGACTAACACCTATACAGGTAGGAGTACAAGCACTGATGTAAACAGACAGAGAAGGAGCTCTGTAAACCCATTGCTAAGTTCTCGGCACTGACTGTGCCGGGCCTGATGAAGAGCTGGAATGACAGACACATTTCCTGCCCTCAGAAAGTCTCAGATAATAAAGTAAGCAAATGCAGTAAGGTGTGGTACTAACGTAAGAGAAGGAGATGTTTATTTTAAAAAGTTTGTGACTTCATGTGATGAAACGTTGTTTTCAGTAAACCTTTCCAGAAAATTCTTCCAAAGCTTTTCGGCCATTAGAAAGACATCAGCCTGCTTACTTGTGAGCTGTAATACCTCCTGGGGCTTATCAATTCAGCAGAGTCAGGCTGAATCATTTATTAAATTAGAAAGCTACAAAGAGGACGCCCAGTGTGAGTCAGAGCAAGTGGTGGCTAACTCCAGGATTGCCTGCTGGCTCTTTGAGGCTTTGCTGAACTCGGGTCCCAGTGTGGGAAGGCCGGGACAAAGGAGACAGACGCAGGGGACATTTAAATGCTACAATTCAATTCTTTTCATTTATGGGCCTCCGTGGCTTTTCTCCTGGCGTGAAGGCCAATCTGCAGTGATGTTTCTTTCTGCCACAGAGAGTGCGATGCTAAATCAAGAAATTTAAGCAAAAGAAAACAGAAGCTGCCTCTCCTACTTCAACCACAGGATCGACCATGGCACGAGAACAGGAGTCTCTGTCTCTCTATTTTCTCTTAGTTCCCTTTGAGGTATGCCCCAACTCTGACAATGTCTCACCTTGTGGTGTTCTTTGTGGCCCGTTAAATTAGGTGTTAGAATCTCCTCCTGGAAGATGGCTCTGAATTTGAAATGCATCTGTATAGGAAGCCAATATGGAGAACCATTGGAGAAAATTCAGTATATTCAAAACAGAATTGGGAATTAAAATGAGAAAAAATGTATTTTAGAACAGCATCAAGAAAGGCATATTTCCTGGATTGAAAATGGGGAGCCTTGCCCTGTTTGATTGAATATTAAAACTAAGTAGAGACCCTGTTTTAAAAAAAATAATTACAGAGATGCCTGGGTGGTTCAGTCAGTTAAGCATCTGCCTTCGACTCAGGTCATGATCCCAGGATCCTAGGATCGAGTCCCAATCCCATGTCTGGCTCCCTGCTCAGCCGGAAGCCTGACTCTCCCTCTTCCTCTGTCTGCCCTTCCCCCGCTTGTGCTCTCCTTCTGTGAAAATAAATAAATAAATCTTTAAAAAAATAAAATAATAATTACAACATAAAACAATACAAGAAGAAACAGCTAGAAAGATTTTAGTTTAAAAAATCCTCTTAATAAAAAAAATGGCAACTATACCTGAGAATGCCTTTCTGCAGATAACAAACACAATCATAGTGTGAGTTTCCTTCCTAAGCATTTACTGTTCTCTCAAGTCTGGTACTTCGGGTCGTTCCTACATCTGCACATAGAAATAGCAGCTGAAAGTGTTTTTCTACACTGCCAATCTAATAGCATCCTTCTAGAGTCCTTGTTAGAGTCAATGCTTTCAATTTTTTTTTAAATCTCTAAATTCAAAGTGATCTGGATGATTGTGATAATTTAAATGATTTACCAATGATTTTATTTTTATTTTTTAAGTATTTTATTTATTTATTTGATAGAGAGCATGAGAGCGAGGTGAGGGGCAGAGGCAGAGGGAGAAGCAGATTTCCTGCTAAGCAGTGAGCTTGATGAGAGGCTCCATCCCAGGATCGAGGAGTCATGACACGAGCCAAAGTCTCAACCCACACTGAACCACCCAGGTGTCCCCCAATGATTTTAATAAAATAATTTGTTTATTTCTACCAAAAACACCATAGTTTTATTTTTCACCTATCAGATGCTTTCTACATTTTTTTTTGAAAACAAGATGTCATGTTATAAAAATATAAATATAAGTAATAATCCACTTCAGCCTAGTGAGATGGCTGGCTCTCATCCTATGTCCTCTGCCTCCTTCTGTACCGTTCAGTTCTGTTTCCTTCAAGGTCTTTTGGTTTCACAGGTACGGTTTTCAGCTTAGAACCACCTTTCAGCAAGATTTACATATTTGCATTGTAGACCTTGCTTACATCCATGCAGCCTTTCTAAAAGCTACTAAGTTGCAGTGACAGCACCATTTCACACCAGATTCTGTTCTTCCTCTAATGAGCAAAACTAGAGCACATGACAAAAAAACCTGGACGTTCTCTTTACCCGGGTGCCTCAAGCCAGCTAGTGTTATTGTCTAATAACAATACGTTTGCCTGTGATGTATAATAGTTTAGTTTTATCAATAAGAGAAGCTAATTTACCCTGGAGAAAACTTTACTCACCAAACTTTTAGGGCATGTGGCTTAGTAAGGAGTGGGAGAAGTGGTTCACATTCCTCAAGGGTTCTAAGAGGGTTTCTGTCAGCAACCAGGTCTTTGAAATGTGTTGGGTGTGAGCAGATCAAAGTATCAAAACTGTGGATGACTATTTATACACACGGTATTATGATGGCTCCTCCCTCTGCCACCTTAAATCCTCCACATGTTTGTGGGATCTGAGGTATAGCAGATAGAGGAATGGAGAGTCAAATTTAATATGTCAGTATGATGTCACGTGGAATTCAGCCACCCACAATCATCTCAGAAGTGGAGGCAAAGAAAAGAGCAAGAAGGGAATCATGGAAAAGTATAGAAAGGGCCTTGACCTGCCTGGGCTGTGGAACTGGAGCTCTAGAGAGCATTACCTCCAATCGCCCAGGGACAAGGTGGCTCTGCCTGTGTTGCACAGGCTACTTACTACATGAAAGATATATGCACAAGGTCAGATAAAGCTACGGATCACCAAACAGCGATCAGAAAGCACAGAGCAGTATTCAGACACTATGGAGGGGGTATAGCTCAGTGGTAGAGCATTTGACTGCAGACACTATGGAGTCCCCTCTAGGGCAGAAACCTAGAGTTACAAAGGGGTTTCATGCATACATTGCAGTATGAATTAAAAGAGTGCTCACAGATATTCCTTCCTGCACACTGAGTCAAGAAGTAGCAATGAGGCTTTCTAGGCCAAGAGGGCGGGGGGGAAAAATATATATTTCTGCTCCTGTTTCTTGCTACAGAATAACTACTTCATTATACAACATTCTTTTAAAAACTGGGTAATACAAAGTTGTACCATGAAGAATATAAGCAGGGACCCTGAGTGCCCCGGAGCAATGGATTAGACAGATTGCATTCCAGATCCCTTGGGCTACTCTTCTATTATAATCGGTCAAGAAGTCAGAGAGAGTACTGAGGCATGGAACAAGATCTCTTTGGCCTTAGGCTCTAACTGAATTATATACATAATGTATTAGATATATTTTATACATGTATTGAATATATATATATTTAATATGTAATTTATCTTATAATACACAGACATATGTAAACATAAAGACAGTTCACTTAGAAGATTCAGCACAACCTTCTCTGCATGACAAGAGGCCACGCGGGCAAAGGCAATTAAGATCCATTTTTCTAACAGTGTATTTCTCTGAACAAAAGTTTTTCATTGAGAGGATTGAGTTTTCCCCATTTAATTAAAAGTGAAAACTGATCTTCCCATTAAGAGATCTTAGATGATGTACTTAATTATTTTGCTTGACATGAAGTTGCTAACAACCGCTCATATCTACTGTCCCTGATCTTCTGGCCGGCCATCCAGTTTTATGAAAGGCTCTAAAGTTACTGGAATAAATACAGATGTTCTCACTTATTTGCATCTGCTCCAGCTATCAGCTTGTTTCCTTGTACTACCCTTAAATTATTCCCTGAGGTCAGGAAAACATCAGACACATTTTTATTCAATATTATGACTGAAATAAGGAAATATTTGGGGAAAATAAAGAAATGTTTTGGAGGTGGTAGAGAGGAGACGCTTGCTTTTAATCGCTAATTAGAGTGGTCTATAAACATGAACTATTAAAATACTTGACAGAATTTTGTTTTTTATAGCTTGAGTATTTATATTTTTATTGGTTCCAACAAACACCGGGGGTAAGAAGCTTTTGCTTTCATGTAATAAAAAAAAAATCATAATAGTTTTCTTGTTATTATTGAATGTTAATGACAAGCTGATAGATTGGCTATAGCACATACATGGCACAACCTTAATTTAATGTTAACTGAGTGAATGTATATCCCCCATATCTTCATTGTTTCATTGAAAATTAAACCCAAAGCTCATCATAATAAACAGCACCACCTCAAATCAGAAAACCAGAACTCTTTCTATACAGTAAGTTTTCTCGTAGATCATTTCTATTATTAAAAGGCTAATTTGATGAAGGCTCAAGTCTTTTTACTCGATATATAAAATTCTTCTTAACATTATCTTAATAAAACAAGTTTAAAAAATGGTAATTTTGAAGTTGCAGGGTTGTATTAAGTTTTCTAGTATTCTGGCACCATAAAAAATAGTTTTATGTCAGTAAATATTTAATTACCTTTTATATGAGATGGGGCAGGAACTGAAGTAGTACCTTTAGAAAATTATAATTTGTGGGGCTCCTGGCTAGCTCAGTTGGTGAAACATCTGACTTTTGAATTTGGCCTGGGTCGTGATCTCAGGGTTGTGAGATCAAGCCCTGCATCAGGCTCTGCCCTGGACATGGAACCAGATTGGGATTCTCTCTCTCCCTCTGTCCCTCCCCATCTCAAAAATAAAAAAAAAAAATAAAAAAAAATAAAAAAAAAAATATATATATAGTTTGCATTCAAAACAAGAGGAAAGTTCTTACTATCTGAAATATTATTGTGGCTATTTATTTTCAATTTCTGCATATGTTGGTTACTGTCTCTGCCTCAAGACCACATATTATGATTAAATCAAAGAAGTCACATGATAAAAAAATGTTCTCCCTGTTAGAAGTTGTGGATGATTTAACATTACCAATAGTTATTGCCACGGAAATAAATTCAAAATTAATGGTAGTGAGCCAGAAATATCAATATATAAAGGACTTTATTTATTGAATACCACATATATCCATATATCTTTACAGATAGAGAGACAAGGACAAAAGTCTCCACCAACATAACAAGAGGAGACTGGGAGTCAGAGAGAGAGAGAAACGCTCATATCAATGGCTTTTTATGTAAGGAGGAGAACGTCTTTTTTCCTATTCTTAGAGAATCATGCATCCAGTGTAACTATGTTAAAAAAAGAAAAACAGGGTCACCTGGGTGGCTCAGTTGTGAAGTGTCTACCTTGGGCTCAGATCATGATCCCAGGGTCCTGCGATTGAGCCCCACATCAGGCTCCCTGATCAGCGGGAAGCCTGCTTCTCTCTCTCCCACTCCCTCTGCTTGTATTCCCCCTCTCACTCTCACTCTGTCTCTCTCTCTCTCTCTCTGTCAAATAAATGGATAAAATCTTAAATTAAAAAACAAAAAACAAAAACCAAAAACAAAAAACGAAGTAGGCATGATCGATAGACAGTATTCAAGATGTTTTCAGGAAAGCCAGCTGATAGCATATGACTTTTTTTTTTTAATTGGCTGAATAATTTTTATCTTTAGAAGCCAGAGGGATACTTTGGTTGGACACTCCAGGTCCAGGGAGCTGATGGTGCTGGTTTTCCCCACACTCTCCCAGGGTGAGCGTGGAAAGTCCGACATCCTGGGACACTCCTCAGTCCTGGGCAAAGCAGGACAGCTGGTCACTTTTCCAGAATATGTACACATTGATCTCAAATAGCAAACGTAAGGTACCCAGCTGCAGCTCAACAATGGGCTCCAGTCAGGCACCTGGTCTTCCTCTTTTCATAACTTACTTGGTAGGTGACCTTGAGCACTTTCTTTTATCTCTCTGAGGTTCAATTTTGTCATCTGTAAAAGGGAGATAATACCTAATCTAGTAAGTTTAAGTAGTAATGAAATAATGTATATGAAGTAATAGGCACTTACTAAGGTTACTACTTAAACTATAGCTAAAAAATAAAAGATATTCTCAGGAGAAGGAACGGCAAAATCAGGCTTACTACTAAAGCTGTTTGAAACCATATTATATCAATATATCCTCCCTCAAGTAAATACATAGGGAATAAACGCTCATGCAACTCGCCTTCTTTTCCAATCACCCAGCCTAAACAGAAAGCATGCCACCAATGGGATGAATGGCCAGACCCAATATCGTTAAGTAATGCTGATGGAAAGTGCTGGCACTTCACATCACTGAGGGACTGTTCCTTTTACTGAGGATTTCATGTTTAAAACATAAGAACAAAATAAAGATATATCACAGCCATACCACAGTGATTCATGCCAGATATTTTACTCCTCCATTTTCTTTTTATTGGGTGAGAGAGGAGAGAGAAGGGGTGCAGGACAATATAAAGCAACCTACAGCACCTGCATTCTGATATTCTAACGGGGATGGAAAATCCAAATATACAATAGAGGAATGGATTTAAGAGGCGTAGTGTCGTTTATTCTAAGAAATGCATGTAAATGATTCCCAGCTGGAAAGGAAGAAAGGGAACATTCAGATGTTACCCTGAGAGTCAAAAAGAAGAATCTATGGTATGGCATAAAGTGATTCTACCTTGTTTATTACTCCCTTTGAATCCCTTTTTAATGATAACCTATTTCTACAGGGATTGAATATTAACTAAGCTTTTTAAAAAGATTTTGTTTATTTATTTGACACACAGAGAGAGATCACAAGTAGGCAGAGAGGCAGCAGAGAGAGAGGGGGAAACAGGCTCCCCGTTGAACAGAGAACCCGATGTGGGGCTCGATCCCAGGACCCTGAGATCAGGACCCAAGCCGAAGGCAGAGGCTTCACCCACTGAGCCACCCAGGCGCCCCTGAATATTAACTAACTTTTGTGAGCTCTACTCATTTTTGTCTTCACATTATATCTGTTAATAAAAACAGAATAGCTTTCATACAAATCTGACAAGTCTGAAGCAACATATGTTATGCTTTTTTACACTTTTGTTTGGAAAGTTGATTCCTAATGGTACAGGGCTCACTGCAGTCACTAAAGGGATGAAGTGACCCTTATGCTGAAGGGGAAATCAATAACAAAATTAGAGAATTGTTTAGATATAATATATGACATTGGATTTTACAATGTATATAAACTTCAAAATTCTGACAATATTTGGGTTTTGCACCAGTCTTCCTTGAATATTTTTAACAAATGCTATTTTCGAAATCTACATTTTCTTCAGAAGAAATTGGAAGATGTTCTGCCCAACTTTTTCTTCAAGAAAAATATCAGTTGAGTTGGAAGTTATCAGTTTGGTTATCTATGCAACATCTTGAGTTGGAAGTGCACCGCTATGGAGAATGTTCTTATTTTTTGTGTCTTTATTCAGCTATTTTGCATCCTAAGAAAACTCTATACAAAATTGCAATCTTGTGTCTGCTGATAGAGAGTTTCTAATGTAGTCCAGAAAGAGTATTATAAATTAGCTGTGCGGTTATTACCAATATGTATATTATAAGAGCTTTGATAGTATCATCCCATTATATGACTTTGCGAACACAGTATTTATTTTATTATTTACATTTTCACTAAATATTAACATTAGCCACATTCTTGACGATGATCATCAGTGGTTACCTTATTTTTGCTCCTTTTTTTGCTTGAAATTCACATTAAACTTCAATACCTGTGATGCTTTACTAGGAATGGGAGATTGTCCATAGCTTCTTAAACATTTATATCAGCACTGCAAGATAATCACACCTCTCCCCTGAATTTTCACCATTAACAATTTATTGCAATACTTGCTGAAAAGATAAAAACAAATAGGCTCTTTTCATACCATCCAAAGATTAAAAAGCTGGTGTGTTGTGGATTTCACAAAATATCTATTCCTTTGGAGTTGCAATGGTTAAATGTCATGGAGCATACAAGGTCGGTCTACGAAAAAAAAAACACAATCGTGCACTTTTATTTTTCACAGTAGAAAACAAACTTTGAAAGACTTGATTCAGCTACTGTTTTTATAAAGAGCAGAATCAGGGCCAGAAAGTCCTGTGGATGGAAGAACTCCTCATTCCTGCAGTGTTTCAGAGTGGGAACATGAGTAGTACCAGGGGTGGAGCGATCCTAGATGTGCACGGTATTTGGAACAGTATAGGACAAGTGTATGTGGACTCCACTCACCATATGCAAATAGTACCTTCCAGACAGTATTGTAGAACTATCTGCTTCCTTCCCATCCACACACACATATATCCAAACAGTGTTAGGAAACCACTGTAATCTTATTCAGTATTCCGTCAGGGTACATGAAAATGACCTTCTGAACCCTCATAGTTTGAGTTCTAATTTTAATTATGTTAATGCATTTTGCTGAATATATTTTCCCATGTGTCTTTTCTCCCCAGTCAGTAAATCTGTACTTTCTCTATTCACATAGATTTGAAGTTTAAAAAAGCAAATCCTATAAAATGCTTTTATAAATACATTACTGTACATAAACTCTGTAGCTCACCATCCAAGTGAAATTCTGATATGGGTAGTCAATGACATAGCAATTATAATGGGCTACTGAAGAGTAAAATAAAAACTTCTCTGCTTCTAAAGCAATACCCACACTTATGTGTGGTTTTCTCTCCTTATAGGGTTGGAAATTTCTGACCTGCCACTAAAGTCAAATCTGTCTCATCCCTGTCAGCTATGAGTCATTCTTTTCTTCAATAAATAGACAGAACCCTAGAATTACAGCACTCAAGGGGCAAGATGGTATTTAAAGATCACCTGTTTTAAGTTCTTCATAAACAAATTGAAACACTAAGAGAGGCAAAGAAATTAAAACATAAATAATCTCCCTAGAGGAAGAAAATGAGATCTGATGATAATAACAGAATACAATGACCAGAGGAGTGATTAAAGAAAAGGATTTAGAAGCAAGTAGGAATTCCATCAGACCTTGTAATTGTGTTGATCTAAACCCGACTTGAGGCTAACATAAGAGCCATATCCCGTGGCTTCAAGAATCACCTCCTGGAGAGGTGTCCTTCGGCTACTATATAAAATGAGCATGTTCCCCAAAGTTTTGTCAGAATATTAAAGAACCAGATGGCCATAGTGAGGTCAATGTAGGGAGGTCTTACATAAAATGTAAATTTCTGGGCCTCAGACTCCGGAGCAATGACTGAAGCCTAAATTTTTAACAAGAGTTCTGGGTAATCCTTATGTACACTAAGTCTGGAGACTCACTGGGTTGTGACTTTGAGGACTCTACTGACATTATAAACTATCTGTAAGGTGTCTTGAATTACAATTTTTTTTTGTTTTACTCCATATTCTGTATCATGATAATTACAATAAAATATATTATATTTGTTTTTGTTTGTAGAGACTGTTTTCTTGTCTCTGTTTTCTGTCTTGAAAGAAAAGAGCCTCATAAAAATAGAGTAGAGGATGAACATTTTGAGAAAAGAATGGTTTGAATCCCAAAGAACCTATGAAAAAGGAATGAGGGATGACTTGGTTATTGCCCAGGGCCAAGAAGTAGGCCTGGAGACTTACTGAGGGGATATAAGCAGCATTTGAAATTTGGCAATTTGTTGTTTGAGTGGTATAATAGTGTAATTTTAAATAGAACAGAACTCTATCGGTCATCCTGTTTCCTCTCCTCTTTATATAAGGCTGAAATTCTACATCTTCTCTAAGGAACTTAAGACATAAGTTTAATGACCTTGTACCATGTAGTTCCTTGTAAGAACTTAGCTTCCAGGGGCGCCTGGGTGGCTCAGTGGGTTAAGCCACTGCCTTCGGCTCAGGTCATGATCTCGGGGTCCTGGGATCGAGTCCCGCATCGGGCTCTCTGCTCAGCAGGGAGCCTGCTTCCCTCTCTCTCTCTGCCTGCCTCTCTGCCTACTTGTGATCTGTGTCTGTCAAATAAATAAATAAAATCTAAAAAAAAAAAAAAGAACTTAGCTTCCATTAGTCAATGAGTAAGGAAATTTTGGAAAAATAATATTGGAACTGACATGCATGGTGAATTAAAATTTAAAAAGCATTGTGAACTTGGAAAAACAGGTAAAACTCTCCAAATCTAAAGTGTCATTTAAAAGTTTAAAAGGTTGAATGAGATGATCTATGGTTTCCTTTGTTACATGGCTTGCTGCCTATGGGAGATTTTAGCATCACTCTGTCATCCATTCCAGAGGACTCTCAAGAAGGACATGGTCTATCATCAAAGAAAGTATGGAATCCATGAAGACCCACAAATCAGCCAACAAGGGAGCAGAGTCCGTAGGAGAAGGAAGAAAACAACAAATAGAACTCATTGAGGTCAGTTGCTTTCTTCTTTTGGATCTTTCTCTGCTTTTTCTTTTGCATGTTTTTCCTCATTCTCTTCTTCACATCAGTGCAACTGGCTTGGAGTACGGAGTCCATGAGAGGGCTTCCATTAAGGGGGCCCTTTGGGATTAATCTGGGGAGAAGGAGCAGCGAAGCTCAGGTCAGCTTCATACCTGACTTCACACCTTCATACCTTCATGTTAGCCTTGAGCTAAAACATCCTTCATATTGAACACATGTCTCCACTCACTAGCCTGCAATAATAAAACAAGATGAATATTTGGAGGTAATGCCCTTAGTTTGTGATTAAAAAACATTTTTTTCCTTGAGTCTCCCCCATACACATACCCCTAGGATCCTACTCAGAAAGGGAAAGCTAACAGTATTTGATGATCAGAATGTGATTTTTATTTCTCACCTGTCTCATGATTAATAGTCATTAAGTTCAAAACTCAGGGGGCATCTGGGTGGCTCAGTGGGTTAAAGCCTCTGACTTCTGCTCAGGTCATGATCCCAGGGTCCTGGGATCGAACCCCGCATCGGGCTCTCTGCTCAGCAGGGAATTCCCTACTCCCCCCCCCCCCCCGCCTGCCTCTCTGCCTACTTGTGATCTCTGCCTACAGATAAATAAAGAAAATCTTAAAAAAACAACAACTCAGTATCCACAAAATAACAATGTTCTCTTTAGATTGCCTTATAAATAAAAATTTTGTTTCTACTGTCTGTTAATGTCACTCCCATTTGTTCGAA
Organism: Meles meles; assembly: GCF_922984935.1. NCBI lineage: Eukaryota > Metazoa > Chordata > Mammalia > Carnivora > Mustelidae > Meles > Meles meles. The sequence goes on along the minus strand of NC_060067.1, from coordinate 127,982,179 downwards.
CAACATGACAGAGAAGATAGCCATTATAGTAGAATATTGTCCTTGATCTGAAATTTTTATTGTAGTTTTGCAAGCAGACAGCAAAAGTGCCACGTTCATACCCCAAAGTCAACTATAAATCTTATGAATGACATGCTGTGAGCATTTTGTGCAGTGGAAATTTCATTCAGGTACTAATTCCATATACTTTTCTTTAGGGATTTTTAGACTTAATTATAGTGATTTCATAGGTTATAATAGAACTTTCAGTAGATAAATTTATTTGTCCTTTTCAAAAGGTATATGGTAAGCCATAAATAAATCAAATTTATCTTAAAGCATTAAAATGTATAACATTTTAAATAGTGTTTCAGTTAGACTTAGACTAAATTTATACAATTACATGTTATATATTTCTGCTTATTCAAGGGAAAAAAAACTGAGTAACATGCACTAAAAGTTCTACTCCAATTTAGAGAGTTTAAAAAACACAGAAGCCATTTAATTAAATGAACCAGGACAATAGAGTCTGTTATCAAACCTATATGTCACAAATAGATAACAGAGCAAGAACAACAACAAAAACTCAAAGTCAAATATCTGTTTTAATAAAAAATTCTATTATGTCTGTGACCTAGAGGAGAAATTTTGCCAAAGAATCAGAAAATACAACTTAACCACCCAAGACCTTTCTATGCTTTCTTCTTCATTGTATTCCTAAGTGCTTCAATATTGAAGTAGCCTCTTGCCTTTTGAATACACAATGCCGAGAAGAAGAAGAAAGAGAAAATTTGTTTTAATTTAAACAGAATAAAACTTAGCTATATAAACCCATTTCCATACTGTATTATGGTCATACAACACTGAGGACAGGATAATAACCAATTTTCAGAATGGAAAGGAGAGTGACAGAGTGAGAGTTCACTCCAACTACTATGCTTGTGAAATGAGTACATGCTATAAAAATTAATTTGAGACCATCAATTAAAAGGCCAATATTCATACTGAACCTAGCATTTAGGGAGCTACAGAACAGAGCTACTAACTGGGGAACAGTTATCACTGGTGTATTTTTATTCATTCTTCATTTTTCAAAATATAGAGTCCTGCTATGGTATTGAAAATGTGATTTAATTTATGAAAATTCAACTTGCAAAAGCCTTTTCCTACATAATTTTCAGCATTGAGGTGTGACCTTATGGTTCATGGAAATGACTTTTTTTATGTGCACCCCCCAAACAACCCAGCGATTACACTCTTAGGCATTTATCCCAGAGAAATGAAGATACATTTATACAGAAATAAATGTTCCTAAACAGCTTTATTAATAACATCCCCAAACTGGATACAGCTCAGATGTCATTTGATGGGCAAATGGTTAAAAACAAAACAAAGGGGCACCTGGGTGGCTCAGTGGGTTAAAGCCTCTGCCTTCCACTCAGGTCATGATCTTAGTGTCCTGGCATTGAGCCCCACATCGGGCTTTCTGCTCAGCAGGGAGCCTGCTTCCCCCTCTCTTTTTCTGCCTGCCTCTCTGCCTACTTGTGATCTCTGTCTGTCAAATAAATAAAATCTTAAAAAAAAAAAAAATCAGAGTACGTTCCTACCATGGAATACTAGTCAGCAATAAAAAGGGGGAGGGCACTATTGCTACATGTCAGATTTGATGAATCTTCAGAGAAATGTGCTGTGTGAAAAAAGCCAACCCCAAAAGATGATGTATTATGTGACAACCTTTATACAATATTCTCAAAATGACAAAATTAAAGAAACAGAAGCAGAGACTGGTAGTTTCTGGAGGTTAAGGATGAGGGTGAGGACAGCAGGAAGGAAGCAGATGCAGCAATTGAGGGACGGCTCCGGGAATCCTTGTGGTGATGTATGTAGACTGCATCAGTTTCAGTTTCCTGGTTGTGATAATGTGCTATTGTTTTACACAGTGCTGCCATTGGGGGAAACCAGGTAAACGGTACATGAGATCTCTCTATGTTACTCTTACGATTGCATATGAATCTATATCTCAAAATCAAAAAGTTAACTTTAAAAAGTTTTGATTAAAACACTAAAAAAGTAAACTTAGAGAAACTATCTTGAATGAATTCCTAAGGAATTAGAAATATGTCATATATAATTTTTCTGAAGATTTTATTTATTTATTTGACAGACAGATCACAAGTAGGCAGAGAGGCAGGCAAAGAGAGAGTGGGGAGGAAGCAGGCTCCATGCTGAGCAGAGAGCCCGATGTTTGGCTCTATCCCAGGACCCTGAGATCATGACCTGAGCTAAAGGCAGAGGCTTTAAACCACTGAGCCACCCAGGCACTCCATGTCATATATAATTTTAAATTAAGAGCATGGAGAGTATCATTATTCAATCATATGAGCTGAACTTTCAGATGAACAGGTATATAGAATTATTACACTGCTTAATGAATTAATACTAGTTGAGCTTCTGGGCCATGGCTCTTAGGCCAGGACAAAAGAGAAAAGTGTAAAAACAAAACAGTAGTTTAACATCATGGTGCATTCAATCTAGAAGAAAACAGTAAATCATGAACTGTATCATTTTGCAGTAGTCGAAAGTTCAGGCCCAGAGAGTTTCAGTGATCTGCAGTGCAGGGCAAGTTAGTGGCAAACTGGGAAGAAAAACAAACAAACAAACAGAAGTCTCTTGGCTTCCGTTCTGTTGTTCTTTCTACCAAAACGTCCTCCTTCTTATCTTCTAGTGATGCCCAATTCACTAAAAAAGAACTAGGACATATTGGTTCCTCTCAAATGCAACCCGTATATAACAGAATATTTGGAAATAAACTTTTTCTAACTCAAACCAACAAAGTATACCAACAGAGATAAAAATGAAATTTTAGTAACTACATGGTAAATATTTAAATTTGATACATTTTGTTTATTTAGATGGCTTCTATAGTTGATATGTATTTTGAAAGGTGACTTCTCTGTGGAAAATACCTCACCCATTGGCTTGAGCAGAATCTCTCACACGTGCACACACTCACACACACACTAGCATATGTGACCAAAAAAGTGCAAAGCAAAGCTATTATTAATTTTTTAATGACAAGTGGGAGCACAGACGTCTTTGATCTTTGCATGCCATCCATATGACAGACTGGTATTTAATGTAGATCAGGAAAAATAAAGCAAATCAAAGTAAAACATTTTTAATTAGTGGTTTAACTATGTGATTAACGATGACTTTTTAAAGAAAATGCCTGTACCAGTAAACGAAAAACTCATTATTTCTAAAAGCTGGTTTCTTCTACTTAATGACCGGGTCTAATAGGCAGATAAATTGAACTACAGCGTATGAAACCTATTAGCCTGAACATTTTCACAGGAAACAAAATTGAATGTTGTGTTGCAGGTTGTTGATCAACTAATCTGAAAGTAATGAAACAAACAACATTATACAAAGGCTTCTATTAAAATGGCATGCAACTAGCTTTTAAACAACCACACAACAGAGCTGAATCTTATTGGCATAACGGGATAATCTGTACTAAAAAAGAAAGCACTCACAAAAAGATTAAATTAGTCTTTGAAATCACAACTCTGTTGGTGTTAATATGCTCTGTTTTTGTTTGGGGGTGGGCGAGGGGGAATTTCAACCCTATGTGGAATGTCCAGAAAATAAAATTCATCCCATGAAAAGAAGTAGAAAAAGTCTTTAAATATCTAATTAAAAATACTGGCAGTGCACAGAATTCAAAAGCAGGTCTCTTAAGAGTCAGTAAAACAATGACTTTATCAGTAGACTATTATACCAAAGACTTGGCCTCTGGGGCAGCCGAAACTGATGTGACTCCAACTCAGCAATTTCACAGATAAATGTCTTTGAATGTAGCCTGAACTTCACCAAACCCCAGTGGACTCATCTGTAAGTTGGAGATAATAATATTACCTATTTGAAAGGGTTGGAATGAAGTGTGCAATGATGTATGTAAGGCATTTAGCATGTATTAGTTGTAGATACTATTCTTATTGACCGTAAGTTTTGTTATACTATATGCCAATAAAAGGAGGTTAATATCTTTACCAATACACTGTGATGACCAGTATATAAAGGGCCCCAAAAGCAAATATGGTATATCTACCTCTTTGAAAACTTGATCAATTTCCCTTCCACTTTTTGGCTGATTAAATTCTCAAAATAAACCACAAATATGACTGTTTTCTTTAGAGTTTTCCTGAGATGATCAAATGTCATACATGAATATAGAATTCCTGAGGATGAATTGAACGTACTTAAACTCAACTTTTTGTGGAGAGGGTATATATTTATTTAGACTGTGAGATTATTTGTTTATTGAGTATAGTTTAATACACTAGCAAACTTTTCATTGGAATTAGTTATTCTCAGTCTGAAAAGTATGGAAAGCTATCTTATCCTTTCTCCCCATCTGCCAAAATCATACTCATTCTTCAATGCATATATGCTATTTTCTTCCCAAAAAGATTTATGCCAAAGCCCAAGTCAAGTTCTATTGTTCTTTTCTCTCTGGTACAGCAGTGAGATTCTTGTATTTCTATTTGGCCATTCTTTCATTCTGTCCTGTTGTTATTGTCTTACTTGTATAGACCACAGGCTGTGATCTGAAATAGCTTCTGAGTGTATCTCAGACCCTCAGAGTTAATAAGGACAGACACGACCTGCATGTTTTCTACTTTTCTAGTCTTTCCCCGAACTGTTTTCTCCACTGCTCACGGTTCAGTCCCCCACCATCCACCTGTACCAGAATCTGTCCGGAAGTCTCTATTCCCTGCTCTTCCTGTGTCTGTTCTCACCCTTCTGGTTTCAACTCAAAAGTTGACTCTCAAGAGGGGATTCCTCTTGCCGGATTTTCAATGTCTCTAAGCCACCATCACTCTCACCTGGACCATGGCAATAGCTGTATAACTGGTATCCCAGTTTGATTGATTGAATCAATCAGAGGGATCATTTAACAAATAAATCAAGGGAAGATGGTGGCAGGTTCACAGTTTTTGAGGATCCCCTAATGCTCCCACAAAAACAGGAGAGAAAAAAAAGAGGAAGAGAAAAATGAGCAAGAGGATGAACAAGCAAATAAATAAATCCCACAGACAGACAGTCTACATCAGGAAAAAATGAATAACAAAGCATGTCCTAAGAACTCCAGCAGGCAGATGAGTGGGGCCAAGTCACCAAAAGCAAAATGATCTGTGTGATTGTCAGCAGTTATGTGGAAGGAATGGGGGAGGCAAATATACTTCTAACAGTTCTGACCCAAGGGGGAAAAAAATCACAAAAAGGTAATAATCCTCAAATTCAGGGGTCTTCACCTTGTGTGGATAATTCAGTGAGCCAATCTGAAAACTATAGTCAAATCTGCAACTAGGCTTCATTTATGTGCAAATACCAAGGAAACCCACAAAGTTTGGAGCCCTCGTGGCACCAGACAACAGTGTAAACTGAAAAAGAGGAGACAAGAGGGACTGACTGATCAGTTTAAAGCAGTAAGTAATGAGTTTGAAAACTGGAAGAAGAAAAAAACACAAAAAAATCTTGTTCTTTGAAAAAAAAAAGCAAAGAGGAGCAAAATGTATAAAATAAAAAATGATAAGAAAAGTAACCATAGAATTATAGAAATGTATAAAATTACAAAATATCACTTTTTATGAGATTAAGTAACTGAATGGAAAAGTAAAACAAAGTGTATCATCATCTAGAAAAATAATTTAAATGCATTTATAATATATATATTATATACATCATTGTGTCCTTTATTCAATTACACACACACACATACACACACTCACACACACACACACACACACACACACACCCCTACACATGATGGTGAAATCTTCAGGCAGAAATAATTTGACCTAACATTTCTGTAATGTATTTTTCATTGCGTAGAGAAACAATGTAATAATTTCTGGAGTTGTATACTACATCTTTCATCTTCTGAAAAGGAAAAATTATTTTCTGTTGGAACCTCAAGCATAAAGGGCCCTACATGCTTTGAGCTCCTTTTGTCATTGCCAAATAATAGACAGAGTGCTCCTATCATGCAGAGAAAATGCAGCCATAAAAGGGGGCATACATACAGAGAAGGCTGTGCAGGATACAGAGAGAGAATGCTCTGGTATCTCATAAGCATAGTTACTATTCTATAGGCAAAAGAGAGCAGTGCAAATGGTCCTCAATAATCAAGAAATAGACTCTTTAATAAATATTAAAGAATTGACCTTGAATAAGGATGCATTATCAAATAACAAAACCTATGATAAAAAAGTCTTGAAACAAATGATGATTTGGTTGAAATGAGATATCAGGTACATGGAAGAAGATATACATGGATCCCTTAGAAACAGTGGTTAAGCGGGGCCTGGGTGGCTCAGTCAGTTAAGTATCTGATTCATGGTTTCAGGTCAGGTCATGATCTCAGGGGCATGAAATCGAACCCTGCCCCAGAGCTGGGCATGAAGCCTGCTTAAAATTCTCTCTCTCCATCTCCCCCTTCCCATGCTCTCTCTCAATGCATAAATAAACAAACAAATAAATAAATAGATGGCCAAAAATGTAAAAAAAAAAAAAAAGAAAGAAAAGAAAGAAAGAAAAGAAAAGAAAGAAAGAAACCGTGGTTAAGGTCAATGCTAGCTCCCTAGAGGAGAGGCTGCTGTCAGAACTCTCACTCTATCTTCATTAATTTACTGTGTAGGACTATGTATTAGGAATACATATAATTTTCACACCACAGAGCATACAGGTTGGGCCATTTTTAACAAATTCCATGTTTATCAGCTCAGCAGACATTTAAATGACTGAACCACTAAGGCTCCTGTTTTTGTTTTTTGTTTATTTGTTTGTTTTATGTTTTGTGTTTTCCAAAATAAGTTCTACCCCCAGCATGGTGCCTGACCTCTCAACTAGGAGATCAAGAGTGGAATGTTGACTGACTGAGCCAGCCAGCCACCCCTGTTTTACTTTAATAGGTATTCTGATGGCTGTGCAGTGGTAACTCATCATGGTTTAACTTTCATTTCCGTAACGATTAGTGTCGGTGTGCTTGTTGTTTATTTGTATGTCTTCTCCAGAGAAACATATATTCAATCATTTTGTCCATTTTTTCATCAGGTTGTTTTGTTACTGGCAGTTTGTAGGAATTTGTTATTGCATGCTGGATGTTAACCTTTTGTTGGATATGTGATTTACAAATATTTTTTCCCATTCTATGGGTTGCCTTTTCACTCCATTAATTGTATACCTCTGTTCACAAAGTTTTCCCTTTCAATAAAGTTCAATTTATCTTGTTTTTTTTTTCTTTTATTGCCTGTGCTTTTTTAAAATATTTTTTTTATTATTTTTTTTTAATTTTTTTTGAGAGAGAGGGAGGAGTGCATGGTGGGGATGGAGAGGCAGAGGGACAGGGAGAAAAAGAATCTCAAGCAGATTCTCCACTGAGTGCTGAGTCCCACTCAGCTGTCCCAGGACTCTGAGATCATGACCTGGGCTGAAATCAAGAGTCAGATGCTCAACTGACTGAGTCACCCAAGCACCCCTTGCCAGTGGTTCTGATGTCATAGACAAGAAATCATTACAGCAAATCCAATGGTGTGAAGCTTTTCTGCTATCTTTTCTACTAAAATTTTAGAGTTTAGGTCTTTGATCAATTTTGAGTTAATTTTGTGTGTGGTGTAAGATAAGAGCCCAACTTAATTCTTTTGCATATGGATATCCAGGTTTTCTAGTACTGTTTGCTGAAAAAGTCTCTTTTCCCCATTGAATGATCTTGACAACCCTGTTTTAATCATTTGAGCATATAGGCAAGGGTTCATTTCAGAGCTTTCTTTTCACAGAAAGTTCCATTCCTCTATCTTTATGCTAGTATCACTGTTTTGATGACTATAGTTTTACAGGAAGCTTTGAAATTAGGAAATGTGTGATTTCCAAATTTGTTCTACTTTATAAAGATTATTTTGACTATTCAAAGTCCTGGGAGATTTCTAAATGAATTTTAAGATGGTTTTTTTCTATTTCTGCAAAAAACAAAAACAAAAAAAAATACACCATTGGAATTTTAATAAGGAGTGCTTTGAATTAGTAGATCTCTTTGAAAATTTAAAAATATGAAGCCTTGTGTTGGGAAAATTAGACAGCCATATGTAGAAGAATGAAACTGGACCATTTTCTTACACCATACCCAAAGATAAACTCAAAATAGATGAAAGACCTAAATGTGAGACAGGAATCCATCAAAATCCTAGAGGAGAACACAGGCAGCAACCTCTTCAACCTTGGCTGGAGCAACCTGTTGCTAGACACATATCCAAAGGCAAGGGAAACAAAGACAAAAATGAACTATTGGGACTTCATCAAGATAAAAAGTTTCTGCACAGCAAAGGAAACGTCACCAAAACTAAAAGGCAACCTATGGAATGGAAGAAGATACCTGCAAATGGCATATTGGACAAAGGATTAAAGAACATACCAAACTCCACACCCACCCCTGCCAAAATACATCATCATCAGTTACAATATAATATATTTTATACAATATAAATCAAAACCATAATGAGATCACCACACACCAGTCAGAATGGCTAAAATTAACAAGTCAAGAAATAACAAATGTTGGCAAGGATATGGAGAAAGGGGAATGCTTTTAGACTCTTGGTGGGAATGCAAGCTGGTAAAGCCACTCTGGAAAACAGTATGGAGGTTCCACAAGAAGTTAAATATAGAGCTACCCTATGACCCAGCAATCACACTACTAGATATTTACCCCAAAGATATAGATGTAGTGACCCAAAGGGGCACATGCACCCCAATGTTTATAGCAGCAGTGTCCTCAATAGCCAAACTTTAGAAAGAGCCCAGATGTTTATTGACAGATGAATGGATAAAGACGTGGTATATAAACACATTATAACACACACACACACACACACACACACACACACACACACACACACAATGGAACACTCCTCAGCCATCAGAAAGGATGAATACTTACATTTGCACTGAACTGGAGGGTATTATGCTGAATGAAATAAGTCAATCAGAGAAAGACAGTTACCATACGGTTTCACTTATATGTGGAATTTAAGAAACAGTGTAGAGGATCATAGGGGAAAGGAGGGAAAACAGAATGGTAAGTAATCAGAGAGGGAGAGAAACCATGAGAGACTCTTAAACGTAAGAAACAGGGCGCCTGGGTGGCTCAGTGGGTTAAGCCGCTGCCTTCGGCTCAGGTCATGATCCCAGAGTCCTGGGATCGAGTCCCGCATCGGGCTCTCTGCTCAGCAGGGAGCCTGATCCCTCTCTCTCTCTCTGCCTGTCTCTCTGTCTACTTGTGATCTCTCTCTCTCTGTCAACTAAATAATAAATAAAAAAATTAAAAAAAAACCAAAAACGTAAGAAACAAACTGAGGGGGGTGCCTGGGTGGCTCAGTGGGTTAAAGCCTCTGCCTTCGGCTCAGGTCATGATCCCAGGGTCCTGGGATCAAGCCCCACATCGGTTTCTCTGCTCAGCGGGGAGTCTGCTTCCCCCTCTCTCTCTGCCTGCCTCTCTGCCTACTTGTGATCTCTGTCTGTCAAATAAATAAATAAATAAAATCTTTAAAAAAAAAAAAGAAACAAACAAATAAACTAAGGGTGGCTGGAAGGGATAGGGTGGGAGGATGGGGTAAATGAGTGACAGGCATTAAGGAGGGCTTGTGATGTGATGAGCCCTAGATATTATATGCAAATGATGAATTACCAATCTTTATATCTGAAGCTAATAAAGTTACTATATGATGGCCATTTGAATCTAAGTAAAAACAAATAAATTAAATAAATAAATATAATTAATTAATCAATTAATTAATTAATATGAAGTCTTTCAATCCATAAACACAGAATGTCTTTCCACTTATATATATTTTCTTTGATTTCTCACAGCAATGTTTTGTTGTTTTCAGTGAATAAGTCTTTGCCCTCCTTGTTTAAATTTTTCCTAAGTATTTTATTCTTTCTTATGATATTGCAAAAAATAGAATTATTTTCTTGGCATGCTTTTTGAATTGTTTATTGTTAGTGTACAAAAATGCAACCGATTTTTGTGTGTTGACTTGTTGACTTCCTTTATCAGTTCTAATATTGTGCATGTTTGTGTAGCGTTTAGAGTTTTCTACATATAAGACCATGTCACCTGTGAACAGATACCATTTTATTTCTTCCTTTTCATTTTGGGCCTCTTTAATTCCCTTACCTTGCCTATTTGCCCTGGCTGGGACTCCCAGTTCTGTGTTAAATGGAAGTGGTGAAGGTGAACATTCTTGTATTGTCCCTGAACTTAAAGGAAAGTTTTCCCCCCATCTTTCACCATTGAATAGGGTATCACTTGTGGGTTTTTCATATATGGGCTTTATTATGCTAGGGTAGTTTCTTTCTACTCCTACCCCTAGTTTGTTGAGTATTTTTATCACAAGTTTTGTAAATGTTCTTTCTGCATCAGTTGAGATGATCATGTGGTTTTTCTCCATTTTATTAATGTGGCTTATTACATTGATTGATTTTCATATCTTTAGATGCATCGTTAAATTCTAGGAATAAGTCTTTCTTAGTCATGATATGTAATCTTTTTCATATGCTGCTGAATTTGTTTTCTGGTATTTTGCTGAAGATTTTTTTATATCAATGTTCATAAGAGATATTGGCCTACACTTTTCTTGTAGTGTCTTTTGCTGGCTATGATGATAATGCTGACATCATAGAAAAAGTAAGGAATTTCTCTCTCCTCCTCAGTTTTGGGGAAGAGATTGAAAAGTAATGGCCTTAATTCTTCTTTAAATTTTGATAGACTTCACCATGAAGCCATCTGGTCCTGTATGACTTTGCAATACAAACAAATCTGTATCTTTGCAGTAAATACCCAATAGTACAATTGCAGGGTCATAGGATAGCTCTATTTTTACTTTCTTAAGGAATCTCCACACTGTTTTCCAAAGTGGCTGTACCAACTTGCATTCCCACCAACAGTATAAGAGGGTTCCCCATTCTCCACATCCTCTCCAACACTTGTTTACTATCTTACTGATTTTGACCATTCTAACTGGTACAAGGTGGTATCTCAATGTGGTTTTGATTTGAATCCCCCTGATAGCTAATGATGATGAACATTTTTTCATGTGTCTGTTTTCCATTTGTATGTCTTCTTTGGAAAAGTGTCTGTTCATGTCTTCTGCCCATTTTTTGACATGACGATCTCTTTTGTCTGTGTTGAGTTTGAAGAGTTCTTTATAGATCTTGGATATCAGCCCTTTGTCTATAGTGTCATTTGAAAATATCTTCTCCCATTCCGTGGTTTGCGTCTTTGTTTTGTTGACTGTTTCCTTTGCTGTGCAGAAGCTTTTGATTTTGATGAAGTCCCAAAAGTTCATTTTTGCTTTTGTTTCCTTTGCTTTTGGAGACATATCTTGAACGAAGTTGCTGTAGCCAATGTTGAAGAGGTTACTGCCTATGTTCTCCTCTAAGATTTTGATAGATTCCTGCCTCACATTGAGATCTTTTATCCATTTTGAGTTTATCTTTGTGTATGGTGAAAGAGAATGGTCAAGTTTCATTCTTCTACACATAGCTGTCCAATTTTCCCAGCACCATTCATTGAAGAGACTGTCTTTTTTCCACCGTATATTTTTTCCTGCTTTGTTGAAGGTTAGTTGACCATAAAGTTGTGGGTTCATATCTGCAATTGCACTACTGGGTATTTACCCCCAAGATACAGATGTAGTGAAAAGAAGGGCCACCTGTACCCCAATGTTCATAGCAACAATGGCCACAGCTGCCAAACTGTGGAAAGAGCCAAGATGCCCTTCAACAGATGAATGGATAAAGAAGATACGGTCCATATATACAATAGAGTATTATGTCTCCATCAGAAAGGATGAATACCCAACTTTTATATCGACATGGACGGGACTGGAAGAGATTATGCTGAATGAAATAAGTCAAACAGAGAGAGTCAATTATCATATGATTTCCCTTACTTGTGGAGCATAAGGAATAACATGGAGGACATTGGGAGCTGGAGAGGAGAAGTGCGTTGGGGGGATTGGAGGAGGAGATGAACCACGAGAGACTGTGGACTCTGAGAAACAAACTGAGGGGTTTGGAGGGGAAGAGAGTGGGTGGTTGGCTGAGCCTGGTGGTAGGTATTAAGGAGGGCACATATTTCATGGAGCACTGGGTGTGGTGCATAAACAACGAATCTTGGGACACTGAAAAAATTAAATTAAATTAAAAATTAATTAATTAATTAGTTAATTTTTAAAAAGCACAGAAACCTGGCAAACCACTGTTACTCTAACCCAGCTATGCCCCAAGGAGAAGTAGCAATTTCTTGATGGGATGGGATCAAACAAAACATAGATAATTTGTTCACTTTAATTTGGTGCAAATGGCAAAGCCTCCCATTCTATGTAATAAAGTTAAGGTCAGTTGGTGAATTGAAAAATATTGCTTAGTGGGCCAATTCAGTGACTTATTCTCACCATTAGCTTTGGAATCACCATTAGCTAATTAAGAGCATGCTGAAACTCAGTGCACTTAATATTTCCAATTCTTAGGAACTGACTGAAGTGAAATGAGAGATAAAACCATCTTTTCTCTAATAAAAATAAAGTGCATTTTTACCTACTTGGAACTCTATTTCTAAGCAGTGGAACAGAATGATGTGATCCAATTAACTTTGTTTTTTATTCAGATCAGAACAATATAACATTAGTTCCTTGACTTTTCCAGCTGTTAGTTAACACAGATGAAGTGATATTAACTTATGGTTCTGAATATCTTGTTCAGTCCCAGAGAACCTACCTTTCCTCAGTGATTTGGTCATATTTCCATTTTTACAGGGTTTGGGTGGTCTCTATGTGGTCTAATAGAATAGCAAAATGGTGTCCTATAGTATTTCCATACATCTCTAAGTTCCATCATTTGAATTAACCATGAGGAAAATACAGATTCCAGGATAAGTAAAATGAATTTTCTAAATGCATAAAGAATTAACATTACAAACACAAACTAAAATTAATTTGCCTAAGATGGGCTAATAATTTTTTATAAATATCAATTTTCAATCATATCAATAACACTATTCTAGAAATACTCAAAATTAAGTCTCTATTACAGCCACAAAACTAAATGATTTACTCAATTCTTACCAAATTTGAAGAGTACTGAAATTCAGTTTTAAAGACTTCTTAAAACTGAATAAATAACCAATACATTTTTGTTTAAAAATCTTCATCTTACTCAACTTATGAGCCAGGAAATACTTTTAATACAACACACATAGTTTTACATAAATAACACTCGCAAAGAGCCTTTACACATTTTGAAAAGATAGCAGAGTAGATAATTAGTATTTAGGATTAGAGAACAAAAAGTGACTTAACCAATTGGTTGTGGGTTCTGTATTTGCATTTATAAACTGACAGTTGTGGACAAGTTTTCATGGTGCAGCTATTTACACTTGAAGCAGGTCGATGTGTAAATGAGTCTATTCCACATTTTTCAGCCTGTTTTGTATTCCTGGCCAGGGCTATGTAAGTGCCACTTGAGTTTCTCAGTCACTGAAGCAGCAACAAAAGCATGCACCCATTTATATAAAAAGCCCCTGTAAACGTGCTCCCAGATGAGATCCTCTGACCTTGAGGCTTTCTGGTCCTTCAAACAAGTTCTGAAAACCTGTTTTAAATATTTTCACAACAAAGATGCACTTAATGGTTATTTTGTGATTGCAATTTTTATAATAATTACCTTTTGTGACTGGAGGTAAAATTGACTGGCCAAAGGAAGAGTAGCTAGATAGCTTCTTTAAAACTGTATATCAGGGCGCCTGGGTGGCTCAGTGGGTTAAGCCGCTGCCTTCGGCTCAGGTCATGATCTCAGGTCCTGGGATCGAGTCCCGCATCGGGCTCTCTGCTCAGCAGGGAGCCTGCTTCCCTCTCTCTCTCTCTCTGCCTGCCTCTCTATCTAACTGTGATCTCTCTCTGTCAAATAAATAAATAAAATCTTTAAAAATAAATAAATAAAATAAAAAAAAATAAAACTGTATATCAAAAGGGATGAAAGGCATAGGTAAAATACTGGTGTGACATTTGAAACAGAATTTTCTAAATGGTGAAACACTGTCTCATTCATTTGCTAAAATTTAAGTCATTTCTATTTAGACCACAATTATATTTTCAGATGTTGAGAGTAAGTCGTATTTTTTAATCCCTCGAAAATGAATTTAAACTTACAACTGACATAATTAAAAATGTATTTAGTTTGCAAGACAGTTGCAAGACAACCATTAAGTAATTGTACATCGGACATAAGCTTTGACTGTTCACCACAGGACCTTGGCTTATTAACTTCCCTAAGATTTCTTCTGTAAAAAGGAGAGTCACCTCGGTGGCTCAGTGGGTTAAGCCTCTGCCTTCTGCTTGGTCCTGGGATCAAGCCCTGCACCAGGCTCTCTGCTCAGCAGGGAGCCTGCTTCCCCCTCTTTCTCTTCCTGCCTCTCTGCCTACTTGTGATCACTGTTTGAGATCTCTGATCAGAGAGAACTCTGATGTCTCTCTGATTACTTGTTTGATCTCTGTCAAATGAATAAATAAAATATTTTTTTAAAAAAGAGTAGAAAGGAGTTATTTGGTTTATACAGAAATACCATACTACATAATATTACTTTGGGATTGGAAAAGTTATGATATTTACAGGAATAATGTGGCTTCATTTGTCCATGTTTAGGCAATGGCATCATAACAATTTAGTATCAGAGGAAACGTTAAGGTACTCTGATTGTTTTAAGCTAAGTTTTGTGGGAAACAGACCAAGATGAAGGTCCATGTACAAGACATTTCTTGAGAAGTGCTCTTGAAATTGACACCTGTGGAAGAGAGAAAAGCAGGAATAGGCAGAGCTAGGAGTTGAGCTGAAATGCAGCCCAAAAGGCCATAGTTGATGCCAAGTGGAGCTGGGCTAGGAAGGGTCTTCGGCAAATTCAAGAACTGATCAGTCATTGTATTCAGGACATCCCTGGAAGGAGGTAAGAGCCATGACAAGGCAGTTAAATACCTTCAACAGAAGCACTGTGGAAAGGGCTGACAGCTTCAGACTGTGCTCCAGTCTGCTGCGGGAATAACTAAGTCCCTTATTCCCAAAGGGAGAAATGACTGAAAAGGAGATAACTTTGTTATTACTGTGGACTTCTACTGTCTGATGTAGCTCAATGTTCCAACTGCGGTGACTAATCATAGACCTCATCTCTCTTACTTTTGAGGTGGTGACTTGTGGCTTATTGAGTCTGGTATAGTTCGTGTTTCTTATATTTCACTTTCCATGGCAGTGCTATTGTATTTGCTATTCCATATATTTTTTATAGCTGTCCGTGTGTGCCTAGGTCCCTCACTCCTTGCTAGTGCAGCATGTCCTCCCTCCCCCACGGATCACCAGCTGCTTATACCTGCATGTGCTTGTTGCATAACTTTCTCCAAAACCCTTAAAAGTTGCTCTGTCTATTCATTATGCAGTCTTGATGTGCCAGGGATTTAACATGCCCCGTTTTCTCAGAACTCCATCCTCAAACAGGAACTGTCTAGGATTGCAAATGTCACAGCTATTTGGCCCCCAGGTGGCCCATGCTTTGTGCCATTACTCCCAGTGTGCCGGTGGGAATAGTGCTGGTCAGCTAGAACGGAAGCCGGCTTGATTTACATGGGCTGCATTTCCTGATTCAGTTCTCCATCATTCTACTGTTTTGTCTTGTACCTCCCCAAATCACTACTTTTGTTCTTGTCCTTGCCTCAAGTTCTTCTGGGGGAACCCAAACTAAGATCATACCTTTCCAGTCAATAGCTTTATGAAGTGGTATAAAATAAATTCAATCAATCTTGGAATCAGACTATACTACTGGGATCCAGATATTAAATTCTCCACATATTTGCTCTAAGATTCTGAGCAAATCAACTGAACTGTCTGAGACTTGATATCATACCCAGAGTTAGCTAAACTCAAGGTTAAGGGCACACTCCTCGAGATTGCCATGTCTGCCTCAATTGTGCAATGAGATGGACAAACTGCAGAGTCGGAGGGGACGGTCCCCACAAAACTGCCCTTCATTTGTATGCCAGCTGTGAGGTTGAGGGTCCCCAGGACCACTCTCATTTCAGAGCACCTGGCTACAAATTTGGGGCTCCTCACACTACCTTCAGGACTGATGGTTTGCTGGAAGTCACAGAACTCAGAAAAGTTGTATATACTTATTGCTTACATGCTTACTGTTAAATATATTTAAAGCTAAAGGATGCAAACCAAAATCAGCCAAAAATAAGAGACACAGGGTAAAATCTGGGAAGGTTCCAAATATGAAGCTTCCCTGTCTTCAAGGAGGTTCACAGAGTATTGCCAAGCCCTGAAGCCCACCAGAGCTCACTGTTCAGTTTTTATTAGGGTTTCATTATGTAGTCATGGTTGACTGAATCATTGACCATGTGGTTGAATTCAGTCTCCAGCTCCTGTCTCCAGAAGGTTGAACTGGTGTCATTTGGCCCGAAACCCCAACTGTCGGGTCACACGGTTGGTCTACCTTGAATGGCTTGCTCCCATCCTGAATCATCTCATTAGCATAAACTATCAGGTGTGGTTTCAGAGGCCCACGGTAAACAACCAGAACATGCCAATCACTTGGGAAATTCCAAGAGCTTCGAGGCTACTTCTTAGTAACTAGGGACAAAGGGCAGACTTCTCTTTGGGCTGAAGCCAAACTCTCTATTATACATTTCCCAATTTATAAAATGAGTTTCATAACAGTACCTTTTTTTTTTTTTTTAAGGATTAGATGAGAATTCCATGCAAATTACTTGTACAGTTCATGGTAAACTCTTGAAAGTGCTTTTTTTTTTTTTTAATCATTATGATTATGTTTTCTTTTCCTGCCAGTCTTAATTCATTTGCTCCTTTTGAGAACTGCATGTAAGAGCTTTCATAGTTCAGGTCTCAGAATAAAGGGTTGGTAGTGCACGTATTTATTTGCAGCAGGCATGCGAAGAGAGCTGTAGAAGCAATCTAGGAGTCACTCTGAAGACTTGTCCAAGTTGAGCTTAAGCTGTTTTTCCCAAAGACAAATTAAGTGTGAAAATGAAATATGAAATAGTAATTTATAATACTGAGTGAATCTGTTCTAGGTACATCACCATCCAAAATAAAACTTAGAAAAACATGGGGTAATATTTCAAAAAGTGATTGTTAGTTTTACACATAGAAAAACCATAATTATTTTCTACCTTCATTTTTTCCAAGTTAGAAAAGAAAAATAGATTTTTTCATTTATTTGTTTGATTTCTTATACTACATTAAAACATGAAAATAATGAGTAGTATGTCCAGCTATGTTTGATCACAAAGTACGTGTGGACTATGTATCTGAGAAAAATAGCTATTTCTCTAATGTGCCAACTTATCAAATGTGCACTACTTGTGCTACAGGAGAATAAATGAAGAGTAAAAGAAATATATGAAGGCTATTAATTTCACAGATGAAACTAGTCCAACAAGTTCTCATTAACCTCTCTACTAAAATGTTCTGTGAAACCAATTTGTATCCTGCCAGAACTACATGTTTAATATTCTTCTTATAATTTTAATTTGTTCTCTATCTTCTCTCCACAGACTTTGATATTAAAATTAGAAACTATACATCACAATTATAAGCTTAATCTTCAACTCTATCTGGCTGTTGCTTACCTTTGCTAAAGTGTAGAGTGATGTATAATGAATGAATAGAAAATGTATTTTTTAAATTTCCATTTTTTTTGTATATAATTGGTATATCTAATAGTGTTCCCAGTGATTTTAAATGGTGAATGTTACATTAATCATGTCACATAATAAAAGAAGAAGTTAAAATGCTTTGTCTTATGACAGCACATTACCAATGAATACAGGACCATTAATTTTAGGTGCGATCATGTCAGTGTCAATCCACATATAGGCAGAGTCTGACTCAGAAATAATGTGGACCCATGAATTTGCAAAGTCCTCTTCATTATGTTTTCATAAATGTAGATTCATTTAACTGACATTTTTCCATCTAGGTGCTCGTCCAATTTTTGTCCTTGGGTTGAAAAAGCTTATACCACAAAAGTGAAAAGAAGCCTATTGTGCTATTTAGTGTTTTCAAGATTTGCTTTACAATCTCATTTTAGCAAGTTCTTTGGGTGTGGAGAGTGGCATGAGTTATGTGTGGGAGTCAAAATCTACTGTGATCCGTAGATTGGTCAGTTTCTCTTGTATCTCTGCCAAGTTTAGTTTCATGTGTTTTAAGACTCAGAGACCTTAGGAGTTTTAATTTCTGTACTAAACTCTACTAGACTTCAAATAATTCAAGGAGCTTGGAAATTTTAACTCTGATTTAGTTATGATATATTTTAGCTTTGTTTTCATTTCTATTGACTCTGCAAGACATTGTTTTATATGCTTTATATTTGTAAAGATTTTACTTATTTATTTGTCAGAGAGAGTGAGAGCACAAGCAGAGGAGCAGCAGTGGTAGAGGGAGAAGCAGGCTCCTCACTGAGCAAGGAGTCTGATGCGAGACTCCTTCCCAAGACCTGGGATCATGACCTGAGCTGAAGGCAGACGCTTAACCGACTGAGCCACCCAGGCATCCCAATGTTTGTTTTAATATGCCCTCATATTTACTGCTTTGCTTGCTCATTATTGCTTCTTGCATATTAGATGTCTCAACTAGGATTAATTTGGGGGTAGAGAGAGGCTAGAATATACTTTTTACTTAAAGGCTATTTGCAGCAAGTGTCCTAATTTTGGTTGATACAAAAATGTCATCATTAGTTTGCTCTCATCTCTAAAAGATTATTGATTATACAATTCTGTGTTCATAGTTATTTTCTCTCAGAGTTTTGAAGTATTATGCCATCATCTCCTGGTCTCTACTGAAAATTAGCTGATAGACTAATTGATATTGCTTTGATTGTAATCAGTCAATTCCTTTTAAGAACACTGTGTCCTTGGTGATCTGCAGTTTCACTAGGCTAGGTCTTTGTGCATATGACTATCAGGATAAACTAGGTCAGTGGTCCTCCACCTACTCAATCTAGTAACATCTGGGGCTGGATAATTCTTTGTCGTGGAGGATATCTTTTATCTTGTAGGATGTGTAGTGGCAACCTGTGACCTCTACCCAATAAATGCGGGTAGCATCACCTCCACCTCCCTCCCTGAATTATGCATACCAAAAATGTATCCAGATATTGACAAATATCCTCAGAAGAACACAATCACTCCCCATTAAGAAATGTTCAGCTAGGGGAGACAAGATGGCGGGGAAGTAGGAGGAGGCGCCTTTTCAACCTCTACCCTAAAGTGAGCTGATTACCTACCAAAGAACTCCGATCACCCATGAAATCAGCCTGAGAGCAGAATTACACATGTCTGGATCTCTACAGGAGCAGAAGACGCCAGTGGGCAGGTAAAGCAGAGTGGGAACATCAGACTGATATCAGAAGATAAACAAAAGGGGGAGGGAGCCACCAGAGGTGACCGATCGGAAAGTAATACCCCAATACGAGAGTGCCCTGCATCTGGGGACCAGCATTAACTTGGAGTCTGGTTGAAAGCACTGAAAAAGAGCAAAGGATCGCAGAGGGAAATTGTGGGAATCGGGGCGGTTGGGGACAGGGGCTAAGCCTCTGGACCCAGGACAGCCTCCCCTGGCGCTGAACCAGAGAGAGTGCGGTGGAGAAACCAGGTCTCGGTCCCTGAGCTGTCAGCATGCCCGAGAACGTATGGGGTCGAGTTCTTGTGAGGGGCTGGGAGTCTGGCCAGAAGGCAGAACCGGGCCCCACTGGTAGAGCCTGAGATGGTGCAACCCACACCCTCCCTTGAGAGAGGTGCGGGCAGACACCAGCCCAATGCTTGCTCTGAGACCCGCGCCATGCCATGCCATTACAGCCTGAGAAGTGCGCGCTCCACACCCTCCCCTGAGAGAGTGCACACAGGTGCCAGCAGGTGTTCTCAGACCTTGAAAGACCAGGAATTCCCAGCCCGGGCCAGTGGGAAAATCTCAGTGTGGTATTGCTGCTTGGAACCTCTGTGGTGGTCTGGAGCTGCCCAGACAGCCGCTGCTGCCATGGTTTTGGGTACAAGTAGGAGATCCGCGTCCCCAGGGACCTCAACTCAGAACCTGCTCTGAGGTTTCTCTCTGAGAGGGAGGGCAGGGAGCAGTTTGCTTTCCTCTAAACCTCCAAAAACCATCAAAAGCTGTCAAGGCGAGAGAAATAAAAAACAAACAAACAAACAAACAAACCAAAACGAACAAACAAACATAAAAACCTCCAGAGAACAAGCCTAAAAAACCAGTTTGCTCAGAGCCCACCCCCTTGAGAGGGGCAGGAGGACTTAACTCAGGGAACATCATTGACTGAAAACCCACCTGGCAGGCCCCTCCCCTAGAAAACCAACCAGGAAAGAAGAAAAAAAAAAAAAAAGACAACAAGAGAACAACCACCACTACTTCATAGATACAACTTTTATTTTTAACTCGTTCCCACTATTCTGGTTCATTTTTTTACTTTTATATAGATAATTTTTTTAACATATTTACCATCACAGTGAGATGTCCAGTACATCAAATTCCATAATAACCTTCTAACCTGAACCTTTTGAAACAAGTACCCATGTTTTACTTTTGCTTTTCTATTTTTTAACTGTTTTTTTAAATTTTAGTTTAGTTTAGTCTAGTTTATTCTTTATTTTTATTTTCTAATATTCGTATAGAGTTAAACTTCAAGGCAATCCCCTTTCCCCAATCAATGCTACCCCTATAGGT
Organism: Meles meles; assembly: GCF_922984935.1. NCBI lineage: Eukaryota > Metazoa > Chordata > Mammalia > Carnivora > Mustelidae > Meles > Meles meles. Next base: position 127,961,341 of record NC_060067.1, on the reverse strand, counting down.
AAACCAATTTTTAATCCCCCTTTATCTTAGGAGAGTTGAGTCCTTTAACAAAGATATCAAGATACATCCAGAAAGAATCGAAATAACCTTCCTTGACCACACTGAGAACTTATAACCACTCTCCCATCTTTTTCTTCCACCAGTGATTCTGTGTATTTGTGTTTGCCTGATAGTATATAAATCCTACACTTGGGGTTCCTTTTGACGAGGTTCTTCCCTTTTATTTTTGCTTTTATATATACACATATATATTTTTTTCCTCTTGTCATATACTTTTATCAGTCTTTTTCTTTGTCTATTTTTGTCTGTATACCTCATAAATCTTACCTTGGGGCCCATTTGGGCAGAGCCTTCTCTTTTATCTTCATTTTTTCCCTGTCTCTCCCTCTCTCTCTCCTTTTTTTTTTTTCTTCTCTGCTTTTCTTTTTCTTTCTATTTCTTTTCTTTTTTCTCCCATTTGGGTGGAGAATCCTGATTGCTCAGAAGTGTTCCAGGGTGCACCTGGACTGCACCACAGTCGATACATCCAGCTACATCCGATCAGTCATCTCTCACCAAAATGACTAGGAGGAGAAATGCCCAACAGAAGAAAAATACAGAGGATGGGCCTTATACAACAGAGCTAATGGCTATCGACATAAACAATATGTCAGAAAGGGAATTCAGACTAACAATTATACAGGCAATAGCTAGGTTGAAGAAAGCCATGGATGACCAAAAGGAATTGATTAGGACAGAACTGAAAGCCACCAGGGATGATGTTCACAATGTTAAGGAAGAAGTGAAAGCCACCAGGGATGATGTTCAAAATGCTCTCAGTGAATTCCAATCTAATCTAAATTCTCTAAAAGCTAGGGTAACTGAGACAGAAGATAGAATTAGTGATCTGGAGGACAAACAGAGAGAAAGGATCAGGAGGAAGCCTGGAACAAACAGCTCAGAAGCCACGAAAACAGAATCAGGGAAATAAATGATGCCATGAAATGCTCCAATGTCAGAATTATTGGAATCCCTGAAGGGGAGGATAAAGAAAGGAGTCTAGAAGATATAGTGGAACAAGTTGTCTATGAAAATTTTCCCAATCTCACAAATGGAATCAGCATTCATGTACTAGAGGCAGAATGGTTTCCCCCCAAGATTTTAGATTCTCAAAAGTCCTCATGGCACCTGATAGTTAGAGTGAAGAATTAAAATTCTAGGCAGACCCTCTTGAAAGCAGCTAGGACTAAGAAGCTCCTTACATACAGAGGAAAGCCCATTAGAATAATGTCAGACCTGTCCACAGAGACCTGGAAAGCCAGGAAGGGCTGGTAAAATATATTCAGGGCACTAAATGAAAAGAATATGCAGCCAAGAATACTTTAATCAGCAAGACTGACATTCAAAATGGATGGATAGATAAAGAGTTTCCAAGACCAACAAGGCTTAAAAGACTATGCAACCACCAAGCCAACACTGCAGGAAATACTAAGGGGGGTCCTATAAAAGATAAAAAATCCTAAGAATATCATTGAACAGAAATACAGAGACAATCTACAGAAAGAAAGACTTCAAAGGTAACACGATGTCAATAAAAAGGTATCTATCAATAATCACTCTCAATGTGAATGGACTAAATGCGCCCATAAAATGACACAGGCTTGCAGATTGGATAAAATGACAGGACCCATCCATATGTTGTCTACAGGAGACTCATTTTGAACCTAAAGATACACCCAGACTGAAAGTGAAGGGATGGAGAAGCATCTTTCATGCCAATGGGCCTCAAAAGAAGGCCGGGTTAACGATTCTCATATCAGATTAATTAGATTTTAAACTGAAGACTGTAGTCAGAGATACAGAAGGACACTACATAATTCGTAAAGGGACTATCCACCAAGGAGATCTAACAATTGTAAATATCTACGCCCCCAATACGGGAACAGCCAATTACATAAGAAGACTATTAATCAAGATAAAGAGTCATATTGATATGAATACACTAATAGTAGGAGATCTTAACATGCCTCTCTCAGTAATAGACAGATCATCCAAGCAGAAATCAATAAAGAAACAAGAGAATTGAATAACACATTGGAACAGATGGACCTCATAGATATATACAGAACATTCCACCCTAAAACAACAGAATACACATTCTTCTCAAGTGCACATGGAACCTTCTCCAGAATAGACCACATACTGAGTCACAAAGCAGGACTCAACCGATACCAAAAGACTGACATTATTCTCTGCATATTCTCAGATCACAATGCTTTGAAACTGGAGAACAATCACAAGGAAAGGTTTGGAAGGAACTCAAACACCTGGAAGCTAAAGAACACCTTGTTTAAGAATGCTTGGATCAACCAGGAGATCAAAGAAGAACTTAAACAATTCATGAAAACCAATGAGAACAAAGACACTTTGGTCCAAAACCTATGGGATACAACAAAGGCCATACTAAGGGGGAAATTCATAGCCATCCAAGCCTCCCTCAAAAAAATTGAAAAATACAGAATACACCAGCTGTCTCTACACCTTAAAGAACTGGAGAATCAACAACAAATCAAACCAACTCCACACATAAGAAGGGAAATAATCAAGATTAGAGCAGAGATCCATGAGGTAGAAACCAGAGATACAGGAGAACATATCAATGAAACTAGAAACTGGTTTTTTGAAAGAATCAATAATATTGATAAACCATTGGCCACACTAATCCAAAACAAAAGAGAGAAAGCCCAAATTAATAAAATTATGAATGAAAAGGGAGAGATCACAACTAACACCAAGGAAATAGAAAAAATCATCAGAAATTATTACCAACAGTTATATGCCAATAAGTTAAGCAACCTAGATGAAATGGATGCATTCCTGGAAAACTATAAACTCCCAAAATTGAACCAGGAAGAAACTGACAACCTGAATAGACCGATATCTAGTAATGAGATTGAAGCAGTGATCAAAAACCTCCCAAAAAACAAGAGTCCAGGACCTGACGGATTCCCTGGGGAAGCTTTCAAAGAAGAAATAAAACCTATTCTCCTGAAGCTGTTCCAAAAAATTGAAGCAGAAGGAAAACTTCCAGATTCTTTTTATGAAGCCAGCATTACCCTGATCCCCAAACCAGGAAAAGACCCTACCAAAATGGAGAATTTCAGACCAATATCACTGATGAATATGGATGCAAAGATTCTCAACCAGATCCTAGCAAACAGGATCCAGCAGCACATTAAAAAGATTATCCACCATGACCAGGTGGGATTCATCCCTGGGTTACAAGGATGGTTCAACATTCGCAAATCAATCAATGTGATAGAACAAATCAATAAGAGAAGAGAGAAGAACCACATGGTCCTCTCAATGGATGCAGAAAAAGCATTAGACAAAATCCAGCATCCATTCCCGATTAAAACGCTTCAAAGTATAGGGATAGAGGGAACATTCCTGAACTTCAGAAAATCTATCTATGAAAGACCCCCAGCAAATATCATCCTCAATGGGAAAAAGCTCTCAGCCTTCCCGTTGAGATCAGGAACACGACAAGGATACCCACTCTCACCACTCTTGTTCAACATAGTATTAGAAGTCCTAGCAAAGGCAATCAGACAACAAAGAGAAATAAAAGGTATCCAAATTGGCAAGGAAGAAGTCAAACTCTCTCTCTTCACCGATGACATGATTCTTTATATGAAAACCCCAAAGACTCCACCCCCAAACTACTAGAACTCATACAGCAATTCAGTAACATGGCAGGATACAGAGTCAATGTACAGAACTCAGTGGCTTTCTTATACACTAACAATGAAAATACAGAAAGGGAAATTAGAGAATCGATTCCATTCACTATAGCACCAAGAACCATAAGATACCTGGGAATCAACCTAACCAAAGAGGAAAAGGATCTGTACTCGAGGAACTACAGAACACTCATGAAAGAAATTGAAGAAGACACAAAAAGATGGAAGACCATTCCATGCTCTTGGATCAGAAGAATAAACATTGTTAAAATGTCTATACTGCCTAGAGCAATCTATACTTTTATTGCCATTCTGATCAAAATTCCACCGGTATTTTTCAAAGAGTGGAGCAAATAATCCTAAAATTTGTATGGAATCAGAAGAGACCCCAAATTGCTAAGGAAATGTTGAAAAACAAAAACAATACTGGCGGCATCACGTTACCTGATTTCAAGCCTTACTATAAAGCTGTGATCACCAAGACAGCGTGGTACTGGCATAAAAACAGACACATAGACCAGTGGAACAGAGTAGAGAGCCCAGATGGACCCTCAACTCTATGGTCAAATAATCTTTGACAAAACAGGAAAAAAAATACAGTGGAGAAAAGACAGTCCCTTCAATAAATGGTGCTGGGAAAACTGGACAGCTATATGTAGAAGAATGAAACTCAACCATTCTCTTACACCGTACACAAAGATAAACTCAAAATGGATAAAAGACCTCAACGTGAGACAGGAATCCATCAGAATCCTAGAGGAGAACATAGGCAGTAACCTCTTTGATATCAGCCACAGCTACTCCTTTCAAGATATGTCTCCAAAGGCAAAGGAAACAAAAGTGAAAATGAACTTTTAGGACTTCATCAAGATCAAAATCTTCTGCACAGCACAGGAAACAGTCAACAAAACAAAAAGGCAACCCACAGAATGGGAGAAGATATTTGCAAATGACAGTACAGACAAAAGGTTGATATCCAGGATCTATAAAGAACTCCTCAAACTCAACAGACACAAAACAGATAATCATATCAAAAAATGGGCAGAAGATATGAACAGACACTTCTGCAATGAAGACTTACAAATGGCTATCAGACACATGAAAAAATGTTCATCATCACTAGCCATCAGGGAGATTCAAATTAAAACCACATTGAGATACCACCTCACACCAGTTAGAATGGCCAAAATTAGCAAGACAGGAAACAACATGTGTTGGAGAGGATGTGGAGAAAGGGGAACCCTCTTACACTGTTGGTGGGAATGCAAGTTGGTGCAGCCACTTTGGAGAACAGTGTGGAGATTCCTCAAGAAATTAAAAATAGAGCTTCCCTATGACCCTGCAATTGCACTACTGGGTATTTACCCCAAAGATACAGATGTAGTGAAAAGAAGGGCCATCTGTACCCCAATGTTTATAGCAGCAATGGCCATAGTTGCCAAACTGTAGAAAGAACCAAGATGCCCTTCAACGGATGAATGGATAAAGAAGATGTGGTCCATATACACGATGGAGTATTATGTCTCCATCAGAAAGGATGAATATCCAACTTTTGTAGCAACATGGATGGGACTGGAAGAGATTATGCTGAGTGAAATAAGTCAAGCAAAAAGAGTCAAGTATCATATGGTTTCACTTATTTGTGGAGCATAACAAATGACATGGAGGATATTGGGAGATGGAGAGGAGAAGGAAGTTGAGGGAAATTGGAAGGGGAGGTGAACCATGAGAGGCTATGGACTCTGAAAAAGAACCTGAGGGTTTTGAAGGGGCGGGGTGTGGGAGGTTGGGGAACTAGGTGGTGGGTCATAGGGAGGGCACGTATTGCATGGAGCACTGGGTATTGTGCAAAAACAATAAATACTGTACGCTGAAAAAAAATTTTTTTAATTAAAAATTAAAAAAATTTAAAGAAAGGAAATGCTCAGTTAGTTGAAACTGCATTAATTAAAAAAAATTGAAATATATCAGTACCTTATAGCAACAAATCTTTATATATCAATGAGGGTACATGTCCCTTGTGGGTTAACTATGTCTTTGCTCCCATCTTCATTTGTCTGGGATGGAGGCTGATAGACAAGCCTTTATTTGGGCGTTTTCAGTAATCATGACAGAAGAGAAAGAAGACCTGACAAAACATTCGCTCCCTCTCTTAACACTTCAGCTTTAAAGAGACCCAGGCCGCTTCTACTTCCATTTCATTAACTACAGAAAAATGTATAGCCAAACTCAATAGCAATTGGATGGGGAAATGGTTTTCCTGCTTAGCGAGGAGCAGAAAATATCTGGGAATAATAACAATACAGTCCCACACAATGAAGATATGCTTTTATTTATTTGACTTCTTGGATCTGGAGATTGTAATCTGTTATCACCTCTAACATACCCCCTGCAAATATTCATATATTTTCTCTATTTACCATTCTTCCCTACTCATGCAACTTTGCTTAGTGGGATGCTTGACTTCCTGAAACCTCTTTGGAACAAACTCTTTTATTTTTATATATGTTTACTCTTTATACTGTATTCTAAAAATATCATTAAATAAATACACGTTCAAGTTCACTCGCCTCCTCTTTAGCTATGTTTAGGATCCTATTCTTTTATTGACTATCCTTAAATTCTTAATGTGCATATTTGACTTAGTACAGGTGCACATCAATCAATATGTCTGTTTTCCTCCCAAACAACACAAGGGACATAGAATGCCTTAGTCTATCTTCCATTGTAATTTTTGCCTAGTTAGTTCTCCTTTGTATTCAAAGCTCCAAATTTGTTTTTATAATGATTAAATTGTTATTATAGGGGAGGAGTTAAGATGGCGGAGAAGTAGCAGCCTGAGACTACATCAGGTAACAGGAGATCAGCTCGATAGCTTATCTAAACATTGCAAACACCTACAAATCCAACGGGAGAGCAAAGAGAAGAAGAACAGCAACTCTAGAAACAGAAAATCAACCACTTTCTGAAAGGTAGGACTGGCGGAGAAGTGAATCTAAAACGACGGGAAGATAGACTGCGGGGGGAGGGGCCGGCTCCCGGCAAGCGGTGGAGGAACAGAGCACAAAATCAGGACTTTTAAAAGTCTGTTCCACTGAGGGACATTGCTCCAGAGGCTAAACCAGGGTGAAGCCCACACGGGGCCAGCGTGGCCCCAGGCCCCGCAGGGTCACAGAAGGTTCGGGGGTGTCGGAGTGTCGGAGAGCTCGCAGGTATTAGAACAGAGAAGCCGGCTGCAGAGACAGAGCCGAGGACTGAACTCTCAGCTCGGGGTTACCTTGAACTGGTCACGGGCTGGGTGAGCTCGGAGCGCGGCTAGAGGCTGGGGATACGGGAGTGATTGGGTGCTGTCCTCTGGGGGCGCACTGAGGAGTGGGGCCCCAGGCTCTCGGCTCCTCCAGGCCGGAGACTGGGAGGCCGCCATTTTCATTCCCGTCCTCCGGAACTCTACGGAAAGCGTTCAGGGAACAGAAGCTCCCAAAAGCGAACCCGAGCCGATTACTTAGTCCGGCCGCCGGTAAGGGTGGTGCAATCCCGCCTCGGGCAAAGACACTTGAGAGTCACTACAACAGGCCCCTCCCCCAGAAGATCAACAAAATATCCAGCCAGGACGAAGTTCATCTATCAAGGAGAAAGCAGATTCAATTCCTAAGACAGCAGAGCAATTCCAGAGGAGGAGAAAGCAAAGCACGGAACTCATGGCTTTCTCCCCATGATTCTTTAGTCTTGCGGCTACTTCAATTTTTTTTTTCGTTTTTCAGTGTTTTTTTCTTTTTTCAATTTTTTTTTCTTTTTTCTTTTTTCTTCTTCTGCTAAATTTTTTAAAACTTTTACCCTTTTGTTTTTTAACGTTTTTTGACTAGTTCATCTAAATATATATATTTTTTCTTTCTTTTTTATATTTTTTTATTTGTTTTATTTTTTAAATTTTTCTCTTTTTTTTTTTTTTTTTCCGAACGTGTTTTTATCCCCTTTCTCCCCCCCACAACTTGGGGTCTCTTCTGATTTGGTTAGAGCGCATTTTTCCGGGGTCTTTGCCACCCTTTTAGTAGTTTATTTGCTCCTTCATACCCTCTTATCTGGACAAAATGACAAGGCGGAAAAAATCACCACAAACAAAAGAACAAGACACAGTACCGAAGGCTAGGGACCTAATCAACACAGACATTGGTAATATGTCAGATCAAGAGTTCAGAATGACGATTCTGAACATTCTAGCCAGGCTCGAAAAAGGCATTGGAAGATATTAGAGAAACCCTCTCTGGAGATATTAAAGCCCTTTCTGGAGAAATTAAAGAACTAAAATCTAACCAAGTTGAAATCAAAAAAGCTATTAATGAGGTGCAATAAAAAATGGAGGCTCTCACTGCTAGGATAAATGAGGCAGAAGAAAGAATTAATGATATAGAAGACCAAATGACAGAGAATAAAGAAGCCGAGCAAAAGAGGGACGAACAGCTACTGGACCATGAGGGGAGAATTCGAGAGATAAGTGACACCATAAGACGAAACAACATTAGAATAATTGGGATTCCAGAAGAAGAAGAAACAGAGAGGGGAGCAGAAGGTCTATTGGAGAGAATCATTGGAGAGAATTTCCCTAATATGGCAAAGGGAACAAGCATCAAAATCCAGGAGATGCAGAGAACCCCCCTCAAAGTCAACAAGAATAGGTCCACACCCCGTCACCTAATAGTAAAATTTACAAGTCTTAGTGACAAAGAGAAAATCCTGAAAGCAGCCCGAGAAAAGAAGTCTGTAACATACAATGGTAAAAATATTAGATTGGCAGCAGACTTATCCACAGAGACCTGGCAGGCCAGAAAGAGCTGGCATGATATATTCAGAGCACTCAACGAGAAAAACATGCAGCCAAGAATACTCTATCCAGCTAGGCTATCATTGAAAATAGAAGGAGAGATCAAAAGCTTCCAGGACAAACAAAAACTGAAAGAATTTGCAAACACCAAACCAGCTCTACAGGAAATCTTGAAAGGGGTCCTCTAAGCAAAGAGAGAGCCTAAAAGTAGTAGATCAGAAAGGTACAGAGACAATATACAGTAACAGTCACCTTACAGGCTAATAATGGCACTAAATTCATATCTCTCAATAGTTACCCTGAATGTTAATGGGCTAAATGCCCCAATCAAAAGACACAGGGTATCAGAATGGATAAAAAAACAAAACCCATCAGTATGTTGCCTACAAGAAACTCATTTTAGACGCGAAGACACCTCCAGATTTAAAGTGAGGGGGTGGAAAACAATTTACCATGCTAATGGGCATCAGAAGAAAGCTGGGGTGGCAATCCTTATATCAGATCAATTAGATTTTAAGCCAAAGACTATAATAAGAGATGAGGAAGGACACTATATCCTGCTCAAAGGGTCTGTCCAACAAGAAGGTCTAACAATTTTAAATATCTATGCCCCTAACGTGGGAGCAGCCAACTATATCAACCAATTAATAACAAAATCAAAGAAACACATCAATAATAATACAATAATAGTAGGGGACTTTAACACTCCCCTCACTGAAATGGACAGATCATCCAAGCCAAAGATCAACAAGGAAATAAAGGCCTTAAATGACACACTGGACCAGATGGACATCACAGATATATTCAGAACATTTCATCCCAAAGCAACAGAATACACAGTCTTCTCTAGTGCACATGGAACCTTCTCCAGAATAGATCACATCCTGGGTCACAAATCAGGTCTCAACCGGTATCAAAAGATTAGGATTATTCCCTGCATATTTTCAGACCACAATGCTCTGAAGCTAGAACTCAATCACAAGAGGAAAGCTGCAAAGAACCCAAATACATGGAGACTAAACAGCATCCTTCTAAAGAATGAATGGGTTAACCAGGAAATTAAAGAAGAATTGAAAAAATTCATGGAAACAAATGATAATGAAAACACAACAGTTCAAAATCTGTGGGACACAGCAAAGGCAGTCCTGAGAGGAAAATATATAGCAGTACAAGCCTTTCTCAAGAAACAAGAAAGGTCCCAAGTACACAACCTAACCCTACGTGTAAAGGAGCTGGAGAAAGAACAAGAAAGAAACCCTAAACCCAGCAGGAGAAGAGAAATCATAAAGATCAGAGCAGAAATCAATGAAATAGAAACCAAAAAAACAATAGAAAAAATCAATGAAACTAGGAGCTGGTTCTTTGAAAGAATCAATAAGATTGATAAACCCCTGGCCAGACTCATCAAAAAGAAAAGAGAAAGGACCCAAATAAATAAAATCATGAATGAAAGAGGAGAGATCACAACTAACACCAAAGAAATACAGACAATTATAAGAACATACTATGAGCAACTCTACGCCAACAAATTGGACAATCTGGAAGAAATGGATGCATTCCTAGAGACATATAAACTACCACAACTGAACCAGGAAGAAATAGAAAACCTAAACAGGCCCATAACCAGTAAGGAGATTGAAACAGTCATCAAAAATCTCCAAACAAACAAAAGCCCAGGGCCAGACGGCTTCCCAGGGGAATTCTACCAAACATTTAAAGAAGAACTCATTCCTATTCTCCTGAAACTGTTCCAAAAAATAGAAATGGAAGGAAAACTTCCAAACTCATTTTATGAGGCCAGCATCACCTTGATCCCAAAACCAGACAAGGACCCCACCAAAAAAGATAACTACAGACCAATATCCTTGATGAACACAGACGCAAAAATTCTCGCCAAAATACTAGCCAATAGGATTCAACAGTACATTAAAAGGATTATTCACCACGATCAAGTGGGATTTATTCCAGGGCTGCAGGGTTGGTTCAACATCCGCAAATCAATCAATGTGATAGAACACATTAATAAAAGAAAGAACAAGAACCATATGATACTCTCAATAGATGCTGAAAAAGCATTTGACAAAGTACAGCATCCCTTCCTGATCAAAACTCTTCAAAGTGTAGGGATAGAGGGCACATACCTCAATATTATCAAAGCCATCTATGAAAAACCCACCGCAAATATCATTCTCAGTGGAGAAAAACTGAAAGCTTTTCCGTTAAGGTCAGGAACACGGCAGGGATGTCCATTATCACCACTGCTATTCAACATAGTACTAGAAGTCCTAGCCTCAGCAATCAGACAACAAAAAGAAATTAAAGGCATCCAAATTGGTAAAGAAGAAGTCAAACTATCACTCTTCGCAGATGATATGATACTATATGTGGAAAACCCAAAAGACTCCACTCCAAAACTGCTAGAACTTGTACAGGAATTCAGTAAAGTGTCAGGATATAAAATCAATGCACAGAAATCAGTTGCATTTCTGTACACCAACAACAAGACAGAAGAAAGAGAAATTAAGGAGTCAATCCCATTTACAATTGTACCCAAAACTATAAGATACCTAGGAATAAACCTAACCAAAGAGACTAAGAATCTATACACAGAAAATTATAAAGTACTCATGAAAGAAATTGAGGAAGACACAAAAAAATGGAAAAATGTTCCATGCTCCTGGATTGGAAGAATAAATATTGTGAAAATGTCTATGCTACCTAAAGCAATCTACACATTTAATGCAATCCCTATCAAAATACCATCCATTTTTTTCAAAGAAATGGAACAAATAATCCTAAAATTTATATGGAACCAGAAAAGACCTCGAATAGCCAAAGGAATATTGAAAAAGAAAGCCAAAGTTGGTGGCATCACAATTCCGGACTTCAAGCTCTATTACAAAGCTGTCATCATCAAGACAGCATGGTACTGGCACAAAAACAGACACATAGATCAGTGGAACAGAATAGAGAGCCCAGAAATCGACCCTCAACTCTATGGTCAACTAATCTCCGACAAAGCAGGAAAGAATGTCCAATGGAAAAAAGACAGCCTCTTCAATAAATGGTGCTGGGAAAATTGGACAGCCACATGCAGAAAAATGAAATTGGACCACTTCCTTACACCACACACGAAAATAGATTCCAAATGGATGAAGGACCTCAATGTGAGAAAGGAATCCATCAAAATCCTTGAGGAGAATGCAGGCAGCAACCTCTTCGACCTCAGCCGTAGCAACGTCTTCCTAGGAACAACGGCAAAGGCAAGGGAAGCAAGGGCAAAAATGAACTATTGGGATTTCATCAAGATCAAAAGCTTTTGCACAGCAAAGGAAACAGTTCACAAAACCAAAAGACAACTGACAGAATGGGAGAAGATATTTGCAAACGAGACATCAGATAAAGGGCTAGTATCCAAAATCTATAAGGAACTTAGCAAACTCAACACCCAAAGAACAAACAATCCAATCAAGAAATGGGCAGAGGACATGAACAGACATTTCTGCAAAGAAGACATCCAGATGGCCAACAGACACATGAAAAAGTGCTCCACGTCACTCGGCATCAGGGAAATACAAATCAAAACCACAATGAGATATCACCTCACACCAGTCAGAATGGCTAAAATTAACAAGTCAGGAAATGACAGATGCTGGAGAGGATGTGGAGAAAGGGGAACCCTCCTCCACTGTTGGTGGGAATGCAAGCTGGTGCAACCACTCTGGAAAACAGCATGGAGGTTCCTCAAAATGTTGAAAATAGAACTACCCTATGACCCAGCAATTGCACTACTGGGTATTTACCCTAAAGATACAAACATAGTGATCCGAAGGGGCACGTGTATCTGAATGTTTATAGCAGCAATGTCTACAATAGCCAGACTATGGAAAGAACCTAGATGTCCATCACCAGATGAATGGATAAAGAAGATGTGGTATATATACACAATGGAATACTATGCAGCCATCAAAAGAAATGAAATCTTGCCATTTGCGACGACGTGGATGGAACTAGAGCGTATCATGCTTAGTGAAATAAGTCAGTCGGAGAAAGACAACTATCATATGATCTCCCTGATATGAGGACATGGAGAAGCAACATGGGGGGGTAGGGGGATAGGAGAAGAATAAATGAAACAAGATGGGATTGGGAGGGAGACAAACCATAAATGACTCTTAATCTCACAACACAAACTGGGGGTTCCTGGGGGGAGGTGGGATTGGGAGAGGGGGAGCGGGCTATGGACATTGGGGAGGGGAGGCGAACCATAAGAGACTATGGACTCTGAAAAACAACCTGAGGGTTTTGAAGGGTCAGGGGTGGGAGGTTGGGGCAACCTGAGGGTTTTGAAGGGTCAAGGGTGGGAGGTTGGGGGAACAGGTGGTGGGTAATGGGGAGGGCACGTTTTGCATGGAGCACTGGGTGTTGTGCAAAAAGAATGAATTCTGTTACGCTGAAAAAATAAATAAAATGGAAAAAAAAAACAAAAAAAAAACAAAAAAAAAATTGTTATATTTCACATATTACCAATTTCTTTTTTCACTATAGCTCTTTTCTGTGTCTAGTTTCTCTCTTAATGAATTTCATTCTTTAGTGATTATTTCAGCAAAATTTTGTATTAAGTCTGCCTTGTATTAAATATCTTTATTTTACCCTCACTATTGAAGGATACTTTAGGTTGATAGTTATTTTCTCTCAGTATATTTTTTTCTGGCATTCAATTTTTGCTAATGGGAAGCTTGCTGTCAAATTATAATTCCTGTGATTTATTGTTTGTAATTTGTGATTTATCACTACTCATTTTAATATTTTTATCTTCATCTTTGTTGGTCTACAGTTTTTCTATAATATATCTCAGTGTCTTCTTATTGATCAACACTTAAATTATTTCTACAATCTGAAGGATTATTTATTGGTCTGAAAAATCATCTATTTTGCTTCTCTCTTTTATCTGTTTCTTCTTTAGAATCTCCATTAGATAGATGTTTCCTTTGTCTTAGTCTACCTTTGACATCTCAACCTCTATATTTTCAACCTGTTTGGGTTTTTCGGTTTTGTTTTTTTCTGTGCTCAACCAACTGGAAGAGAAGACAGGTTCTTTCAGAGCAAATAGGACATTTTCTTTCTTTTTTAAAAAAATATTTTATTTATTTATTTGATACAGAGAGAGATCACAAGTAGGCAAGAGGCAGGCAGAGAGAGAGTGGGAAGTGAGCTCCCTGCTGAGCAGATAGCCGGGTGTGGGGTTCGATCTCAGGACCCTGGGGTCATGACCTGAGCTGAAGGCAGAGGCTTAACCCACTGAGCCACCCAGGTGCCCCTAAATGGGACATTTTCAAAGATGTTATAAACAGATGCAAATAAATACAACACAAACTGACTGCTTAACTATAGAAACTAAAAATGGCTTTCTGTATTGTATAAATCATGAAAAATCTTTTCAATGGCAAAGGGCAAAAAAATAATTTTTTTTCAGGTAAAAATGTAAAAACAAACATTCCCAAACATTAAATGCAAGTCACTTTGAGAGTTCTCCTTTGATGAGTTCTCTCTCATTAAAACCAAAAATAAGTTTTCCATGTGTTTTTTCTTTAGTTTGTTAAGAAAAAGTCTAATATGGTAATGGTGAAGCCAAACATAGAGGTTTATAAAAGATAAAAATGATCTCAGAATATAACTAAGCTTTGTGGTTTTCTACCTAGATTTATGACTTCTTACTGTTCTCTCGTCATGTACCCAGAAATAAGAAGGAAATGATAACAAATACAGTTGGGGGAAGTCCATTTCACTCAGCCCTAAAATCACTCCTGCACTAATCACTGTGCTTCCAAACGGAGATCCCGGCCAGACTTCTCTGCCTGATCACCTGAGCCTTTCCTTTACAGCTCTGCCATCTCACTGTCCTCCCTTTGACCAAGACTTCTCATTAGATCAGTCTCCACGATCCCGCAAGAGGACTGCTTTCCTACTAACCAAGAGAAAATATGAGTACGTTTAAACCTTTGACCTTTAATCCTGAAAAATAGCAAAAACAAGAAAGTTTTTCTCTGGACCAAAAGAACTGCAATCGTTAGTGGCTAATGCTGTGTGTAAGAGATGGAGCCACAGTTGGAAAATTCAGTTCAGTTAAGAGAAAACAAAGGTCAAGATATTGTTTGTGGTTAAATAACTCTGGGAACTGTAGAAGACGTTCTACTTTATGTGAAATAGTTTCCAAGCAAACCTGCTGGAATGTTCAGTGTAATAAATACATTACCAAGCTTGTCACATAGCTACAACTAATTATTCTTTTTCTTAGTGTTATTAAAAACTAGAGGCACCTGGTGGCTCAGTGGGTTAAAACCTCTATCTTTGGCTCAGGTCATGATCCCAGGGTCCTGGGATTGAGCCCCGCATCAGGCTCTGCTCAGCAGGGAGCCTGCTTCCCCTCCTCTCTCTCTGCCTGCTTCTTTGCCGACTTGTGATCTCTGTCTGTCAAATAAATAAATAAAATCTTAAAAAAAAAAAAAAACTATAGCAAGCATTGGTGAGGATCCATGGTTGTCAAGATCACAAATGGTTCCTATGCTAAACACATCTAACTGGATCGAAAGCAGAAATAACCCCTAAAGAAAAAAAAAAGAGAAAGCTACACTCCTATATTGTGGGCTATGTAATTAATTTTTATAGACTCCGGAGCTAAGTATCCTGAAATAAATTTCTTCATCTTCCAGTAATATCCAAACCGACTTTTCCAACTAAATGATCATTTTTCTCTTCTTTGGTTTGGCAGGGGAAAGGTGATCTTGAAAGCACATAAACGATGCATTTATTCAGAGTTAGATCTCAAGACACCTTACTAACATTTAGATTGTTTTCTCTTTTTAAAGAGTTGGGGAATAAGCGTGCCCTTGCAACAAAACAAAGAAAGGATCTAAGGGAGCATCATTTAAAATGATGTTATATATTTTTAAAAAATTGTCATTCATTACTTAGCCATTTGAAAACTTCAAATTCTTCTTCTCACTAAATGACCATAGAAATTACATCTTTATTCTACCCCTGTACATCTACCCCTGGCAGCTGGTTTCAGTGGAAGATATTAATAACCCCAGTTAATGTGCTCTGAGGGCAGAGATGATAACAAAACAGGCCCTGAGCTTGAAACTTCACTGTCTTCATACTGCCCTGATTCAAAAAGAAGCTCACGGCCCTTCTACTGTCTCCCCTGCCTACTCCAACAGCCTTGGTAAGAAAGATGGTGGAGTGACCCTTCCTCTTATGGTTTTCCTCATAAATTGTAAGAAGTGTGGGAATGGAAGAACCAGAAATCGCATTCCACAGTCTTAGCCCTCATATGCAGCATTGGGTAGGCAGGAGAAAAATAGGACTTCAACAAATAGTCCTTCACTGGGCAAAAACTATCCCGAGATAACCCCATTCTAAACTGCTCAATTACACTAATCCAGGAATTTAAGAGAAACAAAAACATTAGCCCTGATTACAGCATTACTAGACTATGTAGCAAACTGTATAGTGAAGCTCCCCCGGAAGAATGCCATTTCTCTCGCTGATACAGACAAGCCTGGAAAATAGCTTTGGCATTTTAATGCTAGTGCCTTCTAAAGTTCCAGATGACAGCTGCAGAGCCAACGTTTTAAAGTGATCAGAAAACTCATGCTACACAATGGTCACAGCTGGGCCCATCGATCAAACTGTTTTTACTCAAATGAGATTCAGTAGTTGTTAGGTAATCAAACAGTGCATGTTCTGGATTTCAGAATTTTAGCTATGGGAGCTAGATCTGGAAGAAAGCAAAACTGGAAAGCTTTCTCTGTTGTTTTAGCCTAAGCTGAATATTTTTAAGTCCCTGCATGATTCTGGGACATATTTACCAGTGTCTGCATTCAGAACTGTGCAGTAGAGTTGTGATCAACTCTATTGGTCATGAAATTGGAGAGCATTTCAATGGTTTGGGTTGAATTAAAATACTAATATTCACACTTGTGAAAGCAGAGTATGCAGTATGAGTGAGAATGGCTTCTTTCTTCCCAAGCAGAGTCCAAGCTGGAGCAGGGTAGAAAGGGAAGCTCTTGGCCCTTGACCTCAGTTGCACTACTTTGCATGTATGGGCAATTTGTCAGACAAGATTATTTTCCGCTGGAAGGTACAGAAACCCTGATTGTCATGTTCAAATCATGACTATTTTTTTTTAATCTGATACAAAAGCATTTCAAAGCTAAGGTAGCTCCAAGATCAGTACAATCAGAGCTTTAGTTCTATTTCCATGAGGCTTTCCTTGGCTCTGCATTTCCGATCTTATTTTGTTTCTAGCTAACACTTATTAATACTATCTGCATGCCAGACTTGGTTTGTGTGTCTTAGTTATGTTTGAATTCACATATTCCTCACAGTAGTCCTCTGAGGTAGACCCTCTTGTTATTCTTACTTTTTTTCAAATGAGAGAATTTTAGATTCATGTTAACTCATTTATCCTCAAAAGATCCCATGAAATAGGCACTGTCATTGCCTATTTCACAGAGGAGGGAAAGGAGGCACAGAGAGGTCAACCACCCAGCACAAGACTACATGGCCAGCAAGTGACAGATTTGGAAACTGAAGGCAGCATTCTGACTCCGAAGCCTCTATTCTTAACCATTTCATGGCCTATCCTCATTGTCTCCAGCCTCAGGAATTCCCTTCACACACGATCACAACTGAGGACAGAGGAGGAGTTCAGTCCCTTGTTTTTAAGACCCAGCCACCACCCCAGACCCTTGCCTGAGGCCCACTTTGTAGACTTTTACTCAGATCTCTTTTGTCACAATTGTCAGTCACTCTTGCCCAGCCTGAGCTACCACCAGCATGGAGAAGGGGACCACCATGATGGGCTCACAGTATCACGACTGGCCCAGTGATGGTGGGGTGCAGCCAGGCTCTCCTGAAGCCTCTTGGAGAAGGAACAGCGAGACAACACGAGTGCTCTGCCAGCAAGGACACGGGGGACGTGTCCTCAATAGCCATCATGTCTGCTGCAGTGTCCACCTTAAGGTTAGGTTCCAGGACTGTTGACATGTGGTTTGAGTATAGGAACTCCAACAGTCTTTAGCCTTAGCCCTCTCTTTGGAATTTCAAATCATACAGTCATTATGCCAGAGATACACCAGAAAAGAAACATGCCTGGAGCAAATTCGTTCCCCTGAATACCCCCTACACCAGAAATTCATTCTTTCCTGTGACAAATGGCTGAGCTGTTGAAAACTTCCTATGTGCTGTTTTTCTGGTTCTAAAAATACAGTGGTGAACAAACAGATTCAGTCAACTTTGTGGAATTTACATCGTAGTAGAGGAAAGACTCATATAGTATGTAAATAAACATTATAATTATCAGGTGACGGACTAGAGCGTAACCGGAGTGAGACAGGAGATATTTCA
This sequence comes from Meles meles, assembly GCF_922984935.1. Lineage (NCBI taxonomy): Eukaryota > Metazoa > Chordata > Mammalia > Carnivora > Mustelidae > Meles > Meles meles. The sequence goes on along the minus strand of NC_060067.1, from coordinate 127,943,386 downwards.
GATAGGGTGGTCAAGTTCTAAATAACAATGAAGCACAAAAAGAGGTATCTTTACAGTATTTCTCATCAGGGTTGTGAAGTTGGCCTGTCTCACTCCAAATCTCAGCATTGCCACATCCGTGCACGTCCCTCACAGCCTTGTGCTTCCTTCCGGTCCCTCAACTGAGTAATTGGGATAAGTCATAAGTTCGTTGGGAGGACAAATGAGTTAGTACATTTCACAAAGCATATGCTATGGAGTGACTGGGGCATTGGGACGGCTCAGTAAATATTAGGTGTTGTTACCGCCTCAGAAATATTAGTCCAGGTGCAGGTAATAGCAGGTTATGCTCAGTAGGAGCGATACCACTGGGCAGCAGAAACCAAGGTGGGGATAGTGGGGACAAGGAGCTAAGCGACCATGAAAGCATGGTACGAAATGAGGTCTGACGGGAGCCAGGGACCAGACCACTCCTATCAGCAACTCCTAAGTCTGGCTCTATATAGAGATTACCTTTGGATGTAGTAAGTCAGATGTTAGACGTTCAGGTGTTAGAGTCTGAGGTTCAGCCAAGGAAGAAAATCACTGATGTGACTTTTGTAAGTTAAAGAAAGGAGCTTGAATTTTATTCTAAGAGAAAAGCCAAGCCATTGGAATGTTTGTGGTGTCCTGCCCACTTCCTCCCTCCATCTCATTTCTGCATATCAAGTTCTCCACTATCTTTCAAGGATGTCACATTCTCTTAGATTGGAAAACTCCTATGACAATCTCTCCTCCCTCTGAGCACTCCAAAACTTTCTTCTTTACCTCATGATAACAAAGAATTTCACAGATTGTGTTGTGCTGTATGTGTCTTTTATTCCCGCTAGGAAGGAAATTCTTCAGCAGCAGAAACATGTCTCCTAAAACAATGTCTTGTACATTAAGATACAAAGAGGTGTTTTTAAAAAATGGTTTAAAGGCTTGGCTTAGAAACAACTGCTTAGACTAAGAGATTAAGTTATAACAAAGCAACGATCCAAATGTTAGGCACTAGAATACAAAGAGATCAAAGATGGTTTCATCAAGTTAGAGCTGTGTGTTAAAATTGGAAACACACAGAATGTCATGATGCAGTTAGGGACAGAAGGACAAAGTAAGTGTGATTTCATCCAGCAAGTGAAGTGTAGTAATATATACATAAAGTACATAAAGTTCTAGGTTTCATATCATCGTGGTACCTAAGAGTGATGAATTCAATTTTGGAGCAATTTCCAAAGCACCAAGAAAAATGGTGGAAAACTGGGATCCCTCAATTTAGACTGATTGAAACAGAACTGTCTGAAGGCCTAAGTGTGCATTCTACTTCACCAATAAAACTCAACCTCGTTTTATGTGCACAATTTATGTTTATTTATCAAACATCATTTGATTGTCATGGCTGTGGTGGACACCCAGTTTGTCACAAGTTTACAAATGGATGACTATTAAAGAGAAAAGTAGACTAAAATTAGTTTCTGGGGACCCCTGGGTGGCTCAGTGGGTTAAGCCTCTGCCTTCAGCTCAGGTCATGATCTCAGGATCCTGGGATCGAGTCCCACATCGAGCTCTCTGCTCGGCAGGGAGCCTGCTTCCTCCTCTCTCTCTCTCTCTGCTTGCCTCTCTGCCTACTTGTGATCTCTCTGTCTGTCAAATAAATAAAATCTTTAAAAAAATTAAATAAAATTAGTTTCTGGGACTCCTAAAGTGTTTTGCAACAAAGAAGAAGAAATTAGGTTGTCTGTCTAACAAATAGAAGTGAACTCCATATGGAACAAAGGCAGGCACTTTACATGGGAACTTACCTTGAACAGCAGTCTACAAACAAAATAAAAGTTAAAAATGTCCTTGTCAGTTCAGGGCTGGGAGAGCATTTAAATGTCTGGCCAACTCTAGTTCACATTGTGATATATAGTTCTCTTGGGTACAGACTGTCAAACTGAGTTAGTGTCAATGAAAGAAAATGGGAGATGGACTTTCAGATATTCTCATTCAGCTAAAAAGAAAAATACAGTTCAAAGAGTTTCTACCCACTGAGCTTTTCAAATAACCACTCAGGAGGATGGACATAGTGCTTGGAACAGAAGGCTCATAGGAATAGTAAGAGAACTTAATATCTGTCATCATTTTTATAAAATGAATCCAGGTGATTGCTTCCCAAAAGTGCAAATAGATAACCTCAAAAGAGTCATTAGGCAGTAAAGATAATATAGTCACACAGTTCACATGGTCACTTAACTGGTGAAGTGAATTTAGAATAGATGCTCTTAAGCAGGTTTCATCAAACTCACTTTACATCAACCAACCCATGCTTTCTCTTCCCTCAACCAGCCATTGTTGGCTATAGCCTGTGACCTTCTCAACTTCACCTTCTACAGACATGAGGTCAGGAACAGTACACGCGGCCTTAGAGTCGACAGCAGGGTCATTCAAGATATTCTAGGTAGGATTTCTGTAACTTCTTTTTCCTCTGGATGCACAACAAAAACAGACTTACTCTGTGAGGTAAAATGCACATGGAAAAGTTAGACTGAAGTGTTCTTAAATTCAACTTTATACAAACTGTCCTTGTATATATTGTTCACTAATAACATGACGTCACCTTCCATTTGCCCAGGTAGACAATGGTACAGTAGCTGGCAGCTAAATATTTTGAGCTATCTCCCTGTGGATGGTCCTCTGGTCAACAGTGTAATTTTAGAACATCCCCACCTTTATCAACAAAGCAGAGTTTGTGTGATCTGAACTTCTGCTTTGTAAAAAATGGACTAGAAAACAAAAGAGGGATGATGCTTGTTTTAAGGAGTATAGTCTCACAAACTTAACAAGGATGGATGGGATTATTCTTCAATGAGCTCACACATCTGGTCCTTAAATTAACCAACCATGAGTACAACTTTGAAAGCAGAGCTCAAAGTGTGGGACATATGCATGTAAGAAATACATCTTTGAAGTTGTATCTTGAAACTTCTAGACACAATTAGATACAATCTAGACACAAATTTTATTTACTTTTTTTCTTGCCTCCAGTGCAGCCATCTGCATTAATTAAACCTTTAAATTTATGATATATTATTAATAGAGACTGTATAGGTCTTTTCTCTCTTTTTTTTAAATTACTCTCTCTCTCCTGTGTTGATAAGAGATTAAAGCTTTGCCTACTGCCATGAGACTGACTATTCACTGATTGCAATTAATACCAGGTTACTGAAATCACTATAGAGATGCGATTGGAAAAAAATATGCTCCAAATGGTTATCAATATTAAGACTATGAGCCTATGAGGTCTTATAGTATGAAACTGTCAAATAACTATAGTGTAAGAAGAAATATCCTTGAGTGCTTTCCAAGGAGAAAGATATTAAAATACAGGATGAAAAAGATATAATTCATCCCTAGCTCTAATGATAAAACTAATGACTTTAAGTAGATTTGGGCCAAACATGAATGTACTAGTGAGATTTAATCAAATACTGAGCACAGGGACAAATTGGGAAATTATCTAATGCAGGGGAGCCAAAGGAACAGAGGAATATCAGAAAATCTCGTTGGAGATTTTAGGATCTTAGAATTCTTAAGATGGGAAAATCTGAGTAAATCACTCGGTCAAGCGCTTGCCTTTAGACTTGTTCTCTTAAAATCTCCAGCACCGACCGTTTTTGAAAGGGCTGTCTTCTGTGCCTCACCCTTTGTCTTCTTCTCCCACCGTTCACTCTTCAAAATGGAAATTGCAACATGACCTCAGAAATCCAAACCAGAGCAAATAACCCCCCAAACCCCTCGTCATTCAAAGTGAAAATGTGTCAAGAGGGAAGGATTGAGTCAAATCCAGATGGCGATGTGCCATGAAAGGCTAACAGAGCTATTCATTTTCAGCAGAGAGCAGGAACAGGCAGTGTTTATAATGACGTGTTAACATCTGTCTGTGAATATCATCTCCATAGCACCAAAGTACACCGCCCAAACAAAGGAAATTCACAATAAAAGCAAGACTCTGCGCATTCTTAATAGGGAATCAGTACTAGAACTGCCAAAGACTTATTGTATACATTTGACAAATCCAGGTAAAGTATATCATACCTCAAAGAATGACTTCTATACTAGATCCGACATGAACATGAAAGCAGACGCCAAGGACTTTTTAATATGGAGCATGTCTAGCAGCCCACCTCGGTTGGTGGCAGCGGAGGACAGTAGACGAAATACCAGAATTAACATCATATTTACCTGCGTGTAATCCTAGATCCAAGATTCCTTCCGTGTACGTCCCTGTCTGTCAGCATCGATTTCGCTATTTAAAGGAGGAAACAGTGAGCAATTCCCTGTAAGAATAAGTAAGAGATATGGACTCTTTGAAAACTACCTACCTGTTAATGTGTGCTCTGTAAATGTTGGTTTTCTTTCTGCTCTCCTTATAGTCTCCGTTACTTTGACCTAAATTCACAGTTGCTTCGGGGCTCCTGGGTGGCTCAGTGGGTTAAAGCCTTTGCCTTCTCCTCAGGTCATGATCTCAGGGTCCTGGGATAGAGCCCCACATTGGGCTCAATGCTCAGCAGGGAGCCTGCTTTCTCTCTCTCTCTCTGCCTGCCTCTCTGCCTACTTGTGATCTCTGTCAAATAAATAAATAAAATCTTCAAAAAAAAAAAATTCGGGCGCCTGGGTGGCTCAGTGGATTAAGCCGCTGCCTTCGGCTCAGGTCATGATCTCAGGGTCCTGGGATCGAGCCCCGCATCGGGCTCTCTGCTCCGCGGGGAGCCTGCTTCCTCCTCTCTCTCTGCCTGCCTCTCTGCCTACTTGTGATCTCTCTCTGTCAAATAAATAAATAAAATCTAAAAAAAAAAAAAGGCACTCTAATTGAAAAAAAAAATTCACAGTTGCTCATTCGTTATAAAAGCAGTTTATCTAGCTTTGAACCATAAAAGAGCTTTATTTTTCTTTTCTAGTTGCTACTTTTGGTCCTGCTCATTTGAATCCCCTTCCTCAACCTTGATGGCATCTTGGGCAGATTTTAGATATTTTTGACTATTTTCTCTTACCAGAATTCAGGCCACTTCTTTGAGTTAAAATTCCACATCTAATTCACCGCAATCCCATGTGTTCTCTCTGGCTATGCTGGGGAAATGGTCTAAGGAAAGAGAAATGGCCAACAATTTTTAGTCCCCACCTCCCCATGCCCTTGGAAATCTGAAGTCCTGGATAATCGTGACCAGGAGAAGGGATGGGGGAAGGTGAAGATGTCACTGTAACAGGGATCAGCGGCCGTCCTTCTATGGTGGGAAGTATGTAGTTGCTCCTCTAGCTAAGGCAGACTGGCTGTCACTGCATTCTGTGATGCAGACATCCTGGGGTTGGCCCACTCCTTGAGCCCAACTGTAGGTCTCTGGAAGGTTCTTCCATGCCCTCTAGTCCACAGTTCCCTGAAATGAGAAACTGGTGTGGGTTCAGTCAACAGTCTGAACGCTCTCCAGCTCCAGCCCCTGATGGTCCACCTTGAACCCACTGCTACTAGGATCCTCTTATGTGGTAAATGTGCAAGAACGAGCTCAGCTCAAATCCTTCTAGAGATTTCCATTTGACGCGTGAAAACATTCTTGTTATACTAAAATGCTGGGGCCAGCCATTTCCATTTCTTTTCTATCTCTCTCTCTCTCTCTCTCTTTGGCCTACTTTTCCTCTCCCAGATCACCTTTAGCCCTGCTCTGGTGGGCACCCAGCAGAGAGGCTGATGTGTAGCCTAAGCAGGCAATAATGCAGATCAGAATGCCAGCCTTCCCTGGTTTTCCATTTTTGCAGGGAAGCCCTCTATCTTTTATGCCTTTCCATGAACCCTCCCTGGTGTCAACAAACATGGGGACTGGGACTGGAGTGCTTCTTCCTTAGTGGGAAGGGAAGGACTCGGCACTCACCACTAATACTATACTTCTTAGAGGGATAACAACTTTTTCTTCCCATCCTTGGGCATCCCCTCAGTCTTGGAAGGCCAGGTCTTCTCCTTTTCATGGGATTGCTTCTGTAGGTTCCTGGCTACAGTGTTAGTATTTCTCTTTGAAATGTAGGGAATATGCCCTTGTTACTTTTCAGCTATGGATACGGGCCCCCAATTTGAGGGTAAAGGGAAAAACGTTAATAGTATTAGATTGCAATGTCATCACAAATTTTAAAAAATGGCAAAGAAAAGTCTGAGAAATAATGAGGTTGAATACATGGCAAGTAATACAAATATTTGATGTGTACACAGTTTCTGTAGTGTTGTCACAAACTTACTCTGACTCAACTTTATAACTGGCCTAGTCTTTACACCCCCCTCCCACAAGGTAGTAGGAGAAATTCAGCCTCTTAATTCTGTTCTCCAGCTCTCCTTTATGCTCTTCTTTATGTTCCTAAGACTGTGTTTGATGTGTGAGTGCAAGGACTCTCAGAGGACCTGGGAGAAGCATGGGAATGGATTCTCAGATCTATACAGTATTCTCAAGGTCCACGTCAGTCTTCACTGTTCAATGGCCAGCCTGATCTTTTCTGGGTGCATGTGCTCCTGATTTCATCCCTGGGATGTTCTAATTAGCATCTGTGGCTAAATCAGCAGCTAACTGGAGATCTGTTAGTGCCCAGCTCAGCCATGGCCAGTTACTTGTCACTGCAGCCTCAGCCTTGACTTTGCTTGGGCAGAGCTAGATACCCCACAACCTCAACAGATCCCCTGACCCTTACAGCTTTAAGGCAAGTTCAGGTCCCCACTACCTTGGTGGGTGCCATGACAGACCCCCTGACCTTGTAGTCAGCATCTATCACATGTGGAAACCAGATGAGATTGGAAATGCCTGTAAGAACTGTCCTATCTGACTATTATTCCACCCTTCATGAGGATACTAGTAACTCCTCTGTCTTCTGTGGGATGATTTTTAAAACTAGTGTGTGTGTTTGTCATTGATTCTGTATAACTGTTTTGTTGTTGTTGTTTTTGTTGTTGACAAAACTTACTTCATACTTTTATTTTATTTTTTGTTTGTTTGTTTCTTTGCTTGCTTGTTTTTTTATTTCTTTTCAGCGTGACAGTATTCATTGTTTTTGCCCACACCCAGTGTTCCATGCAATACGTGCCTTCCCTAATACCCACCACCTTGTTCCCCCAACATCCCACCCCCCACTCCTTCAAGACCCTCAGGTTGTTTTTCAGAGTCCATAGTCTCTCATGGTTCACCTCCCCTTCTAGTTTCCCTCAACTTCCTTCTCCTCTCCATCTCCCCATGTCCTCCATGTTATTTTGTTATGCTCCACAAATAAGTGAAACCATATGATAATTGACTCTCTCTGCTTGACTTATTTCACTCAGCATAATCTCTTCCAGTCCCGTCCATGTTGCTGCAAAAGTTGGGTATTCATCTTTTCTGATAGAGGCATAATACTCCATCGTGTATATGTACCACATCTTCCTTATCCATTCATCCGTTGAAGGGCATCTTGGTTCTTTCCACAGTTTGGCGACTATGGCCATTGCTGCTATAAACATTGGGGTACAGATGGCTCTTCTTTTCACTACATCTGTATCTTTGAGGTAAATACCCAGTAGTGCAATTGCAGGGTTATAGGGAAGCTCTATTTTTAATTTCTTGAGGAATCTCCACACTGTTCTCCAAAGTGGCTGCACCAACTTGCATTCCCACCAACAGTGTAAGAGGGTTCCCCTTTCTCCACATCCTCTCCAACACATGTTGCTTCCTGTCTTGCTAATTTTGGCCATTCTAACTGGTGTGAGGTGGTATCTCAATGTGGTTTTAATTTGAATCTCCCTGATGGCTAGTGATGATGAACATTTTTCATGTGTCTGATAGCCATTTGTAAGTCTTCATTGGAGAAGTGTCTTTCATATCTTCTGCCCATTTTTTAATATGATTATCTGTTTTGTGTATACTGAGCTTGAGGATTTCTTTATGATTCTGTATAACTGTTAAGTTTCTCCTGGAAATTTTCTATATCCATATGAGTAAGAGACTGACCTACCAGATACTTCATTCACTGAGATTGTTCAGGTCGGCCATCACCTCCTGTGTAGTTGGAGAAAGAAGAAAAAAAGTCATCATTATTTACTCGGTAATTTCTAGTAGGCATTTTGTTACATGATTTGTTGCTTCACCTTAATATATAAAGAAATCTTACTACAATATTGTAGTATGATTGCTAAAGACAGAGAAATGGTGAAAAAACTTTTCAATAACCACAAAGTTCTAAATGGTTATTGTGTCCCCATTGTCTTGTGAGGGAATCTATAGGTAATGGGCAAATATTATAGAAATATATGGTACAGAAAATAAAAGTGGCACTTAAGCATAATTACAATTACTACAAAAAATAAACATTTCTCCAGGGGGCCTTTGGGTGGCTCAGTCGGTTAAGCATCTGCCTTCGGCTCAGATCATGATCTCAGGGTCCTGGGATGTAGCCCCACATCGGTCTCCCTGCTCAGTGGTGAATCTGCTTTTCCTTCTCCCTCTATGATCTCTCTGGCTCTCATTCTCTCTCAAATTAATAAATAAAATATTAAAACTTTTAAAATTTTAAAATTTAAATTTCTCCAAATTTTATAAACGTTTTCTTCTTTATGGAAAAAGATACATTAACATCATCTAGAGTTTTCAGACACATGGTCTGTAATTTGATAGTTGAAAGAATATACTTAACATCTAGAAAATGACATACCTGAGCTAAAGGTCATTTTTTTTTCTTCCAAGAAATTCCAAAATAGATCATAAGAACTATTTTAAAAAAGAAATTAATGTTATCATTCTCCCACCTCTTTAATTGATATTGCCTTGTAAACCCTCTAGTTTACAAATTTGAAAAGCCTCAAGCCAGTATTTCAAAGTTGTAGCTGGAGTAAATTTAAGAAGTATTGATGTCCTGGGGTGCCTGGGTGGCTCAGTGGGTTAAAGTTTCTGCCTTCGGCTCAGGTCATGATCCCAGGGTCCTGGGATGGAGCCCCACATGGGGTTTTCTGCTCTGCAGGGAGTCTGCTTCCTCCTCTCTCTCTGCCTGCCTCTCTGCCTAGTTGTGATTTCTCTCTGTCAAATAAATAAAATATTTAAAAAAAAGAAGTATTGATGTCCCAAACTATCTTTGCAAATATGCTTATGTTAATTTAAACAGTTTATTTTTAAAGTTAATAAATTTTCCAGGTTGGGTTAGTTTTGCTGGTTTTTTTAATTTTTTTTTTAAGATTTTATTTATTCATTTGAGACAGAGAGATACAGAGAGAGAGATCATGAGAGGGGAAAAAGGGAGAGGGAGAGGGAAATGCTGACTCTGCACTGAGCCAGGAGCCAGGAGCCCAATGTGGGACTGGACTCAATGTGGAGCTCGATTCCAGGGCCTGCAGATCATGACCTGAGATGAAGACAGATGCTTAACCATCTGAGCCATCCAAGTGCCCCTATATTTTTTTTTTATAAAATCATCAATTACTGCTGTTTGAAGGAATGTATGTTAAGCCAATCATTAAAAATGTCTCAAAAACTAGATTTTTTAAAATTTTCAGAACAATAAAATAAATCAGTCTTATTTTGGATCATGATTTTTTTAATACATATACTAACTAGAGCTTTCCTTCAATGTGTGATGCATTTTTACTATTTCTTTTAATTAGCAATATTCGCTTCTTCCAAAAGGATGATCATTAACTGGACCAAAAGTGGGACTCGTTTTCAAGAAGTTTTTAGCCAGGTCTGCTGTAGCAAAATGAGGCGGAGAACAGAAGCAACTAGTAACAACTACTGAGTACTCATTTCTCACAGAACTTTCTAGTATGCCTTACAGGTAACTTTAAAGAAAGCAATAGTCTGTACCCTCACCGTGCTTAAAATTAAACAGGGAAATCTAAACAAAACAAAACAAAAAAAGCATCTATACATATACATGAATAAATATGCTAATTTAGATACAAATACAGCATACATAGCTTGTATTTGTCACACACACACTTTAAGAGATGCAAATATTACTGCAATTCTTCACTTGTTTGCAATAAACACAGTTTAAGAAAGAAGAGTAGGTTGCAGACTGATGTAGGACCATCCTGTTGTAATACAGAAGGACTAACCATAGGCTCTCCACATGAGAGGAATCAACAGTTCCACACACTTGTGTGTACATGGTTCAGTCAAACTGGTAATACCGTGTTCCTCTAAAGAGCTCCCCAGGAAAATCCAATTCAGAAAACCACCATGTATAGACACCAGGGTCCTGGTACAAGTATATGGTTTGGCCTTCCCTAAAATAGAATCTGAACCCAGGACTCCTTTCTGTCCTGGAGAAAGAGGTACAGCAGCTCACAGACCAGAGTTGCCATACTGAACCTGGGTTGCTTTTAGACCTTGTAAGAGATAGTTATTGGAGTCATCCTAAAGAGATCTAGCAGGCTATCTAAAGGAGGGGTTAGATTATTTTGTCAATTATGTTGGGTGTGATTTCTCAATTCCTAGAAGCATTTTTCAATGAATTATTTTTTTTTCCCTTCTGTAAATTCACTCTTTTAGCTGGCTGTATTTTATCAGTGGGTAAATTAGGGTTTTGCTGTAAATATGCTGTATAACAAACATCCACTCAATTTCTATATTTCTATGGCTTACAAAAATAATCTTCCCCCCCCCCCCCAAATGGAAGGTGATCTGTCATTCAATGCTCTCAGCTGGGGTTGCCTTGTCTTTCCTGGGCTAGGTTGGATCACAAGCTTCAGACTGATTTGAATTTCCTTTCAGGATCCAGGCTGAAGAAGAAATAGCTCCCTGAGATACATTATGGCAAAGGAGAGCTGTTCCAAGGGTATTGGCTGAATCTTGCCACCAAGGCACAAGTTGGGAAAAGGCGCGTGTGGTCATTTCTGCCCAATATTCCATTAGCTAAAGCAGGTGTTACTTTGACAAGCCCAAAGTCAATGGGGTAAGGAAATATACTTCATCCACAGGTGAGTGATAGCACAGCAGGGAGACAGGAAGAACTATAGACCCATAATACAATCCACTCCAGTAATGTAAGAAAAGAGATAAGAAAGTAAAATCTGATGTCTGGGGCTAACGTGCAACCATGCCTCTAGGAAAATCACAATTACAAAGGAAGTCAGGATGTAGCAATTTAAACTGCTCAGTGACGATAACTCAAGCTCATACCCAGCCCCAAAGCAGCTGCAAACCTGTTCAGTTGTCTCTTTAAGGCATGGGTAAGGAAGCGTTCCTGGCTCTGTTTCTTAGCGCACACTCTTTTCCTTCCTTTGGTTTGGGATTTCCGCCATGATTTCCCAAACGGCAGCTTTTCTTCAGGGGTTAGCTGGCCTCTTTGTCAGATAGTCATTCTTATCAACCCTTCAGTTTTACACACTCAGCCCGGGTCAGGTATTCCCAGCATCCCATCTTTCACCAGAAGGGTTTGGTACTTAGAACAGGGCAACCAAGACTCCTGGCTGACTGGGTGTTCTACCTTGAAACTTGAAACTGTCCCACTTTTTATTCAGAATGTGTATGCTCAAAATATGAAGGTTATAAATCAGTGGAAAGATATTATGAAGTTGGACTACTTACTCAATAATGCTTGACGAAAAATTGTGGTTTGATTTTAGATATTCATTTATTCGTATTTATATATTCATTTATTCATATTTATATATTCATTTTTATTGAAAACAAGGATCAAATAGAAGCTATTGGGCTTCCTAAATACCAGAGAAGCCATGAGATGTGGTGGAATAAGGTAGTTTACCTTTTCATCCTTGCTGTGTCATTAAGACTTATAGTCTACCTTTCACATGACTTATCTCTTTGTTTTTGATCTCTTGGTAGCCTTATTCGAATGATGAGAGGATGAGCCTTTGACGTTTCATACAATCCTATTCAACTGATGCTAAATATCTGAGACAAGGCCATAACATTACCTTTGTTAATTAAAGACTGATGTATCTTTGGGGTACCTGTGTGGCTCAGTTCCATTCAGGTCATGATCTCAGGTTCCTGGGATCAAGCCGTGTTGGTGTCTGTGCTCAGTGCGAAGTCAGCTTAAGGATTCTCTCTGTCCCTCGTCCTCTGCCCCTCCCCCAGCCCTTCCTCTCTAAAATAAATAATCCTTTTATAAAAAATACATCTTTTATTCAAAACCAATCCCAATGTTACACATATACAATCCCTCCAATCTGAAAGTTTAGAAATTTCATACAATTTTTTTTAAAGATTTTATTTATTTATCTGACAGAGAGAGATCACAAGTAGGCAGAGAGGCAGGCAGAGAGAGAGAGAGAGGGAAGCAGGCTCCCTGCTGAGCAGAGAGCCCGATGCGGGACTCGATCCCAGGACCCTGAGATCATGACCCGAGCTGAAGGCAGCGGCTTAACCCACTGAGCCACCCAGGTGCCCCGAAATTTCATACAAATTTAACAAAGACATTTAAAGGACACAACTGCTGATTTAGTTAGCACTTTACATTTGAAGTTTTATTATTTATTGGATCATATTTTTCAATGAACCTCTGACATAAAAGACTTATTCTCATGAACTACATTCTCATATTGTTTTTCTTCACTGACTTAGAGTGAGTCCTTCCAGAGAATATTCATGGATCATCTACCATATATTGAGCATTGAACATTACACACTAAAATAAACAACAGTATAGACAAGGCTTCTGTCATCAGTTATATTTTCGATATTATCTGCCAGGAAGACAGATAAGAAAGAGCAAAATAAATTAAAAACAAAAAGTAATTTTTGGATAGTTCAATGTTTTATGGAGAAAATACACAGAGAAATTTAAAAAAAAAATGACTCCTAGTATGTGCGCTACTCAAATTAGGGGTTCAGGGAGGACATTTAGACTGAAATCTAAAGGAATACAGAGATAAGCAATGTGGGTCTGCAGCCATATGGACATCTCAGGAAGAGATCTCTAGGCTTGGAGGAATAAGAGAAAGGCATTCACGTGGGAATGGAGCCTCTGGTGTCCAAGAGACAGGAGAAAGACAAGGCAGGATGCTGGTGCCCAGTGAGCCAGGGGGGGCACAGTAGCTGGAGGTCTCAGGGTGATGGGCAGGGTCATGTCCAAAGAAGTTTTGGCACAAAGGATAGTGGTTTCCAGGGGGGAGCATATATACAGGCCAACAAAGAGAAGCAGTTTGCCTGTGAAGTAGCAGCAAGGACCAGGTGTTTGGAGACCTTATCTCTCTATAGTAATAGCTCTTTCATTCCCTAACTATGCAAACTTAACCGAATGAACCGGTCTTACGGATCTCATTTTTCTTCCCTGGGAAGATAGGAATCTACACTGTCAAGATGCCATTATTGCCTTTAAAAATTAAATTAAACAAAAATCTAATGGTCTAACATTGACTGACAACCGACACTGTTTTACTAAGCCTCTTTATTTTATATTAATCGTACTTGGAATCTGTTTGTCCTTCAGCCTAAAACCGTAATAGGCATAGCTTTGTGGATGGACAAAGTAGTATATTACCAACAAAAAAAAATTAGCACTTTCTTTGTACTAAGCTAATTACTTTAAAATGCTCACATACAAATGAAAGGTAAATGTTAGAGCTCTGATAGAAACAAAAATCCTTTCACAAGATAACTAAAAGAATTTATGTGTTCATCAGTCTGCACATGTTTGTTAAGTCCCCACTAAATGCCAAGCACCTTGATGATCACTGAGAACTTGAAGTCAGTGCCTGGTATAAAGTAGGGATTTCATATTTATTAGATTATGTATTAAATTAATTATTTATTCAAATTCATAAAATAGTGTACAGTAATATTGAAAACAGATTGAAGAAAGCCAAATTAATGTATTTATTTATTTATAAAGAGATTTAGTATAAGGAATTTACTCATGTGATTATGGAAATTAGCAAATCCCAACATCTGCAGGGTAAGTCTGCAGGCTGGAGAACAAGGATAGCACACATTCCAAAACCTGAAGGCCCATGAGGCAGGAAAGCTTGATGGTGAAGTTCCAGTTTGAAGGTTGGCAGGCTTCAGACCTAAGAAAGCCTGGTATTTTTGTTCAAGTCTGAAGCCCAGCCTGAAGGCAGTTGAGTGGAAGGAATTCTCCATTACTTGGGACCAACTAGGTATTTTATTATATTCTTTTTGTTCGCCTTCAACTGATTGGATGAAGCCCACCCACATTTTGAAGGACAGCCTACTTTACCCAGTCTACCCATTTAAATGTTAACCTCATCCAAAAACACCCTCATGGAAAGACCCCGAACAATGCTCGAACCCAGGATCTGGGAACTCAGCATCTCAGGAAAGTTGATAAATAAATTAACCATCATAGTATCCAATTTTTGAGGCTGGTAGAGTAATGAAAATGGATGATAATGATGGCAGTAGAAAAGGAAAGAATTGAAAACATTGTAAATATATTAGAGAGGTGGAGGAAAAGGAGGACAGTAGAGTGTGTAGCAAGCATTTTCCATTCACTTAGATTATCCATCGCTTGCTCCCCAAATTCGGAAAAGCGGTCCACAGATGAGCATGGACGTAAAGTTAAAACACCCTTCCCCTACCGAGTATGCCCACTGTGGTACTGCCCCTGGAGAGTTGTTTTTATGTTGTTGGTGGTGTTGTTTGGTTTTTTTGTTTGTTGGTTGGTTGGTTGGTTTTTGGTGGGTTTTTTTGCACGTTACTGACTGTATGTGTATAGTGTTCACACGACTATATGTCTGGGGATTGGGATGCGGAGAAAAAAATAGGTTAAGAAATGGGGACACTGACCAGGCAAAACTAATGGGTCCTTTTCCCTTGCTAACTCCTGCTTCTTAGAGACAGTGTCGCAGTTTCAAGGCAATTCACAAATATGCCATTGTGAGCAAAATACTAATGACAACCTTGAGAAGTCATACAGTTCAATCCTCTGCCTTCAAGTTCACACTTAAGTCTTCCAAAAATAAAATTCGATCTTTTTATTTTTATATTTCACCAGGAAGGAACATTCCTGCGGCGAATTCATTATCAGAACTATTTGACTTCCTTTACAATATTGTCATGCACAATATTAGTACATAATAAGGAGTCTCTTAGAGTCCTTAGGTGCTCCGATAATGCAGTTATTGTTGCTAATAATAATGTTATGAACCAGTTCCTGCCCCACTGCCAATAGACATCAATTGTGTGACGGGGGACCCGCTAACTGGCTTCTTTGGAGCTCAATTCCTTCAACGATAAGATGAAAGTTTGGATTAGAGAATCATTAAAGAGCCTTCTAATTTTAATTTTGTATCTATGATTCCTAAAGCTTTAATATTTTTATTTTCTCCTGCCAGGCTATATCCTTGTCTTAAAAGGTACCATGCTGCCCTCATGTGGTCAGACTTGAAATAATACACAGTTATTGAAACCACTAAATACATTTTTTTCATTTTGTTTTAATGAAGTTTCATAAATGGTCAGTAACAAAATCAGTTTGAATCACCCATCCACTAAAAGTGTTCAGGTTTTACCCATTCACAGTGATGCAGAGTTTTCATGTAGGAATAATAACAGAAGTACTAATGTTAGCTAACATTCATGAACACTATCTGAATGTTGGGCCTTATTCATAGTCTACATATTTTAATCCACTTCATTCTCCAAAGATAGGTTCCTTTTTTAATGAATCATTTTTCGGAATGCAGAAAGTAAAACACAATTGGGTCAAGTGTCAGGACATCACAGTAAATAAATGGGAAGACCAGTATCAATCCAGGAGCCCAAACTCTTTTACTGTTATATTCTCATCCAACCATTATATATTTATGAGATCTCATTTCCTAACATTCCTTTGTTCTGGGAGACATTCCTAAGGAACTGGGCAAAGAGTTCTTGAAAATTTGATGAGACAATACGTATGAAAATTACAAAATGCAATGTCTGATATGAAAATAAGAGCTCAAAGAATGTTAACTTATTTTAATTATGCATCCTATTGTTGACAGTATAATTCTCCTTTATTTAGTAATTAATATTCACTTTTGATAGTGATGTGAATTGATAAAGAGATTAAATATCTTATACCAATCAATGAGTACTCATTTTCTCAGTTGTAAAAAAGTTATCAGGGTGAATACAAAAAGATCTATTAAAAATTTAATAATGGAAGGGGATTTTGTTTTCAGATTTACAACTGTACTGAATGACTTCATAAGGCAGATCAGTAGTGGTTGTGTTTCAAGTTGCAGAAAAGAAAAAAAAAAGAAACATTTTCAATTTTAGAAACGGGAGGGTATATCCACTCAAAGGGTCAGCATAAGACGTTAGAAGTGTGATAGCAGGAGCCGGGGCACCTTGCTAATTTCTGGAGCTCTGAAGGCTGGCTGTGTGACTTTAGGTGTTCTTCATCTCATTAGGACTTGTCTCCTCAGTTCCTAATTAAAGGGACCAGGTTCTAGGATTTGTGTACGCTTTGCCAGCTTCTATATTCATTCCATTGTCCTAGCCATTCTAAAAAGTCTTAGGCCACATTCATCTTTGGCCCACTTTCATTAACAATGTTACAATCACTTCTTGGCTCTGTGGGTTAAGTTTCAAAAGCCCAATAGGAAGAGGGCTTCTATTTTGTTAAACTTTACTTAACTTACTCAGCTGTTTCTCAACCACCTCTGTGAGACTTGAGGTTAATGGTCTTATCTCTTCCTCTAGTATCCTAAAGATAGTGTGTGCCATCAGATTCTTTTAATGTACCACCCAGACACAGGGAACTAGCTATTCAATTTCATATAATATTCTCTTTTCCCAAATCCCATGCAAAAAGCATGCTCTGCTATCATGTTACCTCTCTTTTCTATTCCAAACTCCAAGGACCCTATTTCCTTAAATATCTCTAAATAAAGAAATACAAACTTAAACAAAAATTCCTCAAGTTTGCTGGGTCAAGTAGTTCTTCTAAGAGGAGATTATGGCTGTCTTTCTAAAACCTAAACAAGTTAGAACCATTAGGAAATTTCCTTATTTCTCTGAAAAAAAAAAAAAAAGCAATAGCTAGCTATTAAATTATATGAATATAAATACAGTGTTGACACCAGGAAAGAAGATCACTAAGATGCAGAAAGAACAAGGAAGAACTACAATCTTCAAATATGAAAATATTTTTGTCTAAGGACTTAAGAGTGAAGAGAATAAAAAGTCTACAAGTGTACTAGTTGGTCCTAATCTTGTCCAAAAGGAAAATGTTACAGCTATTATGAATCATCTTCTCTGACCCAAGCACTCTTTATCTATTACCTCTAATTCTCATAACAATACCAGAATTAGAAATTACTTCCTGTGTATATATAATGTAATCAAGGCTCAAGAAGGATAAATGATTTTCTAAGGTCACACAGACAACACATGAACAAATACAAGGACCCATGTTTATTCAAATTCAAGACTATGGTTTATCCACTACATTATGCCACCCACCAAGGTCTATGCCCAATGATTACTTTGAAGACTTTGTGATGCACAAATGTGGTATAAATATGGTAATAATCAGGAACAAAGCAAAGAAGTTCCCTCTCAGCACTGCTTTTTAACATCATACTTAAAATCCTAGCTAATACAATAAGACAAGAAAAGGAAATAAAAGCTATACTGATTGGGAGGGAGAAAATAAACTGACTTTGCTCACAGATGACAGATTTGTCGATGTAGAAAATTTAATAGCATCAACCCAAGAAAACCTGGAACTAATAAGTGTTCATAGCAAGGTTGCAAAATACGTTAATATACTAAAGTCAATCTCTTTCCTAAATACTAGCAATGAACAAGTGAGCTTTGAAATTTAAAACACAATATCATTTATATTAGCACTCCTAAAAATAAAACACATACAAAATCTATATGAGGAAAACTACAAAACTCTAATGAAAAATATCAAAAAAACTAAATAGAAGGAAAGATATTTCATGTTCATGGATAGGAAAACTCAATATTGTCAAGATATTAGGTCTTTCAAATTTAATCTGTGAATTCAATACAATCCCAGTCAAAATCCTAGCAAGTTATTTTGTGGATATCATCAAACTTTTCCTAAAGTTTATAAGGAGAGGCAAAGATTCAGAAGAGCCATCTTGATATTGAAGCAGAAGAGGAAAGTAACAGGACTAACACTAACGAACTTGAGGACTTGCAAAAGTTACAGTAATCAATACAGTGTACTCTTGGTGAAATAGCTCAACAGAATGGAATAGAAATCCCAGAAATAGACCCATATAAATATAATCCACTGATATTTGACAAAAAAGCAAAGGCAATACAATTGGCCTCCACACCAATGGTGCCAGAATACCTAAACACCCACACACAAGAAAGCAAACCTAGTCATAGATGTTATACGTTTCACAAGAATTAACTCAAAACAGATCATAGACCTGAACATAAAAAGCGAAATTACAAGACTCCTAGAAGGTAACATAAGAGAAATCCTAGAGACCCTTGGGTATGGTGATGAGATTTTCAAATACAACTCCAACGGCACAATCCATGAAAGAAATAAATCCTAAGGTCAATTCTATGAAAGTTAAAAAGTTCTGCTCTGTGATAAACAATGTCAGGAGAATGAGAGATAAGACACAGATTGGGAGAAAATATTTGCAAGGCACACATCTGATAAAGGGATGTTATTCAAAATATATAAACAAACTCTTAGAACTCACCAATAAGAAAATGGGCAATGCTATTTAAAAATGAGCCAGAGACCTTAAAAGGCACCTTACTAAAGAAGATATACAAACAGCAAGTAAGCATTCAAGAACTGTTCAATATCATGTCATTTATGAATTACAAATCAAAACAACAATGAAATACTATTACATATACACATTAAGATGGCTAAAATCCAAAATATTGACATCATTAAATGTGATGTGATGTAACACTATGTCTAAGGATGTGGAGCAAGACCAACTTTCATTCACTAACAGTAGGAATGCAAAAATGGTAAAGTCACTTTGAAAGACAGCTTACAATTCTTACAAAACTAAATATACTTTTACCATATATATACCTACAGCAATTGCACTCCTTAGTATTTACTCAAATGGAATTGAAAACATATGTGCACACAAAACTTGCACACACATGTTTATAGAAGCTTTAGAAATTGACAAAACTGGGGTAGCTGAAAAACCATGCATGAGCTCTGAAACTTGGTAACTTGGAAGCTACTGAGATATCCTTCAGCAGGAAAGCGAATAAATAAATTGTAATATATATGAACGATGGAATATTATTCAGCACTAAAAAATGAGTTATCAAACCATGAAAAGATATGGAGGGAACTAAATGCATGTTACTAAGGGAAACTGAAGCCAATTTGAAAAGGCTGCATACTGTCTGATTCCAACCGAATGACATTCTGGAAAAGGTAAAACTGAACAGTTAAAAGATTGTTGGTTACTAAGGGTCAAGTGGGGGAGGGATGAATAGGAGCACAGAAGATTTTTAGGACAGTAATACTATCCTGTATGATTCTATAACAATAGATACATGTTATTACAAATTTGTCAAAACCTATAGAATATTCAACAGCAAGAGTAAACCCCAATGGGAAATAATGCTATGTCAATGTAGGTCATTGATTGTAACAAATGTACCCCTATAATGGGGAATGCTGATCCTGGGGAAGGTTGTTCATGTGTGGGGACAAGTAGTATGTGGGAACTCTATACTTCTTGTTCAATTTTGCTCCAAACCTAAAACTGCTCTAAAAAACAGTTTATTAATTTGTAAACAATAGTTTACGTAAATTAAAAATTATTGAAACCAGATAATCCTTCAAAGCAATAAAATTAAATCATTCTGCATCTGTGTCTGTAGTTAGAATGTAAGTAGCTGTCTTTTTCATATGCTGCCTGAGTGACAGTTCTCTATCATTGCTAAGCGTGAAGCTAAATTTCCAGTGAGGATGAGTCACCCTCAACTATACAATTTTCACCTAAAGCCCAGTTTTCTACACACTTGTCCCCTCCCTGCAAGTCCTCCTTTTTTCTCACATCTCATCTTTGGAACAATGTGATTTTTGCATAGGCAATAGAAGCCAAAATATATGTTATTTCTCACAGAATCCATCTTGCTTAAGGGGAATGGAGAGTTAATAAAACAGAATGTACATTAGCATTAATGATCTACTCGGAATAAAGGATACCGGAATTATTTTCTTAGATCATGAAAATGACAAATTTCTATTTGAAATGATTATATGAGGAAGAAAGGGAGTTTTAGGCTCCTGCAAAATATTGTTGTTGTGCAAAATGCATTGTCTTTAGCAGTGAATCCCAGATTTTTCTGAAATAGTTAAGACTACGAAATAGTCAGCCGATGCAGAGAACAGACGCTATTTGGCTCTGGTAGTTAATCATGGTTCTAAGATAACCCATTAGCTCTGTCTCCACAGTGCAGCAATGTAGCAGAGCTAAAGCGTTGCTCTGTTCACGTTTATTCAAATGTCAGCAGAATAGAAATGGATTGAGGTTTCTATAGAAACCACTTGTGGTTTCAGGTGTTTCTCAAGGCATTTTGTTCCATTAACTGTTTGGAGAAAGAAGGTACGCATTATGGCTTTTCATTAATGGCATTTTCCTCTCCTCGTTAGAAGCTGGTCGGTGGAGTTCCCACATTCTCCTTTGTTTTACCACATTTTTGTCAGCCCCTGTGCCAGCCTTTCCCCTCCAGCTGAGAAACTAGAATGAGCTACTTCTAAAGCCCGAGAAATCGAGCCCATTAGTGGTAGCTGTTCAGACAGCATTTCTTCTCTTTTGGCCAAAGAAGAAATTTGAAAGTCTCGCATCTGGAAATTTACCTAACACCTTTTCTTAGGCAAAATTTATATGAAATCCCTCCGACATGTTGCCAATCCAAGAGGTTAAGGACAATAGCAATGACTATAAACAACCAAAAAAGGGGGCAGGTGTGTTTGTGAGATTTTGTGGCATTAGTAAGATTTTCACTGTAAGTCCAAGACTGAAGATAATCAAATCTTGCAATCCATCTAGTTAATTAGCTGCCTGGAGGAATAATATCCCTTCCCACAACATAGGGAGGAAAATTAAAAAGAAAAAGCCAACCTTTCAACATGGAAATAATACAATGACTCAAGTACATTATCGGATGCCATGTTTTTCTATAATTTATATTAGAACGTAGAAAGCTCATAGGGCACTGTGAAAGGTCGGATTAATAAGGAAAAGCCAACACAAAATTGAAAAAAGAAGAAGAAGAAGAAGAAACCACCACATAATATGCCTTGGAGTAACTGAGAGCAGCCTGGGGTAGCTGAAAAACCAGGCATGAGCTCTGAAATCTCCCAGTTCAACTCACATCTTACTGTGGCTGCTTACCACATAGGATCTTGAATAAGTTCTTTAATTGCTATACAAGTCCGTTTCCTCATTGTGAAGTGAAGATAATAATTCCTACCTTGCATGGTTGTTGTTAAGTATTAGAGGCAAGGGACAAACTTCCTTATCATTGCATTCATTATCTGAAACCCTGCAGCTGTGAGGTCTGCGGGGACGCAAATTTCCCCGTATCATGAAAACGTTCACTGAAGAACTAATCTGTTGTAAAATTAATATCCATTCAGTTATTTTCCCCAATTTAATGCTAACATCTTTCTCAGCTTATGTTTCAAATTATTTGACAATCTGAAGCTGATTACTTGAATTACAATATCTCATGCAATTACAGTGATCACGGATAACAGATTTATAATGCATATCTGAGAAGGTGTAGGATTTCACGAAGTCTCTAAATACGATGATGATGAACAGGAGAGGTTGCACAGCATAGACTAGTGCCAGACAGCACAGACTCAGACGCTAGATACGCCGGTTACTACATGTATAGGCTTCAGAAACACCTTAACTTTTCTGTGCCTCAGTTTCCCCATCAATAAGATAGGAATGATCATACTATCTACTAAAAGTATGTGTTATGAGGATAAAATGAATTAAAGTGCTTAGTACATGCTTGGTAAATCATAACAAACACATGAGGGTTTATTAAGTGAGAATAAAAACAAACAAAATAACTCCATTACAAAGCTATTTTAAAATGAAGTAAAATGATTAAAAACTGGAGAAACCCCAGAAGGTTCTTGACAGGTAGGAAACAATAAATAATGATTGGAATATCCTAGGAGTTGAGAAGCATTTGTGAAAATGGATGAGGTCCCGGATTGTTTTCATAAACAAACAAACAAACAAAACCCCTAAAGACCATGTTTTGTCACTGGGCTGCTAAAATCAAAGAAAGATGAGGACTGGGTAGGTGATCTTCAAGATAACACCAAGGAGGCCCACCGTCTGGTGTTCCCACCTGGGGCAATCCCCAGCTCCCACAGTGCACCAGGCCTCACCTGTGAAAACAGGAGCGGAAGGCACAGCGTTCCACTCTCAAGGTTATGCCGCAGAAGATCTTGCTCCTTCCAACCCCATCACCCCCTGGCTCGTTCTCTCTCTCTCTAGCCACTCACTTGGAAGAAGACTGCTGTCATGCCACAAGCAGCCCTCTGAAGATCCCGTGGGAAGGATCTAAGGACTTTGTTCAAAAGCCAGAGAACTAAGCCCTCCTGCCAAAAGCTGCTTGAACTTGAAACCAAGTCTTCCTTCAGATGACTACAGCCCCTTGGACTGCTTGTCAGCAACCCTGGGAGAGAGCCTAAACCAGAACACTTAGCTCAGCTGTTTCCAGATTCTGGCCCCACGGAAACCACGTGGAATAAAAAATATCAGTGTTTTTGAGAAGTTAATTTTGGGGGTTACTGTTATGCAGCAAAAGATAACCACTACGCAGGTGAAGGAAGAAGCCCTATGTGCTATTTTGCAAATTGAATAAAAACGTTCACACCTCTCATATAGATGCCATTTACAGTGTTTATTTTAAAATAGGCAAATACTTGTGACCTTCACTTTTCAAGATATAAGTCTTTCAAATTGCTTTTTTTTTTTTCATTTTTAATAGGTCATTTTGATTTCCCTTCAACTAGCAAAGACCTATAGAGTCTATATGTTTCTCATTGCTTTCTACCTTTCCCCTTTCTTTCCACTCTATCCACACTCAGTTCTTATTTCTGTTTCTGGAACATGCTGGGCATACTTCCACTTTAAGGCCTTTGCATTGACTATCCCTTCAATCTTACCTTCTCTTCCCCCAAATACCTGAATACCTCACTTTACCTCCTGTCATTAATCAATGTCTCCACCACCCTGAGATCTATCTCAAGCGCCTTACTTAAAATTGCAACCCCTCTCCTTCTCATGCCTGACTTTCCTTATCCCGAGTTATTGCTCCATAAGACTTTTATTAGTTTACTGTGTATCTCATCTCACCGGGTGCCAGCTCTATGGGATACGGATTTGTCTCTTTAGTTGCGTACTGTACTGACATGTCCTCATTACCTACAAAAATGCCTGGTACTTAATAGGTGCTCAATAAATGTTGGTTGGCATGAGCTTAGGGAGTAAATTTACTTCAAATAGCTTTTTTATAGTACCAACTACCCTGGGTTAAGAATTACTACTGTACTTAAATTTTCTGACTCAGTAGGTTGTTCATAAGAAGTAGCTATGATCTAAAAGCAAAGCTCCATTTAAAAATAAGAATTGTTAGGGGCGCCTGGGTGGCTCAGTGGTTTAAGCCTCTGCCTTCGGCTCAGGTCATGATCCCAGGGTCCTGGGATCGAGTCCCACATCGGGCTCTCTGCTTGGCGGGGAGCCTGCTTCCTCCTCTCTCTCTCTCTGCCTGCCTCTCTGCCTACTTGTGATCTCTCTCTGTCAGATAAATGAATAAAATTTTAAAAAAATATATAAGACTTGTTAGCTTGAGTGATTCACAGAAAGAACCAGGTACAGAAGAGGAGGCTGAGATGGGGATTTATCTGCGAACTTATTATCTAAATTAAATCTTTATCATGACACATTCTAAGAGCAATATATCTCATCATATGTGCATATAAAATGACTTTCATATCTCTCAATACTCAAAACAGATGTATATTACTTTTATTACCAAGTTTGCATCAAAGAATAGTATTGCTCCCTTTACCTAGACAAAACTAAAGACATAAATCAAATGGTGGTTCTAAAAAGTTTAAAAGGGCTATGACATCAATTTTGAAGACTTCTGGAAGCCTTGCTTAGAAAAGATTCTCATATAAAGGCCCATTAACGCTGCCTTTACGGATGTGTGGCCTGTGCAGTCACACAGGAGCTTGTACTTAGAAGGGCCCATTACTTGGTTTAATGCTCTGCTGTTGCTGTCTTGGAATTCTTAATAATTTATGATAAGGACCCTTCATTTTCATTTTACACTGGGTGCTACAAATTACACAGCTGGTTCTGAGGCCCAAAGAAGACAATATTACTCAGTTACTACTCATTGCCCAAGGACAGAAACAGAGGTGGAATGACGAGAAAAGCAAACAGAAATTTCTGAGCTACATACCCCAGTCCTCTTCCTCTCCCCCACACCCCCCTTCCCTTGAGAACTGGAAAAAAAGTAGTTGTGGGATAAAGCTTGCTACTCAAATTGGGACCTGTGCCAGCAGCAGCCTGGCCGGGGGTGGGGGTGGGGGGTTGGAATAGCAGAATTAGGACCCACTCCAGACCTACTGGGCTAGAATTTATATTTTCTGTACACTCCAAATTTGAGAGACTGACCTATACTGTTCCAAGAGTAATCCAGGATACCCACAATAATGGAAATTCTAAAGAGTTGGGTGTTTTGTTTTTTTGTTTTTTCCTTCAAGGGGACTTTCCCCCCGCCTTCCATCAGAAGATCTCTAATCTGAGAAGTTGCCAGATTGGGATGCTAACTGATTTGAACATCACTTTTGTTCCCTCTGCGGTCCATTCTGTAGGATTGTGTTAATATGAAGTGATGTGGTCTGAAAAAAATAAAAGAAGAAAGCATGAAGAATGAGTTATTACGAACTAAGCTGAGATGGTGGAAAGCAATTAAGATAATAAAATGAAGGGGGGGGGGAAGCTATCTGAAACAGGTAATAGCTAAAACCGAACACTTAAAATATGCCAGCCATCTTGCAAAGTGTTTAAGGTGGATTATTATATTTAAATTTCACTACAAACTTCAGAAGTACGTTCTACCCCTACCTTCCTTTGAAAATGGAAAAACAGGCTTGAGAGGTTTTGAAATGGCCATCTTATAATAGATAAAGAAATTGTGCCTTACTTTCATAACTGCAAATTCCTGTTACGTATTTATAAACACCTGCTGAACGAATGAATGCCTTTGTGTTAATTCGCTAACATTTTAGAATCAGGTCCTAAACGTTAGAGACCTTCGCAGCAGAAACAACAGAAACAAGGCCAAGTAAAATTCAAATACTGCCCGAATCTTTCAATTTGAGATAAAAGGAAGAATAGAGGACTTCATTCTAGAAGCAGGGGACACACCAGTCAGCGTTCTCGCGCATCGCAGGAAGAATGACTCTCAAGCTTTCCTCTAACAGCTGGGAGATGAAGATGCCACAAGCATCAGCAAAACTGCCACAGTTTCCCGCTAATCGCATTCCCCGGTCCGGGGCCATGGGGACTAAGGGAGCGGCCGAGTGCCCAGCACCACGCACCCGGCTCCGCAGCTCCCGCCCGGCAAACACAGGAGGGGGAGGAGCCGAGGAATCGAAAGAGAAACCCGGAGGAGGCGGGGGGACTGGCGGCCGCCCGGCGCGGGGCTCGGGGATGGAGCTGCGGGCGCTGCGGCGGTTCTGGCTGCTTTGCTGCTGCTGCTGCGGCGGCGGCGGCGGCCGCGGCCTCCCCGCGGACGCCCGCGCCACCTTCACGGCGACGGAGCCGCGGAGCCGCGAGCGACAGGCAGCCGCCTTTCGGGTACCGAGCGCGCGCGGCTCTCTGTTTCCTAGTCGCCCCTGCTGCCCGGGGTCTGGGCTGGGGCAGTGGGTTGGGGGGTGGCGGGGTGTCACTGAGAGCCGCCACTCCAGGTGGTCACCCTGCCCGCACTTTGGTGACGGGTTTGGGCTTTCTGAGAAGTTCGCAGGCCAACTTCACCCTCTGTTCCGCACGTGCCAGCTCTCCCCTATCTGGACTAACCGAAAGAGGGGATGTTGCAGGTTAGATTTGTCACCGTGGACCTATGGGATGAGCCCAGAGTAATCAATGGATATGTTCAAAGTATTCTCGATTGGAAGAAGCACCCGTTTTGGCAGTGCCCTGGACTGTCCTCATGGCCTTGCAAAGCGGTTCCTTTTCAGAGTCTCGGGAAGCTGATTAAAAGCGGAAGAAGCCTGATGGGTGTTTTTCTTCCGCAAGGGGGCGCTGGTGACCGCCTGTGGTCAGCCTGTTCTAAACCAAGAGCCCTGCCTCTGTGTGATTTTCCTGAGCTGGGGCTCCTTAAACTAGTGTAGCAACCTTAAAGTTCTTCTTGACTTGCTGGAGACGGATTTCGAAAAACGGAAGCATTTCGTTTCCTTTTCACATTTTCGAAAGTCCTCATAAGAATGCTTAGATTTTAGCCCCCCGTTAAACCTCTGGAATGGACTGAGTTAGGGGAGTATCAATAGGTTTTTCCTGTAACCTAGAGATACCGATTTAAAGTTTGCCTCACTGTGTTCTATATATCTGAGACCACTTAACAATTTTTTAAATCATGAAAGATGTTATCATTTTATTATAAAAGAAAATTGATTCACTCTGAATCAAAAGTAAGAATTTAGTAATACTGTTTGTTAGAATTATATTAAGGTTTTTTTGCTGGTATAGTCTTGGGATTTCTCCAGGAGTTTCTACAGCTGTACTCTTTTCTGCTCCTCCTGTCTCCCCTAGAATATTCCAGTGTTTAGGAAGTCGCAGCCTTGCCTGATTGTGCCTACTCTTGCTTTTTACCCAAACCAAGATGTGTACTCTTGTCTCTGCTTTATTGCTTTCAAGTTACATTATAACTTTGAAAACCAGAAGAACTGGCACAATTGCTAGAAAACAAACTTTGTGTCCCTGTATTCTGCCCCTTTCCTGAGCTTGGTTGCCTATGGTGGTGACCCAAGCCCTTTAGGGGGAAAAAAAGTCAATCTTCTCTATACTGATAATTTATTCATTGGCTGAATAAATAAGCACACTGCTGTCTTCCTCAAGAAAATCATGTTGGAGGATTGGAGGCACAAGGAGGCCAGAGTAATAAATACATTTTTTAACATATGCATAAACAATGAATTTTGGAACAGTGGAAAAAATTGAATAAAATTTTTTAAAAAGCGTATGTAATATATATTTATTGACTTATATAGTTACTCATATTGGTCCTGTAAAGTGGCTGCTCCTAGGAGACAAATGTCTGCAAATTCAACTCTTCTCAGGAAAAATACAAGGATCCATAACAGGAAATGGAACATTTAAGTGGAGGAGGTCAGTTATGAAGACTTTTAGTACATTTAAAAATCTTGAGTTGAAAAAGCCTGGGAAAGTTTTCAAACCAATTGCTGCTTCTAGTGAGAGTTTACTTCACAAAATGGATGCCCAGAAACGAAAGTGTTTAGACTTCAAAACACATCACTGGAAAGTGGGGCACCTCGTGGTGTTAGATTCTAGTTGTCCGGACACAGAGTAGACGGCTGGACACAGGCAAAGATAGAAAAGGCGTTGGTTCCATGGTACCCATGAGCATTTGGAAGAATTCTTCTGGCCAGGCAGGAGAGATTAAAGTATGTGATAACTAAAACTCATAAGTACAACTCTACAATGCTTTACTTCTATAAGATCATGTCAAGTTATGAATTGGCAGAGATTCCCCACTGTTTAACCATCTGGTAAATTATGTGCAGAATCTAGAAAATGTCCTTGTTTCACAGTGAAGTTAAAGTTTAGAGGAAAAAAAAGAAATAGGGGCACCCATGGGTGGCTCAGTTGGTTAAGCTTCTGACTCTTGGTTTCAGCTCAGATAGTGATCTCAGGGTCATGGGATCCACCCCCTCGTGGGGAAAATCTGCTCTCAGTGGGGAGTCTGCTGGAGATTGTCTCCCTCTCCCTCTGCCCCTCCGCCACTCTTTTTCATCCACGCGCTCTCTCTCATTCTCTCTCTCTCAAATGAACAAATAAGTCTTTTAAAATGTTGTTTAAAAAGTGTAAAAATTAAAATAGAATCATAAAACACTCTGTGTTGGGCTGGAATCTATAGATGCCATAAAAAGTAGACAAATCCTGAGGACCAAGAGCTGTAGTCTCTGGATCTTTGTTTCTTATTTAGGGATAGCTAATAGGTCTCATCATGTTTGCAAGTGGATTGATTAATAGTGGCTGCCTGACATATGGCATTGGAAAGTATTCAGGGGATTGCTGTTAGAGACAGTTGGAGAAAATGTCTAATCGATTAGTAATGTCTTTCATGGTGTTGGTTCAGAGAATGGTGGAAGAGTCTTGTCATCCCTGCCTTATGTATTTTCGTAAGTTCCTAGGACTGTGTCTTAAATGGAAGATGGCATCTATGACACTTGTTCACAAACTATCACCACACTATTGTTGGGTGAAGACTGGGCCGCTCCGTGGTTTGTTATGGTATGCTTCTCAGGATGACTGATGGAGGGAAAACGGATAGCAGCCCCAATCTCTGCTCTTCCACTGCTTTAGAAACTTCCAGTGCTGAGGAAAATCAGAATGGAGGATTCAGCCTGCTCCTTTTTTTTGTGCTGAAACCCAGCCGTGCACTGATAATTTACTGATGCTCATTATTTCACCAAAGAAAAGTTCATATTCTTGTGCCTTCGAGAAGTCACAGACCCAGTAGTGGAACTAATAAAAGTCATATGCACTCACTTCAGAATGATGTTTATGTGCCACTACAAATGTTATTTGTGCATAAAATTTCAGAATCTTCACTTTAAAATTACTGGCATAAAATGATATATGCTACATTGTTAAAATTATATATAACTGTTAGGCATATTGTTTATGTATAAATAGAAAATAGTAGTTTGTGTATAAATAGTAGATTTTACAACGAATAATCCTAACTAATAAGTCACAGATACTTGCCATAATCAGCCCCTTGAAATCTGGATTGTCTTCTCCAAATGAACTCTGGGGAAGAATGCTTTAACGTACATTTTCTACCTAGCAGACAGGTGAATTTGATGTAAGATACTGTTGTTCAAGTGACCATTTTCAATGATTCTAACTTAATGCCTGCATTGCCAAAATGAAAATATATCAGGAACTTAAAATCTTGGATCAGAGTTTGTTCATTCATTTGTCCATCTGTCCAATATTTTGATATTCACTATGTGAAAGGAGCTGATCTGGGTTTTCTGATTCAGTAGGGGAATAAGACATGTGCCAACTTCTAAGAATTATAGCCTAACAAATGGGTATTGTATACTTAAACATTGTACTAGGATCCATTTTTCAGTGAACAAACAGAAAAATGTAAAGAGTAATACACTAGAAAAATTATTCCTTCAACCAATTCTCAAAGGAGTATCACTTTAATTCAGTGTTTGTGTGCATATACAAGCAAATACTAAATGACTACATATTTCTTTTTATTTTACTTTGTATGATAAACATACATGCATATTATTTTTACACAGATGTCAGCTCAACATATACAAAATCCTTTGTGTAGGTAACTTTTGTAAAGCAGGAATTTATGAAAGTATATACTTTTATAGTTCTAGTAGAGGCCTTCCCAACAGCTGCACTGTTGACATTGTGGAACAGATAATTATTGGTTGTGGAGAGTTGTCCTCTGCCTTGCAATGTGATTAGCAGTGTCCTTGGCTTTTACCCACTAGGTGCCAGTAGTGTCTATCAAAATTGTCTGCAGACAGCACCAAAAATCCTTGGGAGGGAAGAGGAGGAAGGAGGGAGAGTCCCTCAGCTGAGATTCACTGATCAAAGATTTACAACTCTCAAGTTTTAAGAGAAATTCTCAGCGACGCTGCCACACTGCATATAAACATTTTGCCTCTTGGGTCATCCCCAGACTTACTGCCTGCAACTTCCAGAAATGAAAGCACCAGCAAGGAGAACGTTTTAAATCCATCTGTGAAGTGTATGATTTGTCCTACACCAAACCTCAGAATCTCCAAGTGAGGGCTGTTGGGGGAAAAGCTAAAGAACAGAAGCGGGAATGAGTTTAGAGCCCTAAACAAAGGGTCGTCTTACAAAGCATCTTTGGCTTCTGCAGTAATTTCAGTGTACAGCTTATCCCAGCAAAGCATTAACTCATTAAGGGAACACACACCACATACAAAGTACAAAATAGATCACCATCCTATGACCCGTCTGTTTTTCACACATTTGCGTGTTTCAAAACTACTAATGCTGTGTGCTGTATACTCCTCAGAACTTGACTGTCTTCTTTCATAAGTGACCTTAAGGCTCAGGTCTTTCATTTTAATATTTTATATGGTTTTAGGTACACTAACTCTACTGTAGATATAGTCTACCATACTGTAATACCATTATGGCCTCTTCCATTGTCTTATGTTAAGAGCATGAGGTAATTGGTCCTTTACCTAGGACTGATTCTATGATAGAGCGTGTTAACATGAGGAGCTCAAGAGACTCACAGTTTGTGATGCTTCTGTGAAATCTGCTCTCACAGAAGGAATCGAAGTAGACCAGAAAAGTCACTTGGAAGAGTAGTCAATTCCGGAAATGAAAGACAGAGCTTTTTAAAATTTAAGTGATTTGAAACCCTGTTAGGGGGACTTAATTTGTGTCCTACTGTTCTAGCAAATAGGAGAATAAATTTTCTTAGATATACTGATAATATCATTTTACTATGAAAGCTGTTTCTTCTGATCGATAACTGGTCATTTCTAATTGCATGACAAAGATTAGCTCCATATTAATCTAAGAAAACCTGAAAACATGATATTTGAAGGACATTTTCTATGTCCAAATGTTCTGTGCTTAAAGGGGGAAAAATATTCTGTGTTTAAGGGGGGAAAAAGATATACCATGAGACTATTGAATATAACATTTTTTCTGTAATTTGCATTTTCCAAACATTATCTTATTTAATTCTCACATTCTGCCAGGTCGGTATTACCCCATTTGTCAATGAAAAAAATAAAGACCCAAGAGGTTAAGTAGATACCCAAATATTGCATGACAATGTAGTTAAGACATTTGTTGCAAAACTGAGAAGAGATTGGAGAAATTTACTGTGTGTGTATATAAATGTAAAGAATTATGTTTTGTTCAGAATTCTCATGGGAAGTACTTTTAATATTATTGGTGGTCTTGCAAAATCAGAAAAGGGGGGATGAGGATTAGTGGTGGGGAGAGGGCAAAACAGCACTTTGGGTTTAGAGGTCTTTGGTTTTTGCAAGAGGTCATGTTATAAATATCAGATATCCTTAGCGTAGGCTGTGGACAGCCATGAAATGACAGGAATCAGTGCACTGGAATGACACACGAAATCCACAAATGGGATTCTTTTAGAAGTTGGCCTCTGGTTGATACAGGGGTTTCGTAGATTCCCCAATCACGTCCAAGAAATTTGCTCTCATGCACTGTTTGCTGAGGATTTTTGTCACGAAAAGATTTTGAATTATGTCAAGGGCATTTTCTGCATCGACTGAAAATATGATTTTCCTTGCTTTTTAAAAATGCCATTAATATGGTATAGTATACTGATTGGTTTTCAAAAGTTAAACCAATGTAGCATTTTTTTAAATGAACCTCACTTGGTCATAAAGCATTTTCCTTTTTATATATTGTTGGATTTGATTTGCTAATACTTTCTTAAGGATTCCACACCTATAACCATGAGGGCTATGGGTGCGTTGTTCTATTTTCTTGAGATGTCTTCCCCTGGTTTTGTAATCAGGGTAATACTGACCTTATAAAATAAGTTGCAGGGACGCCTGGGTGTCTTAGTCTTTTAAGTGTCTGCCTCTGCTCAGGTCATGATCCCAGAGTCCTGTGATGGAGCCCTGCATGGGGCTCCCTGCTCGGCAGGGAGTCTGCTTCTCCCTCTCTCCCTGTCTCTCCCCACTTGTGCTCTCTTTCTCACTCACTCTCTCTAACTCAAATAAGTAAGTAAGTAAATAAATAAATCAATTAATTAATTAAAATAAAATAAGTTGCAAAGCATTCCCTTCTCTTTTATTTTCTCAAAGAATGTGTATAAGATTGATATTATTTCTTTTTTAATTGTGTAGAGTTCACCAAACAAGACATCTGGGCTTAGAGTTTTCTATTTCTAGTACATTCAGCTTTTGCAATTGGTGACGTGAGGAGTGTGTCCATTTCATACACATATTCATCAAACTTCCCAGTTTACCATTTTCAAAATACTGTTCTTCTAATGACTGAAGCATCCATAGTGATGGCCCTTTCCTCGTTCTTGATGTTGATCATTTGTGTTTTATCCTTTCCTTTTTCATTTCCTTATTACAAGACCAATGGCTGAGAGAAACGGGGAGAGGTTGGGAGAGCTACCTGATGGCAACGCAACTCTGATCTAGAGTGAAGGAGGGAGGGAAGACAGATTGGGGGAAGTGCTTGAGACGGCTGTGCAGCCAAAGGAAGGGTCAGAGAGACCTCAGGGCTCAGTCATTGGCTAGAGGAAGCTTGTGGGAACCGTAGCCTCTCTTGTGGTAATTCAGCACGCAGCACACAACCCCCCATAGATGGAAGTCTGTGAGGCCCATCTCATGGCTGCAACTTGCTTTCCTATGCATTTTTAGTGTCCTACGTTCTCAATGCCCTGGTTAGTCTAGCCCACAAAGATGTTCAACCAATACTTAGAAAATGAATGAATTTTAAATTCCTTAGCAGCTAGCAGTCTCTGGCTCATGTTTGTCACATGGAATATAGATACGTGCTTTGTTATTTCTGTTCTATTTTTGTATTCATGCATCTGCTTTCTAAATTATATTCAGAACTCTGCTTTATCAAGATTATTCTTAAGAACGTAAAATTCATTTAGTAACTGTTTACTATTTCATTAACAGTCCTTCCAGGCACGGTCAATAAGGATGTAGTAAGAAGATGATAAGTTCTAGTAATAACTTGCTTCAAAGTAAACGGCTTAAAGCTTTTACGGGCATGATGTATATAAAATGTCACTGGTGTATCTATTCAACAAAAAATGTTAATTAAGCATCCATTGTGTGCCAGGCATGTGCTCAGGGTGGGGAATGCTCTGATGAGCAAGACAGACAGGTCTCACCCTCATTTTACTTAGAGGTTTGTGAGACAGACACACAATGAACACGTAGATCCATAAACAAATACACATGAGCTAGAGTTGGAAACTTACCTGATGGTCGTCTCCTGAGGTTGTATTTATCCTACACAGTTGGTCAGCATCAGGAAATTGAGGCATGTTCTCACAAAAGACAAGCTTAAGATAAATTATTACAAAATTCAGAGCTGAGGAATCTGTAAATCACGGCCATGTTTTCCCTCCAGATACACAAGTTAATCTGTCTTTCCAGAACATCTGCAGCTGCATCACTATCGCAAAGCCTTTTTACCCGTAATGAGGCGGAGAGAGCTATAAAGCTGGAATAGAATCATATTTATTTATTATTTACTGATTTATTTTTTTGTGCTTTGTTACATAGTGCTGGGAAATACAAAGATATATGCATTCCAAATTCATAATTTTTTAATCTAATGAGTATCTCTTTGTGACAGTTTGTACTAGGATCTAGTATTTATTTGCAATTCACTTTGTTTTTTTCCACTGTGTTCAACAAACACGTATTTAGTACTTTCAACATGCCAGTAAAGAGGAATTATAAATGGATAAGACATACCTTTCCTAGCCTCAAAAATATACCTGAAACCAGATGATAGTTTTCATACAAATGATCTAGAGGTCCTATGCAATCTTTCACTGTGATCAGTAAGGAAATAATTCAAGCTTTGCTTCTAATACTTGAAAAATATGTCCAAGTTAGTTACACATACATTGCACTGCAAAGTGAACATAGGTGATGTAACTTAATTTTTTTCTTCTTTTAGGAAAGCCTTAATAGACATCAATACTTGAATTCTGTATTCCCTCGTGACAACTCTAGTGCTGTCTATGGAATAAATCAATTTTCTTATTTGTTTCCGGAAGAGTTTAAAGGTACTGTGATATCGTGCTATTAATTGTTTGGTTTCCTGATTTTGATTTGTTTCCTTAATTTGTGAGGAATTGTTTAATTGTGAATCTAGTAAATTGAGTCATAATTAACATTTATTAAATACTAAATGTCAAGCATGTAAATACATGGCTACTGTTTTCTGATTATCTTCTAATTAAGATCTAAATGTTATAGATTTTTCCATGTAGCTGTAAGGGCCAATGTTTCACCCCTTCTGCGGTTTTTTTAAGATTTTATTTGCTTATTTGACACAGAGAGAGAAACAGTGAGAGAGGGAACACAAGCAGGAACACAAGAGAGGAAACCCCCACAGAACAGGGAACCCAATGTGGGGTTCGATCCCAGGACCCCAGGATCCTGACCTGAGCCGAAGTCATATGCTTAATGACTGAACCACCCAGGAGCCCCCCATTCTGCATTTTTTTAAAGATTTTTATTTATTTATTTGATAGACAGAGATCACAAGTAGGCAGAGAAGCAGGCAGAGAAAGAGAGAGGAAGGGAAGCAGGCTTCCTGCTGAGCAGCGAGCCCGATTCGGGGCTCGATCCCAGGACCCTGGGATCATGACCCGAGCTGAGGGCAGACGCTTAATGACTGAGCCACCCAGGCACCTCCATTCTGCATTTTTTAGTGCTATTTCTATCCTAGACATCCACAGTTCCATGGGTTACGATAAATCTAATCATATCAATTATACTCATTTTTATTATTGACCGAGTTCTATCAGACAAGTCATTTTATGTGGCAGCTCCAGTCCTGTTGTAGGAATTCCTTAGTTTTCAGTGAGTACATTTTGAGTTATGAAAAAGTATAAAGGAAAACCACAAATGGCAGGCTCTTCTAGAAAACTTCTGTTTGTGTTTGAAAAATTCCTCCAAAAAAAATCCCAGGAGGCCCTCCTTATAATGTAATGTTGGCTGTCTTTTCATTTCCTGTTTCTTTTCAGCTATTTATTTAAGAAGCAAGTCTTCCAGATTGCCCCGATACCAAACAGAGGTGCAAACATCCATACCCAATGTATCTTTACCATCCAGATTTGACTGGCGGGACAAACATGTTGTGACCCAAGTGAGGAACCAGCAGACTGTGAGTTTTAGGGTTTTTCTTTTTCTTTTTTTTTTTTTCTTTTTAAAATCATCTTAGCATGCATGGGAAGTCCAGTTCAATCAAGCTTGTAACAGAAGCCATATCTCTGGGTAAAACCACACTCCAATTATCCAAAAATGACAGTGAAGGGAGAATCTCTGATGAAATGAGAGGCAGATGTCAAGGCCTAATTTTCTTTTTTTTTAAGATTTTATTTATTTGAGAGGGAGAGAGAGAGAGAGCGTGCAAGCGAGAGCACAGGAGCAGGAGGAGGAAGAAGCAGACTCCCTGCAGAGCGGAGAGCCCGATGCGGGGCTTGATCCCAGGACCCTGAGATCATGACCTGAGCAGAAGGCAGATGCTTAACTGACTGAGCCACCCAGGCGCCCCAAGGTCGATTTTTATTTTAAAGATAAACCTACTCCTCTGTACCCAATTGGCATAAGGAATGACAGCTGACCGGGGAAAATCGACCCCATAACTGCAGGGATATAGTCTCAATTTATCTGAGTGGAAAACTTACCATATCATTCAGCCTCCTCATGTAAGGTGTTTTAGACCAAGCAGTTTCTCAGTCACCGTCTAGTTAGGATGATTCTTTTTCTCCTCAGAATATAAATCTATTGTTTTTTTTAATATATGTATTATTATGATTTAAGTTTTACCACCGAATCATTTGCTTTATTATTAAATTCATAATGAAGAGTGAATTAGTCAGAAACGGAATCCTTCCAGGAAGTGTCTACTTTGTATTAAAGGAATACAATTTCATTAGTAATCTTGAGTTAAAGAAATATACTGTAGAGATATTTTTGAGCAGAAACTGCCCTCCTGGGGCAGCTATTGAGAGATAAACTAAAGCTAGCTCTAGGTATGGTGTCAGCAACCTGTACTCACTTTTCTCAAAGGGTGGAGACCCGGACATAGAGTTCCTTAGTGCCTATTTTCCTATGCCATAGGCACTGGACATATAGACATAATAAGACCCTTAAAGCCATAAAGTCGCTCAACACGACTCCACTTACCCCACGATCCTACTGATTGTTCTTCCTTTCTTTGCCTCACTGTGTAGCGCATGTCCTGGGATAAAGTCAGTTCTGCCGAACTTCAAATCTTACTCTTACCTCTGCCATTTCTGTGGATCCTTCTTCCTTGTGCATGAAACTTGATTTCATTTCCTCCATTTTCTCCCTATTTTTTTCAGGACCAACCCTTTCATTCTTTCATTCCAGTTAGTCCAATAAAATCAAGTTAATAGATCCAGAATGAGGAAGATTGTCAGCTGACATTTGAATGAGGAATGGCCAGTATGGGTTTTGATCATTATGACGTTTCATGCATATCTGTGATATGCCCGTACTGGCACTTTGGCAGCCTAGAAAGTAATTCATTCAGCTCCTGAGTCAATCAAATAATGAGCACAGCTTGGATGATGTGTATATCCTCACCCCATGTCATCTCATCACTGCCTCTGCCCTTTAGGGTGGAAATGGCAGATGCCATAGAGGCAGAGAGGGGAGAAACAAGAGGGATTGAAGAGTGGGCAGGAGTTGGCACACCACCTAGAAACAGAACTCATGTCCAGTGAACGGATGAGCCTTTAAAAGACCGTCCAGGTGTTCTCTCAATCTCTGAATCTCACTTTTTTTTTTTAACATCTTTTTTTGTTTGTTTGTTTATTTTCAGCGTAACAGTATTCATTGTTTTTGCACCACAACCAGTGCTCCATGCAATACGTGCCCTTTCTTTTACCCACGACCTGCTTCCCCAACCTCCCACCCCCCTGCCCCTTCAAAACCCTCAGGTTGTTTTTCAGAGTCCATAGTCTCTCATGGTTCATCTCCCCTTCCAATTTCTCTCAACTCCCTTCTCCTCTCCATCTCCCCATGTCCTCCATGTTCTTTGTTATGCTCCACAAATAAGTGAAACCATATGATACTTGACTCTCTCTGCTTGACTTATTTCGCTCAGGATAATCTCTTCCAGTCCCGTCCATGTTGCTACAAAAGTTGGGTATTCATCCTTTCTGATGGAGGCATAATACTCCATCGTGTATATGGACCACATCTTCCTTATCCATTCATCCGTTGAAGGGCATCTTGGTTCTTTCCACAGTTTGGCGACAGTGG
This sequence comes from Meles meles, assembly GCF_922984935.1. NCBI lineage: Eukaryota > Metazoa > Chordata > Mammalia > Carnivora > Mustelidae > Meles > Meles meles. Next base: position 127,906,105 of record NC_060067.1, on the reverse strand, counting down.
CCATTGCTGCTATAAACATTGGGGTACAGATGGCCTTTCTTTTCACTACATCTGTATCTTTGGGGTAAATACCCAGTAGTGCAATTGCAGGGTCATAGGGAGCTCTATTTTTAATTTCTTGAGGAATCTCCACACTGTTCTCCGAAGTGGCTACACCAACTTGCATTCCCACCAAGAGTGTAAGAGGGTTCCCCTTTCTCCACAACCTCTCCAACACACGTTGTTTCCTGTCTTGCTAATTTTGGCCATTCTAACTGGTGAAAGGTGATATCTGAATGTGGTTTTAATTTGAATCTCCCTGATGGCTAGTGATGATGAACATTTTTTCATGTGTCTGATAGCCATTTGTATGTCTTCATTGGAGAAGTGTCTGTTCATGTCTTCTGCCCATTTTTTGACATGATTATCTGTTTTGTGTGTGTTGAGTTTGAGGAGTTCTTTATAAATCCTGGATATCAACCCTTTGTCTGTACTGTCATTTGCAAATATTTTCTGCCATTCCATGGGTTCCCTCTTAGTTTTGTTGACTGTTTCCTTTGCTGTGCAGAAGCTTTTGATCCTGATGAAGTCCCAAAAGTTCATTTTTGCTTTTGTTTCCTTTGCCTTTGGAGACATATCTTGAAAGAAATTGCTGTGGCTGATATCAAAGAGGTTACTGCCTATGTTCTCCTCTAGGATTCTGATGGATTCCTGTCTCACGTTGAGGTCTTTTATCCATTTCGAGTTTATCTTTGTGTACGGTGTAAGAGAATGGTCAAGTTTCATTCTTCTACATATCGCTGTCCAGTTTTCCCAGCACCATTTATTGAAAAGACTGTCTCTTTTCCATTGTATATTTTTTCCTGTTTTGTCAAAGATTATTTGACCATAGAGTTGAGGGTCCATATCTGGGCTCTCTACTCTGTTCCACAGGTCGATGTGTCTGTTTTTATGCCAGTACCACGCTGTCTTGGTGATCACAGCTTTGATCAAAGTAAAGCTTGAAATCAGGTAATGTGATGCCACCAGTTTTGTTTTTGTTTTTCAACATTTCCTTAGGAATTCGGGGTCTCTTCTGATTCCATACAAATTTTAGGATTATTTGCTCCAGATCTTTGAAAAATACCGGTGGAATTTTGATCAGAATGGCATTAAAAGTATAAATTGCTCTAGGCAGTATAGACATTTTAACAATGTTTATTCTTCCGATCCAAGAGCATGGAATGGTCTTCCATCTTTTTGTGTCTTCTTCAATTTCTTTCATGAGTGTTCTGTAGTTCCTCGAGTACAGATCCTTTACCTCTTTGGTTAGGTTGATTCCCAGGTATCTTATGGTTCTTGGTGCTATAGTGAATGGATCGATTCTCTAATTTCCCTTTCTGTATTTTCATTGTTAGTGTATAAGAAAGCCACTGATTTCTGTACATTGACTTTGTATCCTGCCATGTTACTGAATTGCTGTATGAGTTCTAGAAGTTTGGGGGTGGAGTCTTTGGGGTTTTCCATATAAAGAATCATGTCATCTGTGAAAAGAGAGTTTGACTTCTTCCTTGCCAATTTGGATACCTTTTATTTCTCGTTGTTGTTTGATTGCCTTTGCTAGGACTTCTAATACTATGTTGAATAAGAGTGGTGAGAGTGGGCATCCTTGTCGTGTTCCTGATCTCAACGGGAAGGCTGAGAGCTTTTTCCCATTGAGGATGATATTTGCTGGGGGTCTTTCATAGATAGATTTTCTGAAGTTCAGGAATGTTCCCTCTATCCCTATACTTTGAAGCGTTTTAATCGGGAATGGATGCTGGATTTTGTCTAATGCTTTTTCTGCATCCATTGAGAGGACCACGTGGTTCTTCTCTCTTCTCTTATTGATTTGTTCTATCACATTGATTGATTTGCGAATGTTGAACCATCCTTGTAACCCAGGGATGAATCCCACCTGGTCATGGTGGATAATCTTTTTAATGTGCTGCTGGATCCTGTTTGCTAGGATCTTGTTGAGAATCTTAGCATCCATATTCATCGGTGATATTGGTCTGAAATTCTCCATTTTGGTAGGGTCTTTGCCTGGTTTGGGGATCAGGGTAATGCTGGCTTCATAAAAAGAATCTGGAAGTTTTCCTTCTGCTTCAATTTTTTGGAACAGCTTCAGGAGAATAGGTTTTATTTCTTCTTTGAAAGCTTCCCCAGGGAATCCGTCAGGTCCTGGACTCTTGTTTTTTGGGAGGTTTTTGATCACTGCTTCAATCTCATTACTAGATATCGGTCTATTCAGGTTGTCAGTTTCTTCCTGGTTCAATTTTGGGAGTTTATAGTTTTCCAGGAATGCATCCATTTCATCTAGGTTGCTTAGCTTATTGGCATATAACTGTTGGTACTGATGATTGCTTCTATTTCCTTGGTGTTAGTTGTGATCTCTCCCTTTTCATTCATAATTTTATTAATTTGGGCTTTCTCTCTTTTGTTTTGGATTAGTGTGGCCAATGGTTTATCGATCTTATTGATTCTTTCAAAAAACCAGCTTCTAGTTTAATTGATACGTTCTACTGTACCTCTGGTTTCTACCTCATTGATCTCTGCTCTAATCTTGATTATTTCCCTTCTTGCATGTGGACTTGGTTTGATTTGTTGTTGATTCTCCAGTTCTTTAAGGTGTAGAGACAGCTGGTGTATTCTGGATTTTTCAATTTTTTTGAGGGAGGCTTGGATGGCTATGAATTTCCCCCTTAGAACCGCCTTTGCTGTATCCCATAGGTTTTGGACCAAAATGTCTTCGTTCTCATTGGTTTTCATGAATTGTTTAAGTTCTTCTTTGATCTTCTGGTAGAAGATCTTCTGGTAGATCCAAGCATTCTAAAGCAAGGTGGTCTTTAGCTTCCAGGTGTTTAAGAATTATGTAGTGTCCTTCTGTGTCTCTGACTACAGTCTTTAGTTTAAAATCTAATTTATCTGATATGAGAATCACTACCCCGGCCTTCTTTTGAGGCCCATTGACATGAAAGATGCTTCTCCATCCCTTCACTTTCAGTCTGGGTGTATCCTTAGGTTCTCTTGTCTCTTGTAGACAACATATGGATGGGTCCTATCGTTTTATCCAATCTGTAACCCTGTGTCATTTTATGGGCACATTTAGGCCATTCACATTGAGAGTGATTATTGATAGATAGGTTTTGATTGACATCATGTTACCTTTGAAGCCTTTCTTTCTGTAGATTGTCTCTGTATTTCTGTTTAATGATATTCTTAGGATTTTTTATCTTTTATTGGACCCCCTTAGTATTTCCTGCAGTGTCGGCTTGGTGGTTGCAGTCTTTAAGCCTTGTCGGTCTTGGAAACTCTTTATCTCTCCATCCATTTTGAATGTCAGTCTTGCTGGATAGAGTATTCTTGGCTGCATTTTCTTCTCATTTAGTACTCTGAATATATTTTGCCAGCCCTTCTTGGCTTGCCAGGTCTATATGGATAGGTCTGACGTTATTCTAATGGGCTTTCCTCTGTATGTAAGGAGCTTCTTTGTCCTAGCTGCTTTTAAGAGGGTCTATCTTGAATGATAATTTTTCAGTTTAACTATAAGGTGTCACGAGGACTTTCGAGAATCTAAAATGTTGGGGGGAACCTCTCTGCCTCTAGTACATGAATGTTGTTTCCATTCGTGAGATTGGGAAAATTTTCATAGACAACTTGTTCCACTATATCTTCTAGACTTCTTTCTTTTTCCTCCCCTTCAGGGATTCCAATAATTCTGATGTTGGATCTTTTCATGGCATCATTTATTTCCCTGATTCTGTTTTCGTGGCTTCTGAGTTGTTTGTTCCAGGCTTCCTCCTGATCCTTTCTCTCTATCTGTTTGTTCTCCAGATCACTAATTCTGTCTTCTGTCTCAGTTCCCCTAGCTTTTAGAGAATTTAGATTAGATTGGAACTCATTGAGAGCATTTTGAACATCATCCCTGGTGGCTTTCAGTACTGCCCTAACATTGTGGACATCATCCCTGGTGGCTTTCAGTTCTGCCCTAATCAATTCCATTTGGTCATCCATGGCTTTCTCCAACCTAGCTATTGCCTGGATAATTGTTAGCCTGAATTCCTTTTCCAACATATTGTCTATGTTGATAGCCATTAGCTCTGTTGCAGAAGGTCCATCCTCTGTATTTTTCTTCTGTTGGGCATTCCTCCTCCTAGTCATTTTGGTAAAATATGACTGAACGGATGCAGCTGGATGTATCGATTGTGGTGCAGTCAAGGTGCACCCTGGAACGCTTCTGTGCAATCAGGATTCCCCACCCAAATGAGAGAAAAAATAAAAGAAAAATAAATAGAGAAGAAGAAGAAGAAGAAAAAAAAAAGAAACGAAAAGAAAAAAGAGAGAGAGAGAGAGACAGGAAAAAAAGGGAAAGTAAAAGAGAAGGCTCAGCCCAAATGGGCCCCAGGTAAGATTTATGAAGTATACAAACAAAAACAGACAAACAAAAAGACTGATAAAAGTATATGAAAAAAGAAAAACCATATATATATATATACATATATATATATATATATATATATGTATGTATATATATATGCCAAAAAAAAGGAAGAACCTCATCAGAAAGAACCCCAAGTATAAGTTTTATATACTATCAGGACAAACACAAATACAGAGAAACACTGGCAGAAGGAAAAGATGGGAGAGTGGTTATAAATTCTCAGTGTGGGCAAGGAAGTTTATTTTGATTCTTCCTGGATGTATCTTGATATTTTTGTTAAGGGACTCAACTTTCCTAAGATAAAGGGGGTTTAAAAATTGCTTTGCCTAGGGCACCTGGCTGGCTCAGTGGGTTAAGCCGCTGCCTTCGGCTCAGGTCATGATCTCAGGGTCCTGGGATCGAGTCCCACATCAGGCTCTCTGCTCAGCGGAGAGCCTGCTTCCCTTCCTCTCTCTCTACCTGCCTCTCTTGTGATTTCTCTCTGTCTAATAAATAAATAAAATCTTTAAAAAAAAAATGGCAATTACAATTTTTTAAAGAAAAAAAAATTGGTTTGCCTATAGGGGTAGCATTGATTGAGGAAAGGGGATTACCTTGAAGTTTAACTCTATATGTATATTAGAAAATAAAAATTAAAAAAGAATAAACTAGACTAAACTAAATTAAAATTTTTAAAAAAATAAAAAAAATAGAAAAGCAAAAGAAAAACACGGGTGTATGTTTCAAAAAGTTCAGGTTAGAAGGTTATTAAGGGATTTGATGTACTGGACATCTCACTGTGATAGTAAATAGGTTAAAAAATTATCTATATGTATAAAAAAAAAGAACCAGAATAATGGTAAAGAGTTAAAAATAAAAGTTGTATTTATGAAGTAGTGGTGGTTGTTCTCTTGTCGTCTTCTTTTTTCTTCCTTCCGGGTTGGTTTTCTGGGGGAGGGGCCTGCCACGTGGGTTTTCAGTCAATGATGTTCCCTGAGTTAGGTCCTCCTGCCCCCCTCAAGGGGGTGGGCGCTGAGGAAACCGGTTTTTTTTCAGGCTTTTGTTCTCTGGATGTTTTCATGTTCTTTCATCTGTTTTCTCTTGCCTTGACAGCTTTTGATGGTTTTTGGAGGTTTAGAGGAGAGCAAACTGCACACCCAGACCTCCCTCTCAGAGAGGAGCCTCAGAATGCTCTGCAGAGCTGCTGGCAGAGTAGGTTCCAAGTCACGGTCCCTGGGGATGCAGGAGCTCCTCGTTGTACCCAAAACCAGGGCAGGGGTGGTTGTCTAGGCAGCTCCAGACCGCCAGAGAGGTTCCAAGCAGCGATCGCACACTGAGATTTTCCCGCTGGCCTGGGCTAGGAATGCCTGCTTTTTCAGGATACCAGAGCTCCAGGCTAGCACCTGCGCGCACCTCTCCCAGGGGAGGGTGTGAGACACGCGCGTTTCAGGAATGTCATCTGGCCAGGCTCCCAGCCCCTCACGGGAGCCGGACCCCACGCGTTCTCGGAGGTGCTGGCGGCTGGGGCGCGCTGGGGGCTCAGGGACCAAGCCCTGGTTTCTCCACAGCACTCTCTCTGGCTCAGCGCCAGGGGAGGCTGTCCTGGGTCCGGGGACTTAAGCCCCTGTCCCTAACCGCCCCAATTCCCAAAATTTCCCCCCACGATGCTTTGCTCTTTTTTTTTTTTTTTTCAGTGCTTTCAACCAGACTCCAAGCTAATGCTGGTCCCCAGACACAGGGCACTGTCGTATTGGGGTATAAACTTTCCAGTCACTCGCCTCTGGTGACTCCCTCCCCCTTTTGTTTATGTTCCGATATCAGTCCGACGTTCCCACTCTGCTTTACCTGCCACTGGCGTCTTCTGCTCCAGTAGAGATCCAGACGTGTGTAATTCTGATCTCAGGCTGATTTCATGGGTGATCAGAGTTCTTTGGTAGGTAATCAGCTCACTTTAGGGCACAGGTTGAAACGGCGCCTCCTCCTACTTCCCTGCCATCTTGACTGCAAGTCTCTGAATCTCACTTTTATCTTGCACTGTCTCGTTGACCAGGGTGTTTACATGTTTATCTTTAATAGTTACATTTTGGGGCTGAAGTGAGAATTCTGGATTTTCTTTTCTTTTGTCAATTTGAAAATCTATAGGCTGGGCATTAATGTTTTGTAGGCACCCAGATTCTGCCCACTTTACTTGACTTATTAACTCATGATAATAAGCGATGTGGACGAACTTGGTTTGAACATTATTTGATAATAAATACAATGCTGTTTCTCTTTTTGACAGTGTGGAGGATGCTGGGCCTTCAGCGTGGTGGGTGCCGTGGAATCAGCATATGCAATAAAAGGGAAGCCTTTGGAGGATCTGAGTGTACAGCAGGTCATCGACTGTTCCTATAATAACTACGGCTGCCAGGGAGGCTCCACTCTCAGTGCTTTGAACTGGCTGAATAAGGTGACTAGTTTCTCAGCCTTCTAAACTCTTCATTTCCTCTTTGGTTTAGTTAACATGCCTTCAGAATTAAATCAGTTTGCTCTCATATATACCAAAGAATGTTTTTATTTTTTATTTTTTTGAAGATTTAATTTATTTATTTGAGAGAGAGACAGAGATAGAGATAGAGACCACGAGCTGAGTGGAAGAGGGAGACGCAGGCTCCCAGATGAGCAGGGAGCCCGATGGAGTGGCTCCATCCCAGGACCCCGAGATCATGATCCGAGCCGAAGGCAGATGCTTAACTGACTGAACCACTCAGGTGCCCCCAAAGTATGTTATTAAATTCAGAAATTTTGATGGCCAAAGTCTGACTCCCTCGAAGATTTAAAAATGAATTGCTTTCAGGCAAGTCAGCTACTAAGCAATCAAAGTGTGGAAAATCTTGCCTGGATTTGTTTTCAGAAAAATACGTGTGTTTCTTTCTCAGCATTTCTTGGCAGGTGAATACTTTCTTTCATAGTTATCGCTCACCTAATGTCCCAGAAAGATGAGAGCCTGTGATTACTTATTTCTATAGAATCTTCGAATATTGCAATTATAAGGGACAATAGAAATCAGCAAATTTAATAACTTTTTATGTAGGTGAAGAAATGAGACCTGAGAGGTGAGATCGTGGCCAAATCTGTAGCTGAGCCAGAACTGTGTCTTAAGTCTTCTGTCTCAATGGAGGGCTTTATCCATACTCCAGAATATCCTCCGTTTCTTAGGAGACTCTCTGACATTGTCCTGTATCCAGGGCCAACTGCATGAAGCCAACCAATGAGAATGTTGTTATGGTTTGTAAAAGTTGTCAAGCTGGAATTTCCCAAATCGGAATATTCTTTCCTTGTTCGCTTGCTGTATTTTGAGTTACTACATGCTGGAAGCTTCTCTGTACACATCAGGGACAACAAGGAATTGTGTGTTTCCCTGGCTTCTATAAGCCCAGAATCAGAAAAGGAGGATTGTCTGTCAACAGCTAAAAAATATGTGACATATGCTAGATGTATGGCACAGAGAGATGTGGGTGGAAAGAATGCTTGATCGGCCATTGCCTGGGCTGAGTGAGTCTCAGAGACTTGCTGTCAGAACCAGAAGCTCTGGAAGGAAAATGAGTTGCCCTGTTGCAACCTCAGGAGAAAAAAAAATGGTAAGACTAGTATCAAATGTAAGGAGGCTCTAAGAAAGGAAGTTAGAGGAAAAACAAGAGTAGAAGAGAAAGATACTGAGTCAACTTAGTATGACCATAACAAACACCTAAAGGTTGAATTGTCGAATTTAGGTTATTTATGAATTTAGGTTATTAAGATAACCTAAAAAATAGCCACATGACAAGGATGTGGCCAAGTTGAATCTTATTTGGACACATCGTAGTAATTGCTGTTTGATTTCTAAAACAACTGTGTTTTAAATAGAGAACGCTTTGGATGATTATTTTCTTTTAGACGCAAGTAAGACTGGTGAGCGATTCAGAATACCCATTTAAAGCACAGAATGGCTTGTGCCATTACTTTTCTGATTCACAGTCTGGATTTTCAATCAAAGGTTATTCTTCATATGACTTCAGGTAATTGTCTTATTCTGTTGTGTCTCTGTCTGCGTTTCGTAATCTCTGATCTATTGACCATTTGGAATCAATAACTGGATTGAAGGCATTACTGAATACTAGTCATTGTTTTAAGACCTACCTTTTTGCTAGAGAGACTAATGGAGGGCTGTCTAGAGATGTTTCTTAAATGTGATCTCCTTATTTTTCCGTTTGTGTTTATAATAGCATTAACACATTTAAATCTGTGTGAGGTATAAGTTATCCTTACCACCTTCCTTCTAACAAACGGAATTGCCGTGATTATCATTTGTATATTTCAGTCTCACTGTTGAAGTGATCCAAAATTGTTTTGTATAGACTCCCCAGTGAGTATCAAGCAGTCTACTTACCAAGAAATATCATTTTGAACATGCTTGCATTTTTTTTTAAGGCATCAACTATAAGAAAAGCGTGAGCTGAAACTTTCTTATTACAAGCAAGTAAGACTATTTTACTAGAGGTGGATTATGGGGCACAAACTACGGGCACGATGGGCATGCAGGGTAGATAAAGACAAGCAAAGGAAAGGGACTAGTGTTGGAAGTTGAAGGGTATGATGACTTCAAATAGGTTCAGGGGTGAAGAGTCATTAAAAAATGCTTTAAAAATGCATGAAACACTGAAAGCCAGCTAGTAAACCATTGTGACCATTTGATATGGTACAAAACAGGGGTTCAGGGATAATAGGACAAAGGAAGATTCAAATAGCTTCTTTTTTCATTTAAAAAATATGTAAAGGAATCTTAGCACAATCTTTTGAAACAGAGAAAGCAGAAAGTAAATTATATTCAGCTGAGGTGACAGACTACCCCAAAACATACCAATACAGAATATAAAAGAATCTCTTGATCCAGATGGTGCCAACCCATGAGATCTGAAGGAAATCAAGGGTGAAATTGGATCATTGAACAAAATGGAACCCGTCTAAGCAAGCATACGTGTACCAGAGGCCTGACAGATTGTCGGCACAGCTCCCACCTACAACAAGGGCTCTCGGGGTTGACCCTAGGAACCACATACCAGAGAGTCCCAATTCCACAGATGGCAGGTTACACAGAGTCTGTAATAAAATGTTCAGAGTCACTGAATACATTGTTCTACATCTTTTTTTGAGGGAAACGCTCAAAAATGAGGAAGTGTGTCTCTATAAGCTGTCCATTCCTTAAGAGTATAAGTGAAGCATGTACACAAGAAGTAAATAGATTTTCAAAATATCACTTAAAAAGTTAAAAAAAAAGTCACTTAAAAACTTCAGGGAATCCCTCATCATGAGTAGCAAAATAAAAAAAAAAAAAATAGGGAAACATGAAGAAGAATAGGCATGAGTCTGAATTAGAGAGAGAGGGAGAGGGAGAATGTAAAAGTCACTGGCATTGAACCTGAAGCATGATTTGTCTAACGCTTTGGTTAAGGAGAAAGAGGTCCCGATAAAAAACAAACAAACAAACAAACAACGGAAAAAACTGTGTTTACACTGGACATAAACATTCTGATCATAGAGTGCTAATGGTATTAGACTCTGCAAGAAGATCTTTCATGGATTTACTCATTCATTTGAATATGTATTGAACATTGTTTCAGGTTCTGGGGATTCAGCTGTGAACAAAACAGACAAAAAACCCTGACTGCATTTTAGTGATAGAGACAGACAATAAAGAAAACAAACAAAGATATGTAATCATTTCTACAGAGAACTAAGTAAAACAGTGGGAGGAAGAGGAAATATCAGGGGGGTATACAGTCTTAAAAAGAGTGGCCGGGAGGGGCTCCTTTTGACTTTTGAGCAAAGACCTGGAGAAGTGAGGGAACGTAACCATGTAGACATCTGGGGAACAACTGTTCCAAGCATAAGGAGCCGTAAGTGCAAAGAGACAGAAACATGTGCGGCATATTTAAAGAAAAATGAGGAAGCCAACGGGACTGCAGATGGACCAGACTAGTCGGAGATGAGGCAATAAAGGTTATCGGGTAATACCCTTGGAGCGGTGTTAGAAAAACGGTCTTAGACCTGAGACATCATAGGTTATTACCCCTCATAGAATATAAAGCCCCACAGAATATATTGACGGATTTTATGGAGGGGATGAGAGAAAAGATAGTCAAGGATGATGAATCTAGGCTTTTTGGCCTGAACAACTGAAAGAACGGAATAAATTCTTACTTGAGACATGAAAGTCTGAGACAGGAACAAATTCAGGAAGGAATATCGACCTTGAGCAGTGATCCCTGGAAACACTGTAGGGAAATAGAGAAATGAGACTAACAAGGAAAGCAGGGTTTTCCTACCAAACACATTGATACTGAGGGTACTTACCGATCCTACTGGGGAACTCTTGGGGCCAAGGTTAAATAGACATTTCAGAGTTATCTCACCCAAGTTGGTGTTTACTACCTTCCATGTCAGTTGAGGGTGCTGCTAAGAAAGAGATGTGGGGTGAGCTTGATTTCCTGGCTCTTTAAGAGAGAAGGTCCTCAGGAAAAGAGCTTCAGGCCTCCTTGTTGGAAACCTGGCCAATTATACCACCGTGGTTAGGGCCAGAGGATGTGGGAAGATTTTCCAAGAACAACTGCTGTAGTAATGCCCCGGACCAGGCCCCTGACACATCTGAGGTTCCTGAGACTCGGAGGGTCACAGAACTAGTGAGGTAACTATAGGGCCACATTAAGCATATGGAAAAAGGTTTGATAGTATATCCATTATCAACAATATGGATTTTCATAGTACATTTGGCCTCCAAACAACATGAGTTTGAACTGTACATTCTACCTATAAGCGTTTTTTTCCGCAAAAAGTACAGTATAGTACAGTATTTTCTCTTCCTTATGATTTTCATAATAACCTTTTCTCTGTCTTTATTGTAGAAATACAGTGTTAAGTACGTATAATATATAAAAGATGTGTTAATGGACGCTTATGTCATTAGTCAGTCTTTTGGTCAACAGTAGACTATTAAGTTTTGGGGAAGTCCAAAGTTAATTGCGGATTTTTGACTGTGTGGGGGTTCAGCAACCCTAACCGCCAGTCCAGTGGTCAGTTGTAGTTCTTTATTGGGCTAATAGTGGAAATAAAGGTGCTGTTAGGAGTATATTTTAACTTGCTAAAAGCCAACATCTTTCTGAAACTCAAGAGATAACACTAAGTTATTTCTGGGACTAAATGGAACATTTCTGGACTATGTCATATCCTCCTGTTTCATATTGTTGATATCTTTTTTTAGTTCTGCCTCAAAGCAGAGACTACTACTCAGTTGTTTCTTTGATCTTACCATGTTAATTACCCTCTGCATTCTAAAAAAATATTTTTCCTTCTTGATCTTTCCCTTTCCATCATGCTCTCCCAGTCCCTGGAGCTTTGATGTCATGTATTTACAGTTTATCTTTTGTCATCTTACAAAGGTAGAGATGCCTATATACTCTTTAACAGAGATAATCCTATTTGTCATACTTGGATAACAAAATATTCAAAAATTTGAATATAATAAAATATACATTTTACATTAAAACATATGCTGAACAAAACTGGTTTACCAGGTAATTAGAAATGAGGAAAGGGAGCTATTTCTTTTAAATTCAGAGTGTAATTTATGTTAGGCATGCTATAAGTTTATACCTGCAATTTTCTCCTTAGATTGATTTTGTGACAGAGGTGACTTCAGTCACCTGCTAGAGTCACCGACTCCAGTGTGACTGGAATGACTCCAGTCTGTAGCTGTAATTTGAACCCAGCTATGCAGAACTTCAACGCCTATACCCTACCATGAAGCCTTATAGGAATTTTGTAATTTTGCCTGTCTCAGGATAGTCTTAATGAATACAGGTTATTATTACAGCAGCGAAAATTAGAATTGACTGCTTATAGATCTCCAGAAAAAGATCTTCACATTAACAAGTCATATGAATAAACATTTAGAATGAATGTGCATGCAGTTTCTATCTCAATAAATTCTCTTATGCACTCAATTTTTTCCCCATCTGTGGGCAAAATGTCCCCTTGGTAGAAACTGATCCTCAGCAGGTTTTGATAATAGGTTATTTACTCTTTGGAGCTACTAATCTACCCATGGCCTCCTGCAGCAATAAAATACCAAATGCTATCTTAATGGCTTGAAATATCAGTAATTTGGTTTCAGTGTCCTTCACTCATCAGGCTGACCTTTAAAAGGGTAAATAATGGTTTAATCACATACTCCCAAGATCGATGATGACCAAATGTTATGTAACAGACTTTATCAGTAGGTGTCCACGTGTGAGAACAATAACTGGGTCTTTCACAGAATTCACAATCTAGCCCTGCTTCTCCTGGCATCTTTTTTTTTTAATCTGCATTTATAGCTTTATTTTAAAATAATAGCAATAAACCCATTACATGGCAACCTGTAACACACTTTTATGGAAAAGATATTATTTTCCCCAAACTGAGACATATAAAGAAGTTGACTGGTATTGCTTCAGATTTTTCTAGATCTTTTTTCTTTTTTTTTTTTTTTAATTGTGTTCTGTTAGCCACTGTATAGTACATCCTTGCTTCTGTCGTATAACGACATTTGCCACTTTTGTGTAATGCTCCCCTCTGATTTCTGCATTTGGCATTCATTCACATAAGTTGGTCAGTCTCTTGATTCTCACATGGTATGGCACAGTTATCTCGTGCATTTAGTCTTCTCACTTCCCTTATTAACAGAATCCCCTATTTTATAGCTTGATACTTTGCCAGCTAGATACAAAACTCCATTTCCTATCTTCCTTGAAGCTAAACTTAGCCTCTTAACTGAGTACTAGCCAATGAGATCTATATAGACCTATGCCGAGCGTGTGTGTTATCTATATAGACATACGCAGAGCATGTGTGTTACTTTTGGGAAGTCTTTTCAACAGGAATATTGTATTTCTTTCTTCTTTGTGCTGTCTGGAATATATGTTAAATGGCGAGAGCTCCAGCAGCCACCTTGGACCATTAATTGACCTTGACAGTGGAAACCGCCCATGGTAGAGCAGAATACAGAAAGATTCTGGCTTCCTGATGCCTTGGAGCTCCATAGACGTACTAGACTACCCAGTCTCTCAGACCTCTAGTTTCCATCTTTTAGGTCTTCTGTAATTGCAATCAAACCTACTCCTAACCATACATAGATTAAATAGATTATTTTTTTATAAAATAGCTCTACCTTAAAATCAACTCCTTAACCATGGATTTCCTCTTCCGGTAGTGACCAAGAAGATGAAATGGCAAAAGCACTTCTTACCTTTGGCCCCTTGGTAGTGGTCGTAGATGCAGTAAGCTGGCAAGATTATTTGGGAGGAATAATACAGCACCATTGCTCTAGTGGAGAAGCAAATCACGCAGTTCTCATAACTGGGTTTGATAAAACAGGTAAGTGCGGATAAGACTTGCTTGTTTGCTTTACAGCTTGAACTCTGACTGACAAATGATCACCACCCTTTTAAATGCTGAAATTTGGTCCTTCCATGTCTAAGACCTTTACAACTTTTCAGTAGACTTCCAGGTATAAATACCCTGTCATGGGCCCCCCCTATCAATTTTGAGGACAACCTTGTTAAAATAACAATAATTCTTGATTTAAATAATGTGCGTTCTCCACCTGGAATGTTTAGAATAATTGTTGGGGGAAAAGAAGTGTTTGTTATTTTAATCATATTTTTCTAAAAATTCTTTTTTTTTTCCTTTTCCTAATTCCCTGGAATTGTGTGTATGTTTTCATTTCATGCTATCTGATTCAAATATATATTTTTCCATTACCTGGAGTGTGACACTGAGTGCAACTCAAGTTTACTTAGCCAGAATCACATTACATTTTTAATCTTTTGCTCAGAGCTGCTATACCTATCAAGAACTAACTCTTTAAATGAATATGCTTCACAACAAAATTTTAACTGTTCATGGTGTGTTACCATGTTATGTTTTGCAGGAAGTACTCCATATTGGATTGTGCGGAACTCATGGGGAAGTTCATGGGGAGTAGATGGCTATGCCCATGTTAAAATGGGAGGCAATATTTGTGGTGAGTCATGAATTCATGTTTAAAACTTCAGGCTGAATGGCCAGGCAGACACTTGGAAAATATTAAAATTACAAACCTGTATGCTCGTAATTTAAATCCATAGTCAGCTTCCAATAGACTCAGACCATTTTTACAGTAATAATTTTCATTCTGTAGCCAAATGATAAAAATAAAATAGTGTTCCTTGAAGAGACACATTGCACATGTTCACATTTTGAAAAGGAAGAGGGCTTGTAGTGGTAACAAGTATAACATGCAAAATATAATAAGATAGAGTACTAATAAGATAGAGTACTAACTTACCAAGAGGCTGAGATGCTCTGAAAACATCTCCAAAATTTACTTATTTCCTTCATTTTTTCTAAGTAGGCTCCACACCCAGCCTGAGACCTGAACTAACAACGCCAAGATCAAGAGTTTCACATTCCACTGACTGAGCCAGCCAGGCATCTCCCTAATTTAATTTTTATAATTGAATCAATTTTCCTAATTTGTGCACCACAATACCTGCTCAAGGATATCAAGAATTGCTTTTTCTTTGTATCAAAATACATGAAAATCTGAACATTAGGCTTGTTTCTGGTTTAATATGACCCTTGTTACCTACAGACTCAAGCAAAACACACACCGGAATTGAGGGGCTGAAGCAAATACCAAATACGCTTTTTTGCTGAATAACAATTTTGTTTCTGGTTAACCACAAACCAAATTAAAATAACTAGTCAAGTATTTTAAACTGTATTCTAAAACCTATATGTAATCATATGTTCTAAAATTTTTGATCTAGGAAATCAGCACAGTTTCTGAATCAAGTTTGACTTAAACTATATTGCATATGAAAGCAATCATTTAATTTCTCATTACAATGATTCCTAACATACATACAACTTTTTAAAAGTTGTAGAACCTTCCAGAGAGTTAGAGAAAAGTTCGAGAGTTGGGATGCCTGGATGGCTCAGTTGGTTAAGTATCTGCCTTCAACTCAGGTCATGATCTCGGGGTCCTGGGATTGAGTCCTGCATTGGGCTCCTTGTTCAGCAGGGAGTCTGTTTCTCCCTCTCCTTCCACTCCTCCCCCTGCTTGTGCTCACTCTCTGACAAATAAATAAATAAGACCTTTAAAAAAAAAGAAAGAAAAATTTAAGAGTTTATATTTTGATTCAATCTAGTGAACACTGGCCAAAGGCATCATAAAGTAGGATCCATGAGAGTTAATCAGTGGTCTGGCCTATCACCCCAATAAAATATTTTTCTGAAATTACTATGAAGGAGAGTCAACATTACAGAAATCTTCTAGCCAGAGCACTAGCAAACCAGTCAGGCCTCTACTTTTTAGCATCATGGGGGCTTTTCTGTTGTTGGAACTTGCTGATATATTACCGCTGCCGTTCATTGAACCTCTGCTGCTAAACCCAAATTATCTCTAACTGTCAAAGTGGTGATACTTGGACCTGGGTGAAGGTTGGCTTTTTCAAGGCTCTCGCAAGAGAGTTGCAAGAACATAATTCAGATGCTCGTTCATACTTGCCTCCATTATGACTCTGTATCCTCCCCCAACCACCTCTTCTTCAGCCCCCAGCTACCAGGGTGAGTTGGAATAATTTCTCCTCTCTATTCGTGTTCCAGTGGGATCCTCCACGTGCCTGCCTGATTAGTAATTAAGCAGGGATCCAAATCATTCCAGAAAATGAATATTTCCTAAAAGTTAATACCTGATGATGATCACATTTCTCTTATGAACAACAGTGTAACACAGATAGCATTCCATGGCTCCAAGAGAATAGCTTATTACAATGAAATCCAGTCTTCAAATGGACTATTTATTGCTTTTACCATGATATTGAGATCTGTGGTCTTGTGTGCTAAGAAAGCCTAGCACATTTGTGATTTATTTAAATTTTGCTAAAGTTCAAATCTTAGAGTTTGAAGTTTCAAATTTTATTTAAAACAATCCTATAAATTATTGTATTCCTCTAAGCAATACGTATGAGTGCCATAAAGATTTCAGATACATTAATCTATTTAGATAATAAGTCTTTGGGTTTTTGTTTTGGTTTTTTTTTTTTTTGCAGTTTCTTTTAAAAAAAAAGATTTTATTTACTAATTTTACAGAGACAGAGAGGGAAAGAGTACATGAGTGTGGAGAGGGGCTAGAAGGGAAGGAGAGGGACAAGCAGAGCATAGAGCCATACATGGGGCTTGACCTCACAACCCTGAGATCATGAACTGAGCCAAATCAAGATTCGGTTGCTTAGCTGATTGAGCCACACAGGTGCCCCTGTAGTTTCTTGAAACAAAATTGTTAGTTGTCTCTTCTAATATCTGTTTTTGAAGTCGCCATGTTTATACTGACAGCCACAAGCATTACATTTTTTTTTGAGGGAATTAGGCTAGCACTAATAATTTCCTTTTCTCTAGGTATTGCAGATTCTGTTTCTGCTGTATTTGTGTGATATGTTGGGAAGATCAATGGACAGCGACAAAAATGAAGGTTCATAATGAGATGTAGCAAAGAACTCCATTCCCAGCGCTGTTCGCCTTCAGGCCACTGGCTCCATGGCCTAGGAGGACTCTGTGGAACAGTTTCTGGACCCTGGGATGAAGGTCACTTTAGGAATCTCTTCAATTTGAAGAGGATTTTATCTGGCTTGATTGTTGTTTTTGTTTGTCTTTAATGATATACTTCCAGTAGGATTAGAGGGGATAAGAATTTCTTTTCCTGTGTACAATATCATGTACAATATAGGTACCCGCCATAGCTTACATTTATATACAAAAATGGTCAGCCTAGAATAGAGTATGCTTCTCATAGTTATAATCACAGCCCTCAGAGATGGAATTTCTTAAAGATTTTGAAAGGCCAATTGCTTTACCTCCACAAAAGATGCTTACCCTTGAAATAGTCGAAAGGTCATATAGAAAGCAACAAAAGGACAAAACCGCTTTTTAAGAGAAATGGATTGAAATTAAAGGACCAATATGGTGACTGTGTGGTAGGAAAAATTCCAGGAGCATTGCCTGAGCGACAAATTACTGTTTGGAAAATTTCGTTGTCAATAGGCTTCCAGTAGGGTCTTATTTCTTCCTTTGCCCTCCCTGTATTGAGGAGGATGCCTCCTACTCTTTTTTGCTTGTTCTTTACTGTAATGTTCCTAAACGTTCCGGGTGGTTTGGCTTCCCTGGCTAAAGAAGGCTCATTTTTCACTTTCCATTTCTATTTTATAACCATTTGTTGGGCCCCATTTGTCTCTAAGCCTTTATCAAATCAGGATCTTACTATCTGTTCCTCCCCTCATTCCTAGGCACCACCCCCTTCAAAGCCCAAGCCTAGCAATCTGGGCTATCAGTCAAACTGACTTTCCCAATCTGTCTGTTTTCCCACTTTTCTGCTTACTTTTCCCAGACTCCCATACTAACCACGTTTTTGTGTATCCTTTTGGCTTCTACGTGGTTCCGGTTCTTGATGCCAATGTTTTCTTTTGCAGAAGTCATCATGTGTGGGTGTGTGGCAGTGTAAGAACCTTAGAGCAGAAGAGCTGATCTTCTGACTAAATATAAGTACAATAAGTATAAATACTCAATGGATTAATATAAGAAAATCATATCAAATATTGCATATGCAAACATTTCTTCTCTGAAACTTATAGTTGCTTTCTAATGTAGACTATCTTAACGAAAACAAAATTTTAAATGTAACAGCAACCACTAAAAAATTGAAGCCCTCCCATTTTTCCTCTCACTTTTGAGCTTTATCTCTCCCCTTTATTAGAAAGTGAAAATCAAAAACAAAACACTGTATTTCTTTGTTTTACACCAACCAGAAGCAATCTAAAAAAAAAAATACCATTGACTCAAATTTAGAAATGTTTCAGGAAGAAAAATATTGATATTCTGATTAACATTTTAATTATCCAAATATGTCAGAAGGGGACTCTGTGCTGGTTGTTTTAGCTTGTATTTATTTACTGATTTCTATACACTGTAAGTGCTTTCCTGATACTCTTTTTCAAATGTTAAAGACTTTTTAAATTACAAAATGATTAATACCTCTCAGTTGTTCTGGATTTTGATGACATTTATAATAAAACAATCTATATTTGACTTTGGTTGAAGAAGACTCTTGATGAGTGCGTGACCTACATTTTGCGAACAGTGTTAATGTGCTTAATTCCCATAAGCTTTTTTCAGTTCCGAATCCATATATTCAATGTTTGGTTTTCTCTATAGACACCTGAACCTCAGTGTCTATAAAATTACCCCCTTCGCTTCCCCCCTTCTAAAAAAAGAAGAAAAAAATAAAGAAAAAGGAAAAAACTTCCACACCTCCTAGAGTCTCTATTTTGGTTAACAGCATCAATAATATATAATCACCCAGTCAGTAGACGTGAGGGAAATGTTACTGAATCAGGCCAACTACACTTTAGTAACCCATCACTTAATCACCTACCTTCCGTTTCTACCCTCCTTTCCTAGATGCATGTTCTTTAGTTATGTCTCAACTCTACTAGTCAGTAGTCACCAAACCCAATGTCCTCTAACACAGAGGTTCTCAAAGTATAGTCCCCAGACCCGAAGCCACGTGAGGACTTATAAAACACTTTATTTATTTATTTGAGAGAGAAACAGCACTTCCTGCTGACTGTGGGGCATAATGCAGAGCTCCATCCCAGGACTCATGAGCTCATAATCTGAACTGAAAACACGAGTCAGTCACTCAACAGACTGAGCCACCCAGGCACCCCAAGACACTTTATTTTTATAAGTGCTCCAGGTGATTCTGATGGATGCTATTATAATCCATTTACTATGTGTCCCCTGGATTTTCATTTCTTTTTTTTTTTAAGGTTTTATTTATTCGATAGACAGAGATTGCAACTAGTCAGAGAGGCAGGCAGGGAGAGAGAGGAGGAAGCAGACTCCCTGCTGAGCAGAGAGCCTGATGTGGGGCTTGATCCCAGGACCCTGGGATCATGAACTGAGCTGAAGGCAGAGGCTTTAACCCACTAAGCCACCTAGGCACCCCACCTGGATTTGCATTTCTGTAGGATATTATGTTATTTCCCTGCTTTAAACTATTCAGGAATTCTGAAATGCCTAAAAGATAACATGCCAACTCTTTTGAATGACCTTTCATAGAGAAGCCCCTTAACACCTATTTGCCTCAATCTCTGCTGTTCTATGAGGACATACGCTGTGCTCCAGCCATAGTAAGCTTCTTGAAGTTCCCCCAGTGAGGCTAAAAGGAAAGCAGCGGGATTTTCAAATAATAGTTAGGAGTCATACACATAATAGTTAGGAGTCATAATGAAAATCGTCAAGATGTTCCTGGATGTGATTTCGCAAAGATCTCAAAGTGAATACTAAATTAGGCAACCTTGGGGCACCTGGGTGGCTCAGTGGGTTAAGCCTCTGCCTTTGGCTCAGGTCATGATCTCAGGGTCCTGGGATCGAGTCCCACATCGGGCTCTCTGCTCAATGCGGGGCCTGCTTCCCCTCTCTCTCTCTGCCTGCCTCTCTGCCTACTTGTGATCTTTGTCTGTCAAATGAATAAATAAAATCTTAAAAAAAAATTAGGCAACCTTACACAGACTTTGTGACTTACTTAAAAATTATAATTTAAAGTGGATCGTTAGCACTAGAAGCAAGTTTGAGTGGGGGCAAGTAACTGGCATTATAAATGGTTTTGACTTTTACATTAAGAATTACTGATATATCCCTTGGGGGGTTGGAAAAAAACTCTAACAACTATCTAATTTAGTCACACCAAGAAATAAAAATAAAAAGAGTTAAGTTAAATCATTTAGTCTGTTAGAAGAATAAATCTTGACAAATAGGATTTATTCTAAGATTCCAAGTCATCTTGGTGACAGAATATACTTACCTCAATCTTAAGTAATAAATAATAAATAATAATAAGTAATAAATAAGTAATAATGAGTAATAAAAAATAGTAATTAAGTAATAAATAATAGTAATAAAAATATTACTTCATGAGACAAGTAAAGATTGAGGTAAGTAAGATTTTATTTATTTATTTGAGAGAGACAGACAGAAGCACAAGCTGGGGAAAAGGCAGAAGCAGAAGGAAAGGGACAAGCAGACTCACCGCTGAGCAGGGAGCTGGACATGGGGCTCCATCCAGCACCCTGAGATCATGACCCGAGCCAAGATCAGATGTTTAACCAACTGAGCCACCCAAATGTCTTTGAGATAAATATTTTTATCCCCATCATATAGATAGATCCTGGGGCTTAAACTGGAATTTGGAATGGATAGTTAATAAATGGCAGTGCCAGAATTTGTTTCCATGCTCACTGATTTCAAAGCCATTGCCTTTAGCCACCGTGTTACTTGTCTCTGTATTTTTCAGCTTAGCCACTCTCAGGCACTCTGTACATGTGCACATGCACACACACACAATCACACACACACAGAGGGCATTGTAGGTAAAAGCAATTATATGAAATTGTTTATCTAGAGACTAAGTAGATGACATGATCCTCATAAGAAAAAACTTGTAATTGAGATCAAAGAATAGTTCAATTCCATCAAGAATTTGCTGCTTGCTTATAATCACCCTAGGTCAAGGTTGGATTCCTTTGATAAAATTTTGCACTTTCTTCATAAAAGAAATTCAGCTAAGTATTGCCAATATCCAGGCCAATCTAGAAAAAGAAGAATAAAATTCCTGTCTGATCTAAACTCTTAATCTTGTACTTGTTACTAGAAATGAACTAAATCACTATTTAGTGTGTTTTCTTTTCTCTCTTCTGGAAGCAACATTCTTCAGTTGAAGGAACTATCACTCTTTCCCAACTTCAATCCTGCACTGAGTGCCTCCCAGGGCTGGGAAGAGCACCTTTGACTTTCTGGTCCAGAAGTGCTGGGAGCTGGGACCTTGCTTGAGGAAGGAGCTGGCCTACAGCAAGGAAGAATAAAGCCAACCCCTAGGGAAAAGAAGAGATGAGACACAAAGGGTCCTCCAAGTGTTCCAGGAATGTAGTATTCCAGGAACTGGCTCCATCCCCAGGCTCCTCCCAGTTGTTCGAGCTAGTGGAATTGTCCAGCAAGTCCCTTCGAGGCAAACTTCAGGTAGATTTCTGCTCTTGGTCATCAAGAGTCCCAACAAATACAAGCAATGTTTCCAAAACAATATATGGAAAAGAGACCGATTCTTATTATTTCTTAAAAATTTTTATTGTGTAAGTCCTTATACAGAATGACACATTTTACTCCATAAAATACTTGAAATAGCTGAAGTTTACAAGTCCATTATATTATGAAATGAGATAATGATTGTGTTAAGTAGTTATACTAAGGTATAAGGGGACACTGAGTTTCAATAGGAAAATCTTCTATGTACAATGTTGAATTAATTAATTAATTGAATTCACTTCTTATCTTAATGTTTAGTCTTATCACAAAAATGAGTTAATAAAATTATTTACAGGATTAAGTCAGAGCACAACAGTGCTTACCTGTATATATACATATAATACAGTAGGACTCTTTGTGTATCATGAAAATTCACAGAAAATTTTTAAAAGAACAGGCGGGAAATCGATGTCTTCATAGATTTTTGCAGATTATTTTAATCTGATTCATCACTGCTGAAGTAAGAGCTGTCACAGTATTCAGCCATGTAAAGGAACTTATGAATACTTGGGTTCATCTTTGGTATCCAGTGTCGGGGAACCAGATATGTTGAAAGATTAAATAAATCTACAAACACCTTGTATCTGTCACTGGAAAAACACAAATATACAGATGGTATAGATTTATTGACATGAAATATTTAAAATTTCTCAGATAATGACTTTTTGCCATAATTAGCATTTAATATTATGCTTCATTATACATTATATATTATATTTGTGCATATTATATATGTAATATTAAGGAGTTAAGGAATATTAGCATTAAGATCACCTACTTTTCATTCCACATCCAAAGTTCATGCCCATAAAACAGTATTATGTGTTTCATTGATCCTGACCAGGCTGGTTCAGACTAAAACCCAGAGTCTTATTATGATTGTCATGCTACCTTCATAAAAATAAGGGTGTGTTCTTGTTTCTGACTTTGAAAGGATGATATACAGAATTTCAAAAACATTTAAGCATACAAAATTCCTAGTTGTTCGTAAGAAAATATTTCCCACCTAAAAAGTAGCTGTCAAGTAACTGACATGAATGGATTAATAAATTGAAATGCCAACTTAGATTCGTAGTAAATGTCTACAAATGTGGTCTTAACATTTACAACAACTCTTGTATGCATTAGTCAACTGTTTTAACTGTTGCAGTTTTATAGAGAAAGAGCATTTGCCTTTGAGGTCAAATGAGAGCTCAAATTCTGCCCTGTAACTTGCAACCATGTGACCTTGGACAAGTTATCTAAATCTCAGTGTTTTGGTTCCAGACACTTTAAATAAAATAAAAATAAAAACTACAACCCCTTCCTCTGACAAGGCCTTTTTGAAGCCTTCATGAGATAATGGAACACTAGAAATGCTGCAAGTGCTCATTATTCCCACCATCCACTGATATATAGGTCCATGTGGTACAATCATTTACTGTTTCATGCTTACAGAATTTATCCCCAGGGAAAGAGAAAAATAGGTGATGATTGTGAAAATTCAAACCAATGAATTTTATAAGTTGTTTAGTCTTGAGTTTGTCCCTAGGGAAAATGAAAATGTATAAAAAGGATGAAAAATTGAACCTGCATGTCTTATAACTGTCAATCTTGTAGTAATATTAGGAATGAAAACCATGTGCAACATGAATTTTGGAGACTAAGTGTGAATATCTAATTTGTTCTTGAGCTGATTCTACCTTTCCGAGGGACCTTGTAAGTTTCCTGGTTTCCGTACGTATGCAACTATCTCTATCTCCATCTATAATGTTGGGAACAGTAAATAAATTAACAATATAAATGTCCTATAAATCTCTCTAGCGTGTTCTAATTGCTAGATAAATCTCAACCCGTTTCCTTGTAAACACCCTCTGGGAACTCTCTGGAGTAGACGAGAGTAGTTTTTATAAAATAGAGTCATACCAGGAAGCAAGAAACTATTTTTCAGCTGTGTCATCCACAGGGCAAGAGGACTTTAGTGGAATGAATGATCAGTGTTTGAATCTAGTCTGAACTTGAGCCAGGCTGTTTTGAAAATGTTCCTCCCTGGATGAACTCCCTCATATCCTCACAAGTCGTGTGACCACAGGTACCATGCCCCTTTTCATCTCAGGATCAGAATTATGAAGTTCCAAAACTAAGGATTTTTAAAATGACCTCTCTAGTAGGAATACCTTAATCTAACCAGTATAAATGTGTTGTCAGGAGTTCAGACGGAAGCAAGTAGAAATCACATTTCCTAGATAACGTAGGTAGAGAAACCAAAAATCAGCGATTCCAGCAAGAAAAACAGGTGAACTTCCCCCATCTTACCTCACTGTTGAGCGCAGGTACTGATAGCCAGAGGACCCACCAGTGCCAGCTTTGCTGCCCAGCATCCTGTGGACTATGCACACATGGTTATCTAGGCAAACACACAGATTAACTCCATGGATATTTTTCTGCCATTTGTTCTACAATTTTCTAAAAACAAGGGGTTGGTAATGATTATTGCTTCTGAGAAAAGCTTCAGCCCTTATCACTTAGCCATATGGAAGGTTTGCATGTGAGAGCCAGATGAGACCAGTAGGTTGCCTGGCACCCGACTTGGTTCAGGCTATATGCATGTGACTCCATCCAACATAATGATGGACTAGCCTGTGAACATAACAGGGGAAGAGAAGGGCAATATTATGACTTTCACAAGCCCTCGCTGCCTTTGCCTTCATGGGTCCCTTCCTCCATTTAAAGAAAAAAAAACCATATGTGTATATATACATATATATATATGAATCATATTTTAAAATTGCATTGGCATAAAGATGAGTAAGTTATGATTATATATGAAGGCATTCTACCTAACCTAAATTTAACTTTTTCTTCTGATTATTAAATAAAACATTTTCATGGGCCCCCACAGAGAGTCCAGGCCCTAGGCACTATGCTTGTTGTGTATGACGGGTAAATGGCCCTGGGAGAGAATAAATGTTGGGTTGATTTAAAAAAAAAACAGAACACAAAAAAACAAACTCATTCACCCACAAAGGAGGAAAGAAAAGATAGCAGGAAGGAGAGCAGACAGATGGAGAAAAGGAATAAAGGAACAAGACGGGAGGGAAGGATTATCGGGGTTGAGGTGGAAGGGGTGGGGAGACTTACATCTCCACTTAGTCATGAGTGTGTCTATGTCCATGAGCGAAGTCAGCAGCTGAAAAGGCACCTGGAATCTAGGCTCTTCCCTAAAGAAGAAATAATAATAAGAAGAAATCTACTGAAGCAAATCCAATGTGTTCAGAAGGCCAAGAGTTTTATAATCTGTTGGCTCTGGAGACAAATGTCAACTTTGCCTCTTGAGAGCTATAGCAGCCCTGAATTATTCTCAAACTTAGTTTCTTCATCTCAAAAACGAGGATACTATTACTCAACTTATAGCATTTGTTTAAAGGGTCTAGAATATTCCATGTAATATATGCAAGGTAACCAGGCAGAATCACACCCAACATTGATTCTTGTTAAAAGGTAGACATATGGGTGCCTGGGTGGCTCAGTTGGTTAGGCGTCTGATTCTTGGTTTCAGCTCAGGTCATGATCTCAGAGTCCTGAGATCAACCTTGCATCTGGCTCCACACTGAGCACAGAGTCTGCTTGAGATTCTCCCTCTCCCTGTGCCCCTCCCCTCAACTCGTGCCTGCTCACTCTCTCGCTCAAATAAAAATACATCTTAAAAAAAAGAAAAAAGTAGACATATATTCTACATCAGATTCACCAGCTTCTTCTAAGAAAAACTCAAAAACAAAAACTGCTTTTAATTTCCCCTAATACATATTTTTTTTTCCTTTCTTCATCCATTTATTCAATACTCTCAGTACAATTTCTGCTTCAGATACATAAACTTGAGAGGCATAACTGAGGAGGATTTTAGGAAAAGAGTAAAAAATGTTTTGTTGATGTTTCTGAAGAAATGGATTTAAGAGTTTTTTTTAAAGATTTTATTTATTTGAGAGAGAGAGGGCACAAGCCACAGGGAGGGGTAGAGGGAGAAGCAGACTCCCTGCTGAAGAGGGAGCCTGACTCAGAGCTTGGTCCCAGGACTCTGAGATTATAGCTGAGCCAAAGGCAGATGCTTAACTGACTGAGCCAACCCAGGTGCCCCAGAATCTGAGAAGATTAAAAAATCAAATAAATACAAGAGGTCCAGTAAATAGAGGTTTTGTTTTGGTTTTGTTTTCAATGTTTGCTAGTATGCTCTCCATTCTTCTGACACATTTAATTTATGAAACATGAAGATAAGGCCTTCATACACATGGAATGCAAGTATATGGACATTTAAGGGACACCTCACGCACTTTAGACAGTGAGGACAATTTTACTTGAAATTGCAAAATAAAGATAACAATTTATAAAGTTGTTTTCACTTTATCCACTTTTTTAAATTTCATAAAACAAAAATAACTACATCATTTAATGATGGAAGATATTTTATGGCAGTTTCTGAGGTTGATTAAACTTTGGCAGTTTAGGACACTTAATGTCATATAATATACTGTAAAATTTAATAAAAAAGATATTTAATTAATTAGTGGGTATATATATGTATATTTCTACCCACTATAGGGATAAAGTTATACGCCTACTATCTAAAAGACAAACACTAATGAACCTTTACAATTATTTTCCAAGCTTTCCTCCAAAACTTAATGACTTTTTAAAACTATGATTAAATTGATAAAAGTTCCAAATAACCTTTATACCTGATACATTATCTGTACCCACTTCTCAACTTCTGTTCTACTCTTCTATTTTGCTTTTACCTGTAAAAATAGATCATCAAGGCCCCCTGAAGCGCTCTGTATGACAGTCGTCTTTCACCTGCAGGATACATAGTGAGTTTCAATTTAATGAGCAATTTAGGGAAGTCATTTTAATTTGGCCTCATCACCCTAAATAATTAAGTTTTATGTGTTTTTAGAAGACAATGTTTCAGTTTAAATTTTTTATTACTTAGATTCAAAAATCAAACTAATATGTATATCTATATATGCATATATATACACTTCAAATATATATAATATATATACATACATTGTATATACATACTTTATTTATATAACATATGCATTTAAAATATAAATATATGCACTTTAAATTTTCAAAATCTTTAAGTATCATGCTAGGAGAACTTGATATAGAAAATACTTTACTTCCATACTAAAATATGTTTTTTCTAATTCACTTAAAATTACTTAATTACTTAGAATCACTTGGCTTCAAGGAGTACAACCATTATATAAAATCTCATATGTGTGTTCTACAAAAAGGCTTTTTGCTCTATCTGCAGAAAAATAAGATTTTGCTGTTCTTCACAGAGGTTGTATAGAAAAGAGACTAACAATCTTAAAGTTTGTAGCATTTCATATTAAGTGCATATACTGTTATGCCTTGTACCTGTGTTAAAAAAATAATTTTTACCTCTGCTCATTTGTAAAAGATTTATAAACATTTTGTAATAAAAGTTCCAAATACTAATGAACACAAAAATTTCAAACATATAAAAGAAGAGTTAAATATGAAGGTATTGATGACACTGGTCAATGAACTTCAGAAAATAATAGCCTTACATTAATTATGCTAGAAAGTCTGGTCTGCTTGGGAAACTGATTTCCTCTGCAAAGCCACCCTTGCCCTCATAATACTTATTCCTCCGCTCTGTACTACTGCACTGTTTACAATTGCACAGCTTTTCTTCATTTCCATACCTATTACGTTGTGAACTAAATTGCAAAATCATATTTGATTTCTCTTGGTATCCTGCATGTCTGACACGTATTATGAAATCTTCTGACTACAACATATTTGAGATAGATTGGGCATGTCAACCTACCACATAAGGTTATAACAGATAAAATTAACCCAGTTCTTGCTTCTATGAGTGTAATATAAATTTTCCTTTTATTTCCCAAATGTAAGATTTGATATTTTGATCTCATAGTCATACATCCTGCGGAAAGGACCCTTAGAATAAAATACTCACCCTTACTATAGAGATGTTCATGACGTTTCTCATCAAATAAGGAGAGTAACACCTCTTTTTGTTTCTGAAACTCAGCCATTAGTTCCTCTTTTTCTTCTGACTCTTCCTTAGCCTTGGGGGAAGATGTTGCATTAATATCTCCAAAAAGGGGATTCTTATTTCGTAGATTTTTATTTCCCAAAACATGTCTTCTGAGAAATAGACTCACCAGGAGGAGAAAAGCTGCACTTGGAATATTTACCATCTCATCTAATACAACCTGGAACCTGTAGCTTATGAGATGGGTTTTCCTCACACTCACTAGTTCTATCCTTTTATTCATTTATATGACTTGTTAATCTCGAAAAATTATTTTCATAAATATCATGAGAAATGGACTCAGGGGACAAAACTACAGATAACTACAAGTGGCTGATAATGATCTAATTTTAGACAGTATTTTTTAAAAAAGAAAGTAAAGTAATTCCACTTAGGAAAAATGAAGACTTTCCAGTCAAAAAAACTATTCAATTAAAATTCTATATTCAGTATCATATATTGTAAGTATGATTTTTTAGACTTTTTCCACCCATAGATATTTTTTTCATATGCTATCAATTGATTCATTTAAGGAAATTCTTATAGTTCTGCCTACTACAAATGTTTTACTTACAACTCAGTTGAGCTGAAGCAAAGATCAGTTAAGTCAATTATTTTTAGTTTGAACAATCACTCATGTGGTGAGAACTTGTAAACACATTATTATCAATTAATTACTCCTTTATTTAGTAAATGTCATGCTAAGGTGATAGAGATAAAATTGTGAGCAAAATTGAGTTCCCTGATCTCATGCAGTACATCATCTGGTGGGAATAAGACATTGAACAAATAATCACCTAGTCATTACATTGCAAGTGTGGACAGTACAAAGCAGGAGCCGTATAATGCCATGACAACTTAACAGCAGTCAAGAGGTCAAGGGAGATCTTTTCTGTAAAGATATATTTATTTAAGAGAAAGAAAGAGAGAGCATGCAAGGAGAGGAGCAGGAAGGGGGGAGAGAAAGAATCTCAAGCAGACTGCCCGCTAAGCAAAAAGCCTGATCCCAGGACTCTGAGACCACGACCTGAGCCAAAATCGGGAGTTGGATTCTCAACAGACTGCACAACCGAGGTGCACCAGGGGGATATCTTTCTGAAGAAGTTCTCCTTGAGCTTGAATAATGGAACAAGTTACCTGGGGAAGACTATTTCAAGCCCAGAGAATAACATGAAAAAGATTCTGTGGTGATAAATTAAAGAACTAAATTCATCTTAAAGAAATTCAATATGGTTGGGCCACATGAGACCATGAATCACTTTGAAGAAAGGCTATGTTAAAGATTTTTATCTTTTTTTAAAAAAAAGTAAGGACGAAATGCTGTGAAATGTGTAAGCGTGATGATTCACATATCTGCACCCCTGGGACAAATAATACAGTATATGCTAATAATAATTTTTAAAAATTTAAAAAATTAAAAAATAAAAATACCCACTGTTAAAAAAAACAATAAGGAGGAATAAACACCTGGGTGGCTCACTCAGTTAGCATCTGACTTCGGCTCAGGTCATGATCCCAGGGTCCTGGGATCGAGTCCTGCATCGAGTTCCCTGCTCAGCGGGAAGCCTGCTTCTCCCTCTGCCACTCCCCCTGCTTATGTTCCCTCTCTGCCTGTGTCTCTCTCTGTCAAATAAAAAAATCTTTAAAAAAAAAAACAAAAGCAGAACATGATCAGATCTGCATTTTGAGAAGATTGCTCAAACTGCGGTATGCAAAATAAATTGGAATGGAGTCACACTGGGGAGAAGTAAAGGATAGTTGAGAGAAATTATGAGACCAGGTGAAAAACAAAAGCAGTTTGTATTTGATTAGGGTGATAGATAAAATGGAGGTACCTGAGAGCTATTCAGAAGGTAAAACTGATAGGATTTGGTGATAAGTTGAAGAAGTGATTGAGGAAGAGGGAGGTGCCAACAATCAATTATACCTTACAGACTTGACAAATTAGGTGGTTTGTAACGGAAAAATTTCTTCAATTTGTAGAAGACTGAGTTGATAGGAGCATGGAAGGAGGAGGAAATATTTTAAGTGTGGTTTTATGATTATGTTTTTGAGAGGACCAGGAGGAAATTATAAAATAGGGTGTGAAATATGTAATTTGAAATTTAAAGAGCTATCTATGCTGGAGATGAATGTTAGAGAGTTATGGTTTAGAATCAGATATTAAAACAGTGGGTATGAATGAGTTCATGTGGTGAGAGTATAGAGAGAGAATAAAGTGTCTAAGCCAATGCATTGGGAAATCCTACTACTTATCAGTTGGAGAAGAAAATTGAGCCAGTAAAGGGAAAAAATCAAGACAATAAGGGCCAGAGAATTAAATGAGGTAATGTTGTACCAAACCAAGGGGAAAGAAAATATCCAAGAAAGAATAAGTAGTCATTATAGAACGCCACTAGGAGATGAAGTAGAATGAAAATGGCCGTTGGATTTATATACTCGGAGGCCATCTGTGAATGAGGGGACAAGAAAACAGACTGGATTGTGTTGAGGATTAGATGATAAAGAAATACTTACACTAACCATGTTCTAAATACCCTACAGATATTCATCTAATTTAATGCTCATTATAGTCCTACAAGGAAGATACTCTTACTTTCCATTTTACCATTGGTGAAAGTGAAGCAAAGAGAGTTTAAGTAACAGAAGAAGTTCCATGTCAGTCAGTAAGAAGTTGAAGGTGGGACTTGAACCCATGCAGTATGACTGACTTAAAAGTTCCAGCTTTAAGTGCTACCTGATACAGCCTCTCCAGATACATAATTGGAACAATTCTTTCAAGAAATGTAGTCGTGTAGAGAAGATGAGAAATGAAGAATCAACAATATCTTTCTTAAGACGAAAGAAATTTGAATTGAGAGCCAGTAAGAAGGGCCCTGCAAATATGTATGAGTCCTGGGAAAATTATATGGTTAAATATATTTGGTTGACTGGTCTTTTGTGAGCTTACTTCTGTCTAGAATTGGTCATGATGAAATTTTCAATACAAGTAAAAAGGTCTATTAATCTGATATTTATCCAAAAAAAATCTTATGTATAATGAACTTCTTTTTTTTTTTAAAGATTTTATTTTATTTATTTGACAGAGAGAGATCACAAGTAGATAGAGAGGCAGGCAGAGAGAGAGAGAGAGAGAGGGAAGCAGGCTCCCTGCTGAGCAGAGAGCCCGATGCGGGACTCGATCCCAGGACCCCGAGATCATGACCTGAGCCGAAGGCAGTGGCATAACCCACTGAGCCACCCAGGCGCCCCTATAATGAACTTCTTAATTTACTTTTTATTATATATAAATAAAATAAAGTCTATTATGTAATTTATTTCTTACAGATACATTTATGAAAGGAAAAGAATATAAGGAAAATGGAAGTTTAAGAGAAAATTAGAGATTTGTTAAATTCTCAATATTTCATCTGTAATAAACTTATCTTTAGTTATGGCATCATAAATACCTGAATTCTTGTGAATTCTTCCTCCAGGCCCTTCACAATGTTGTTTTCAAACTTTCCCCAGAAGTTAAATCCATGTGGCTCTAAACCTGGTGTTCTTTCCAGCCATGCCTGAAGTATTTTTTTAAGTAAATAAATTATAAAATTTAAAATATGTAAAATACATTGTGCCTAACATCTATGAACTTGAAACAGGAAATTTTCTTAATTTTGTGAAACATATGTCACATGTTTTTTTGTGTATAAATATTATCTTTCGCTTCTATTTCATATAAAGAATAGCAATTTATTATATTTCACTTCTTAATCTTTAAAGCAATCATATTGATAAATATTTATTCTTTATTTGTTAAGAAATAGATTATTACAGAAATCCAACTTTGTTCTATAAATCTATGAACATATCTAAATGTTCTTTGAAGTCTTCTGGTTTATTCTCAAAATACCTTATGGCTTAGGAGCTGAAGAATGTAGGAGCATGGTGTACTTAGCAACTTTGAAATCAATTAACAACTTGATTATTTTAAGAGTCCACAAGACTTTTTTTTTTTAAATTTACTTTAATTTCAGGAGAGTGAACATATACAAGATTTTTTTAATGTAAAAATGAAACAAAATGCATGCATCTCTGGATTCTCATTTAACCTATTTTTCATTTTGAAATTAGCTTTGTGATTCTTTCTTCCTCTATCTTTATGAGTTGTTTTTGGCATTATATGCAATGTATTAATCTAAATCCACATTTACAATACTGAGGGGATTAGTGTGCAGAGTAGAAGTACCTAAAAGATAATTTTAATTTGCAAAGAAAAAAAAAAAAAAACCTCTTCTGAAGGAAATTAAGACCATGTAATCTTTATTTAATAATTTACTTATGAAGAAACAGTAATCCTTTAAGACCTTTTATAGATCCATAGGGAATTAAGTTAAGAAGAGAACAAATTCTGAAGACTATACTCTTAGTAATTTAGGTTAATTGAGAAGAAGACACAACGTGCAAAACTGTTCAATAATGGAATATTTTAAAGAAGTAAACCTCATTTAATAATTAACTACACTCAGCTTAAAAATCAGCTAATTACTCTTCTCCTATCCCCCTACCCCCCCATGAAACAAGATGGGATTGGGAGGGAGACAAACCATAAATGACTCTTAATCTCACAAAACAAACTGGGGGTTGCTGGGGGGAGGTGGGATTGGGAGAGGGGGAGCGGGCTATGGACATTGGGGAGGGGAGGCGAACCATAAAAGACTATGTACTCTGAAAAACAACCTGAGGGTTTTGAAGGGTGAGGGGTGGGAGGTTGGGGCAACCTGAGGGTTTTGAAGGGTCAGGGGTGGGAGGTTGGGGGAACAGGTGGTGGGTAATGGGGAGGGCACGTTTTGCATGGAGCACTGGGTGTTGTGCAAAAAGAATGAATACTGTTACACTGAAAAAATAAATAAAATGAAAAAAAAATCAGCTAATTAAATGTGGTTTAGTAGGCTTGTTTTTAAAGAATTATTTTTTATAAGATGAAGCTATTAAATATTAACACAGCTTACTATATAAATATTTCTGAAACTCTCAGGAGAGTTCTTTATATTTTAAATATTTTAATTAGTCGAGTTTAAGTATTTTTATAAATTCTTCTGTTTTTATTTACAATGAATGTGACAAAACACTTGAGTTTTAAAATTTTGATCTAACGGAAACTAAAGTAACAAGACGTGGGGAAGGACTTCAAAGATAATATCTGACTATGTACCTCCACTAGCTGCAGTAGTGTTTTCTCTTGCTCCGACTTAAGTAGCAGTTCATTATCTTCTCCTTTGAAGGTATCACGATAATGTCTTCTGCTGTTAGGGATCCTCAAACTCTGAAGGACACCTATCTTGTTTTCTAAGAGTCGGAATTGCAAACTCTGGAAGCCTGATGCTGGAAATAAGTACTCTCTGGATAAATGGAGGAAGGCAAGAGAAGAGAAGAGAAGGGTTGACATTGTAAATCACTGTTATGCTTTCTTCTATTGAGAGGTCATCAGTTTTATTCTCTTAGGTATCACCAAGAACAGGGACATAACTGCCTAGTGTTGGACCTGCGGTTTGATCTTACCCAAGAAAGAAAATTGAGCCCCCTAAACGTCATTGTTGCTGTCAATTAATCAGTTTAAAGATGGAATGTGTACACAGTGTGGGAAATGTCATATATGCACGTGCATATGTGTATACATAAGCACGCACATACATATATACACATATATGTTTATGTGTTTGTGTACTAACTTTTTCCTGAGATAAAGACACGTGGACATTGTGCAATATTTCCTATTCTATAGTACTAAAAGATTCTTTACAGATTCAATCCCTCCTAAAATTTATATTCTTGGATATCATCATTGATCTCACTATCTAGCATCATTATAAACACAATGAGATGTTATCAGTAAAACAAATGAGATATTGCCTGACACAAAATAAGCCATCAAAAATGTTATTATTCCCACCCTACAGTCACCCAAACTCTTACATCCTTGTAAGTTTCTTTCATCTAACTGGTTTTAAGACTTCAATTTTTTAAAACCAACATAAAGGAATTTTAGTACATTTCTACTTGACTGTCACACATGTTTGAGACACTGCCTATTACATGATTAAATGCACCCAATGTTCTTAAGAAAAGCTCTTCTATGATTTTGGTACAAAAAAATCTTTAAAAAATATATATATACATGTATATGGCTTTGGCTATCTGGAAATGCAGTGTTAACATTTATAGTTCAATCCATAACTTAAACTGACACTTTTGCTGACAGGTTTCATGTCAACTCTTGTTTCTCTTTTATTTTTAGTTTGAAATTTTTAAAAAATTTAGTTATATGTGTTGTGTCAGTGATATTGTCATTTTGATAAGTTATCTAAAATTCTTTTTAATGGCTTTTCAACCTTTGGGTAAGAGCAAGCGTAAAATCCATTTCAGATAAAAACAGGGCACACAACAATGAAATGAAATTAATCGATCATACTATGTTCATATGTAAATGTGAGTGAAGAAATATTTTTATTAACTTCTCAAATGCTTTGTGATTAAGACTCCTTCATGTTTGTAGGGCCACCACAGTGTCAGTGGGACAGGCTTTTTACACAGAACACATGTTCCTCTTTTATCCCATAGGAATGAAAGGGCAAACACCACTGCCTTCTTTTTTTTTTTTTTTTTTTAAAGTTAACAACTATTTTCTTATGATGTTCAGTTAGTCTCCGTATAGAATGTCATTAATTTCTGTTCTTTTTTTAAAAGATTTTATTTATTTATTTGACAGAAAAATCAAAAGTAGGCAGAGAGGCAGGCAGAGAGAGAGGGGGAAGCAGGCTCCCTGCTGAGCAGAAAGTCCCATGTAGGGCTCGATCCCAGGACCCTGAGATCATGACCTGAGCCAATGGCAGAGGCTTAACCCACTGAGCCACCCAGGCACCCCTAGAATGTCATTAGTTTTTGATGTAGTGTTCAATGTAACACCCAGTGCATATCACAACATGTGCCCTCCTTAATGCCCATCACCCTTCTTACAAAGCCACCAGTCCACACCTGAAGTCGTTGAAGTCCAAAGGCGTCATGGTTTCCAGGATGGAAAACTGCTGTAGCAGTAGTTTCAGGATCACCGCCACCCGGTGCATCCGAGTAACAACCTTCAGCATGTTCCTTTCATCCCTGACCTGATGGTTAAGAAATGAAACATCGAGCAATCAATCCTGTTTTCTGGGAGATACAATAGACTATCAACAACAGTGTACCTCTATGAACTTTCTCTATTTTAAAGAGGAACATGGGAATTAAAAATTGCCATAAGCATATACTGAAATAATAGCCACTTTGAGTTGTGTGCAAAGATTGTCTGCAAAAGAGGAGTCATTTCTACTTCTTTAAAAAGAGAAAATTATATGGAAGCAAATGAGAGGTCAATTTCGGAACACAACAGCCACTGATGTCAAAGTAAATCTCTCTCTTAGCTGGCTTTGAGGAATAAAGATCGAGGAAACATGGCAAATTCTGGGTGAAGATTAAGCAACACCTGGATAAATCTGTTTTTTACCGAGAGCCTCAAAGTGGCCATTAACATAAGTGGGAAGAGCGCTGCATCCCAAGACCCCGGGATCATGACCCGAGCAGAAAGCAGACCCTTATCTGACTGTGCCACTCAGTGTCCTCTTCTTCTTCTACCACTTCTCTTTTCTATCGCTCCTCTCTCTTCTTGTTTCACTTTCCTCATCATTGTTCCTATCTCCCCACAGCAAGTATTCATTAGAAATAACACCTTGGGGCACCTGGGTGGCTAGTGGGTTAAAGCCTCTGCCTTCGGCTCAGGTCATGATCTCAGGGACCTGGGATCGAGCCCCCCATCGGGTTCTCTGCTTTGCAGGGAGCCTGCTTCCTCCTCTCTCTCTGCCTGCCTCTCTGCCTAGTTGTGATTTCTCTCTGTCAAATAAATAAAATATTTAAAAAAAAAAAAAGAAATAACACCTTGAAAGAAAAACACACACACACACACACACACACAGAAATAGAATTCTGGTACCTATTATTTAAAGGATCTATTTTAGCTATCTTGGCAATCTACCATCATATATAACAACTTCCTTTAAGGGCAAACAAAACAAAACAAAACAAAAAAAATCGAGTTCTAAACAAGGGGCCTGAAACTAAAATTTGAATCTTTTTTTTTTTTTTAAGATTATTTATTTATTTATTTGTCAGACAGAGATCACAAGTAGGCAGAGAGGCAGGCAGAGAGAGAGGAAGCAGGCTTCCTGCCAAGCAGAGAGCCCGATGCGGGCCTCGATCCCAGGACCCCAGGATCATGACCTGAGCTAAAGGCAGAGGCTTTAACCCACTGAGCCACCCAGGTGCCCCTAAAATTTGAATCTTAAAGCAATGTGTAGCTTTGCTTAAAGCTTAAATCTTAAGCTTGAATCTTAAAGCAATGTGTAGGGTAACAGGCACTGGGAAAGTATGACTACACACTTGTCCACTCAGAAGGGTTTTTTAATTGTTTCCATTAAGTAATAATTCCATCATTTAGTCATAAGTTTTTCTAATTAACAGTATTCTACATTCTCAAAAAAAAAAGTATAAATCCAACATTGTGACATGAGAACTCACATGGCCATTCTGAAAGATCTCTCGAACAGAATCTAATTCCCAGAGGATTTGCTTAAACCAGAGTTCATAAGCTGCAATGAGAAAAATCATCATCAACTCAAAAGTTATGGCAGCATTTTTTACAATAATTACATAAAAGACAATTAACACGTCAAAAAAGAAATAAATGTAATTTTAAAACAATAAATGCTAATACAATATTATATTTATACTATAAACAAATATTAGTGTTAATGTTATAATAGTCTTCTTTCATTGAATGTTTTACTCTGCCCGTCATGTTTTCAATATGCTTCATATTCATTATTATTATTTTGACTTCTTTCAACAAATAAATTGTCTAGGTCTTTTAAGATCTAGCACATAATCTAATTCCAATTTCCTGTGTGGAAGCTGGAGGTTTATGGGAAAGCAGAAGTAACACTCATCTCCATTTTATACTGAGATATTAATAATCACTAACCTGAAGAATATGACAAAATTTTGTTTTCTGGACGCTTAGAATATTATGGAGAGGACAAGCTTGTGAATAGTCTAAAACTTCATTGTATTTATCCCTGAGTACCTAGCACAGTGCTTTCATGAGATAAACATTGGGTGGTCATTTTATGAATAAATGAACTAAATAGCCAGTGTAGTCATTAGATGAGCATAGAATATCAAAAATCTTAGAGATATCTGGTGGGTTCTATTTGGTGCTATTGTATGGGTAAAGGCTATGGCTAAGTGGAGGAATCAGATCGTAATTTTAAATTGTATCTTAAAAGACTTCCAGGAATCTAATTTTCATATCTGGACCAAGAGAAAATCAAATATTTATTAATCAGTTTCTGTATCTTTTTATTCAGGTTTAACTTTGTGTGACTAGTTCCATGAACCACTGACCGTGTGTCATAACTGAAGGATGGGAGGACAGTCTCCTTATCAAATCATGACAGCTCCCATTTGTTGTATGCTTATCTTGTGCTAGACTTCGACTAAGTGCTCAATGCACATTAGCTCATTTTATCTTCACAAAAACTCATGAATAAGAAGATAGAATAAGAAGATAAAATAATTGTCTCCAGTTTACAGGTGGAGAAATAGAATTATTGCTCAAGAAACCTGACCAAGTCCACATAAATTTACAGTGGTAGAGAGAGGATTCTGAACAATTTTCTGATTCCAAATATGTGCTACCCTGCCATGATTCCTCTTCTATTGATTTTTGTCTTAGCCTAAATCACCAATAAAA
The DNA here is from genome assembly GCF_922984935.1 of Meles meles. NCBI lineage: Eukaryota > Metazoa > Chordata > Mammalia > Carnivora > Mustelidae > Meles > Meles meles. The sequence goes on along the minus strand of NC_060067.1, from coordinate 127,868,563 downwards.
ATGTAACATGAAAACAGGAGAGGTGACACGTCAACTCAATTATTTTCCACCTTCATCTTTTTACTCTAAGGAGCTGATCATTTTAACCAGTCGGTGAAGCAAGCAGTCATTTGAGGAAAAGACACAAAGAACAGGTAGGGAAAGAAAACATGTCTAGAAATGGGGCACTGACTAGTATGAATCGTTGGACCTGGTCAGACAGAGGACACTATTATGCCTCCAACAATCTTAGAGTAAACCCTAATACACTGGGCTTACAGACCTCTTTAAGACACATATTCATTAATTCTGTGCACAATTTCAATGAGTCAGGTACTTTCCAAACTCCTGAAATCATGTATTCCTACATTAAAAACCACTGCCCAGAGGTAAGAAGTCTGGAGAGAATAAATGCACACTTTAGACAAATTTTATATTTTTGTTTAGTACTACATATAATTATGTAAAGTCACAATAAATTTGAATGTCTAATTCTCGAAAATAGTTTATTTATTTGGGGGGGGCAGAGAAAGGAGTAGAGAGAGAATCTCCAGCAGACACTCCACCCAGCAAGTAGCCTGATGTGGGGCTCCCTCCCACAACCCTGAGATCATAATCTAAGCTGAAATCAGGAGTCTGAGAGTTGGTCGCTCAACCAACTGAGCCACCCAGACATCCTTTGAAAATAATTATTTAAAGTTCCAAGCTGAAAACCAGTACCACCTTATCTTGCAAATTCCTTGTGAATTCCAAGAGATAGAAAATTCCCTTGGATTTAAGAAAGAGCTAAAGTCCTACCTGGTCCAATTAGCAGTAAAGTAACATAAAGAAGACTGTTATAGATTATATGTTTTATGAAAATTCACCCAGCAGCAAAATATTTCTGAAGCATTTCTACAGGAGGTGATTCCTTGATCTTTCAGCATGCTTTCCTCATTATCGTTGGGAAATACCTGTGGAATAGTTACCATCCAATCTTTTGTGCAACTTACCTTGATGAGTTATGATAAAAAGATGTTCATCGTGGATTTTATTTCCTTTTATTTCACTTTGAAGTTCCTGTGCATTCAAAACCTTTTCCAACTTTAAACAAAACAAACAAACAAACAAAAAAGACAGACTAATTTTGTATAAACTTCCAGTTATAGGATGGACATAATATACAGCATAGTGATTATAGTTAATAAACTTTATTATATTCTTGAAAGTTGCTAAGAGAGTAGGTCTTAAATGTCTTCACCACAAAAAAAAAATGGTAATTATGTGATACAATGCAGATGTTAGCTAATGTTATGGTGATAATTATTTTGCCATATATAAGTGTGTCAAATTAACATGTTATATACCTTAAGTTTACACAATGTTATACATCCATTATATTTCAATAAAGCTGAAAAATTTTTTAAAAAAAGAAAAATTAATTTTGAAACTGTAAATCTTATTTTTAATCATTTTTAGTAAGTAGAATACAATATCAAAAAAATCCCCAAATTCCCAAATTATCCAGAAGCAATCTTTTAAACAATTCATGAGTCTTAATCATAAAGAATGAGTTAAATTTATGATTTTTATTCTTTTCAGAACAACTTGTATTGGGTAGGATTCTACATAAAAGAACAGCTGTACTCAGCGAGAAATTCGTAACCCTTTTATCTCTTGAAATGAGTATGATAAAAGCTTGGTAACTTACTTAGCTCACTCTTTATCTTCTACTCTTTTATCCTCCAAAGAGCCTATTCTAAGAAGATTTAAACATTCTTTATCAGCTCATCCCTAGAAATCCATCAATGAAACATCAAAGGCTCTAAACATCTCACTTCTAAAAAAATACAGAAGACAAACAGACCACATTTATGGTCTCCAAATACTGCATTTGTAATATCCTTCTTGCATTTACTAATGATTTCAAGAAAACATGTGTCTTCAACATTTCTGCTTTCCAATAAGGGATTTAAAAAACATCATCTTTTTGGATACATTTGCAATGATCCAGGCTGGGATATACAGACTATGTCCTATCTGTGCAATGTCTGCCAGTTATCTCCACTTTATCTTATCATTTACGCTCTGCTGCTTAAGATTCTGCACTCTGCTTGGACCGTATCTCTGTCAGAGAGGTGTATTTTCATATAGGAGTCACCTGAATTGTGCTGACGAAAGTTGAAAAGCATACATCTGTGTCTTCACACCCAGAAAACTTTTTGGTGAATGAGAAAAACAAAACAAAACAAAACATCCAAAACATGAAAATGTTACTTCGCAGAATTTAGCACCTAACCGTGGAAGCTAAGCTCTACCACTTACATGCAGGTAGTTTCCGTAGACAAGTCCTTCTTTGCTGGCTTTATTCATACTGGTTTGTGATTTGTCTTCTTCATTGCCTCCTATGGATAATTTTTTAAAAGCACCCCTGCAGATTTAATAAGGGAGAAGAAAAACAGGAGATCTTGAGAAAGTGTAATAACTAATAATATGAGAGATCAAAATTCTCTCGCTAATTGATTTTAAAGGAGATTTTTAACAAGAGAAGAAGGTTGGCAATTTTGAATGCTTTTGAAAATCAGAAATTGCAGTGTTCTTACTTGGCATTTCTAAGATCCTGACCATCCTTCAAATAGAGGTAAATACTCACCCAAAGTTGTTTCCTAAAAATGGGCACCCGCTCATGGTGAAAATGCACCGTCCGTGAAGCACTGAAGTTTGACTCTGGAACGATGATATCATTGACCTTCCCAGATGTTCTACAGCTGCCTTTTATCTCTCCTCCTCTCTCTGTACCAGCCAATCAGCCCTCTCTGTGTGCTCTTAGGCAGGATCTTATTTCAATTGGGACAGAAGCTGAACTCTGTAAACTTTGGAGAGGTCCGTGTTGGGGACAGTATGTTTGCTAAAAAAGTGAGCATTCCGCCAGACCAGATCATTTGACTAGCTAAGTTCTGCTTTTATATCCCAAAAAGCAAACATTAAATAAATCAATGGAGGCCAAATTTTTAAAATGACACTGAGTTACTCTATTCCAAGGACACACTTGGCATAGTGTTAGCATATATAATATAGTGAGCTTGTAAAGAAAAACAAATATTTAGTCTCTCAGTTCAGATTTGGATATTCTTGTAACTGTTAAGCCAAAGCTGTCCTGGAGCATGACAGAGGCAGAGTTCATGCACAAATCCCATTTCCATCTCATTTTTACTGTTCGTCTGGCCTAAATCTCATCTAACTAGCAGCAGTTAGGCTGCTGTATTTTTTAAAAATATTTTTTATTTATCTATTCATTTGAGAGAGATACAGAGACAGAGTAAGCACACGCAAGGGGAGGAGCAGAGGGAGAGGGAGAAGCAGACTCCCCGCTGAGCTGGGAGCCTGACAGGGGGCTCGATCCCAGAACCCCAGGGTCATGACCTGAGCAGAAGGCAGATCCTTAACCTGCTGAGATACCCAGGCACCCTGTGAGCTACTGTATTGTATTAGAACTTACATGGACATTATTCATTTACTATTTAACTGTAGCAGAGCAATTATAGGACCCTGGGGGTCATCCACACTGGTGTACTTTGGAGGTAAGTTAAGAACAGTAATAAAGGGCCCACAGTTCTGAACAATGTCAGTGATAAAGTGTATTTTCCTAGAACACATTATTTATGGTCTCAGTTCTAAACCGAAATTCTAAACTTTATTTCTAGTCCTCGCTCTGCCACTGATGAATCATATGCTTCGGGGAAAAGTACTTCTCCAAGTATCAACTTCCTCACCCAAAAAAATGAAAGTGTTCAAAACTGATCATAAATTCAAAGATCCTGACCCACCCCCAAATCCTGATTTTATGAAATTCTTAATAAATGACCGTGTTTGCTGCAGTTTACAGAATGCTAGACCACACAAAAGTGCTGTGTTGTAAGAGGACTGAGAAATCATCAAAACCGTACCGTGGACCCCTCATATTCCCTTGGGGATTTTACAGGTGACTCTGGCCTTGCTCATACATTGGAGAGGGGGTTTTGTGGGAGAGCTGGAGTCACTGTCCTTAGGGCCCTGGCCCATGGTGTTTGGTAGCAGAAAGTGTTTAATAACTCTTCTTTCCCCAAATCATTGTTCAACTAGGTATGTGTTTACAAAGAATACAGCTAAATAATTGATTCAAATAATTGGCGCTGAGAAGAGGACTTCCCTTGGTGGTGAACATACTAGTGAAAGAAATGAGGAAATGTTCTTTTCACTATAAATTAGAAAAATTAAATTTAATGCATTAGAGAAATTATAAATTAATCTAAGAAAGTATTGTTGCCTTTAGCTGGGACAGTAACTATAATGGCAGTTCCCTCAAATACTTATATTCCCATTAATTTTTGCAACTGAAAGTATTATAAGTTTTATGACTGGTTATAAATATATAAATATATGGTCAGCATCTTGCCAACACTTAAATCTTGCCACTTGGAAACCAGTTTCTCTCTCTCTTTTTTTAAACGATTTTATTATCTATTTGACAGAGAAAGAGAGATCACAAGTAGGCAGAGAGAGAGAGAGAGAGAGAGAGAGAGGAGGAAGCAGGCTCCCTGCAGATCAGAGAGCCCAATGTGGGGCTTGATCCCAGGACGCTGGGATCATGACCTGAGCCGAAAGCAGAGGCTTAACCCACTGAGCCACCCAGGGGCCCCGGAAACCAATCTCAATCTGATGTTCACCTCGGATTAAAAAATTTTTCCTTAATGATCAGATGAAAAACATCTAACCAATACAGTATTTGCTGCCCCCAAGATATTTTACGTACAGATATTTTACACAAACTTCCTAGAAATACACTTTCACTCAAAGAATCAAATATAAGGATGAGAGCCTCAGTCTTTATAGCAGTTAAATAGAGGAGAACGTATGGGTAAAAGGCAACGATTTGTGGTAAGATCTACACTCATTGTATATGCATTGAGTTCTGTGTACACACTAATTACAGAAGGACTATGCTAAAGGTAAAATGGACTGATAAGCCTATTTGGAAGACATAGAGCATGACCAATTCTGAGCCTAGGAACAACATAATCTGTTTTAGAAGTAAAAATAGTAAGAACCTGAGAGACACCCTAAGTGGCTCAGTCCGTTAAGTGTCCACCCTTGATTTCGGTTCAGGTCATAATCTCAGGGTTGTGGATCGAGCCCTACACTGGGCTCTGTATAGCCTGCTTAGGATTCTCTGTTTCCCCCTCCCTCCCTCCCTGACACCTCTCTCTCCTTCTCCAAAAGAAAAAAAAAAAAGAAAGAAAGAAAGAAACTTTTTTTAAAAATTTATCTCATAAAAGAATATAAACAATAAATTAAGACTACTAAAACCAAAACAGACATCTCTGGTTCTTCCTTGTGTTTTTTTAAGATTAAGACATAGAGAAGTGAGCCTGGAAGATGAAACAAAGAAAGAATTAGCAGGATTAGGTGTTGGGCTAAATTTGCAAAGTGAATAGGAATTTTCTTTATTCCTTCAACCATCACAGTATTAGTCCCCCCCCCAAAAAAAGGCTCTATGTAACCAGTTATAAAATGTTACACGTTCTTCTATTCCATAACCCTCAAAGCTTAGAAGTCCTGCAACTTCCACCCCTGCTCTATAACCCAACTGTTCACATTTTTTCTTAGTCAACAGTTAAGTGTTGTGGCAGACACAGAAATGTCAAGCCAAGAAAGGAGTTCTCATGGATAAATGCTCCAGCATCTTATTTTCTAGAAGATAGTTTTGTTTGTTTGTTTGTTTATTTACAGCATAACAGTGTTCATTGTTTTGGCATCACACCCAGTGCTCCATGCAGTACGTGCCCTCCCTATCACCTCGTTCCTCAACCTCCCACCTCCCCACCCCTTCAAAACCCTCTTTTGAAGGCATTCTGCACTCTTTTCCAAATATCCTGGAGGAATCCCAGTTATTCACAGCACCAACCTCACTAAGGAATCCTTTGGCTTTTCTTCTTTCCCTTCCTGTCTCATGCTCCCTGCTCTCTTGCTATTATTCCTGGGAATGTCTCCCAGGTCCTCGTCTCAGGCATTGCTTTGGAGAAGCCAAACTAATACATACAGCTCTTACTCACTGTGAGATCTAATACATTTAGGAACTGAATACTTACTTTTTTATTTTTAAAAATATTTTTTAATTTCTCAGCTAAGAAGTTTCTGTGTTTGATACAGTGAGTTACCATTTGTTGTATAAAGTAGTCATTTGTTGTTGATACTGTTTTGTTGTTGCTGCTGTTTTGTTTGATTCTCAAAGATGGCAGCCCGAAGAGAATTAAATCCCTTTACTGGGGTTTAGTTATACAATAGAAGTTTTTTCAAAGTCAATCTTATAAACTTGAGTATGGCCATGCATAAGTGATATTTGCTTGTTATTATTAGGACAGATCCAAGAAAAGACAAACAAGAAACTATTAGGACACTAATTTCAAGGGAAGGGATCAATTAGGAGATTATTTCTTTACTCATGCGGATTTAAGGTAACTGGTTTCCAAGGGGAAAAAGAATACATTGGGAGATGTGTTTATGTAAGGGTGGCCTTAAGCCTTTGTGTAGGTGAGAAAACTGTGTATCTCACAAAGCAAAAGTATCAGAAAAGAGCTGTGAACCAGGTGACTTTTTTGTTATCCTGGACTATGGAATGTGATATTTGTGGAAAATGTTTACGGATAAACTCATATTTTATTTCCTTATTTTCCTTATTTCTTAAGAACCATGGACATTAAAAAAAAGTTCCATTGATATTTCAAATGTGAATTGTAGTAGTTTCTTTAAGATTTTATTTATTTATTTTAGAGAGAGAGAATGAGAGAGAGAGAATGGGTACGAGAAGGGGGAGGCTCAGAAGGGGAAGCAGATTCCCCACTGAGCAGTGAGCCCAATGTGGGACTTGATTCCAGGATTCAAAGATCATGACCTGAGCCGAAGACAGTTGCTTAACCAACTGAGCCACCCAGGCATCCCAGTAAATTGTAGTAGTTTCGAATTCAAGGTTATGAAAACTGTTTTTTATCCACTTTGATGATGTAAAGTGTTGTAAAACTCCAATCGACATTTTAACATTTATTCTTCACCCCAGGTCAAATTAGATATATTGTCATTTCAAATTTGTCACAAATTAATGTTTTTCATTATCACATTTAATAAATTTTTTAGATGAATGCAATATTTATAAATGAGAAATGATTTTAACATTATCTGTTTAGTATGACTTGTACAGAAACAAACTATGATAAAATCTTCATAAATAAGTTTTGAAAGCATTAAGAACATACTTTATAATCAATTGACCAAATAAAATCAATGAAATGATGAAAAAGCTTAAGTTCAGTAGCCATAATATAGTTCGAATCATCTGAAATTACTGTTTTTAAGTCCAAATGGTTGATATCAGCAATTTCATATGGTTCATCTTATTATCATTAAAGTAATATTTAATACTGTGCATAAAAATACTATTAAAGGGGGTTTTGATTCTGGAAATTTTGCAAAATGCTGAAATAGACAAGTCTGTTTTTTGAAAAAAGAAGAGGGAAGGAAATTCTGATGCTACTGCAATAAACTTGTATCTTTAAATATTCAACAAAATATACATAAAGCCTTAATTTATTAGCAGAGAACCCAAGACTTCACACTCTTAGACTGTATAATTTTCAATTTTCATTCTCTATCACTTCCCACTCAAATGTCTTGAAATAAATCCAAGCATAGTACTAAGTTCTGGAATCTTCTAAATTCTCCTTGCTTAGAGTAATCTCTCTGTCCCTCCACCTACTGAACTCTTACCCATTCTTTAAAAGACATTTTAAATATTACTTCCTCTTTCTAATGTACCCTAGGTAGGGGCACCTGAGTGGTTCAGTGGGTTAAAGCCTCTCCCTTCAGCTCAGGTCATGATCCCAGAGTCCTGGGATCGAACCCCACATCGGACTCTCTGCTCAGCGGGGAACCTGCTTCCTCCTCTCTCTCTCTGCCTGCCTCTGCCTACTCGTGATCTCTGTCTGTTAAAAAAGGGTCACCAGAAAGAACAATAAATAAAATCTTAAAAAAATAAAAAATAAAAACAATATATTTAAAAAAAAAGATGTACCCTAGGTAACATAATTACCACCTCTTCAGTGACGCAACAACACTTTGTATGTAAATTCTTAGATTTAATCCCATGTCATCGTTATCTTTGAGTTTTCTGCCTGTTTTACTCATTAGGTCCTATTTCCTGGAGACAAGTAGTACTGTGTGTTCTTCTTGACTTTTGCTTCAAGCCAGGTAAATAAAGACACAACTATTTCTCAACAAAATGGAATCTCATCTTTTCATCACCTTTGTCCAACAGAGTCAAAGATGCATTTTAAACTTCAGGTATCAAGCGGAGAAGTAGTTTATTGAGAATACTGAGACACATGAGAAGGTAAAACATGGATAGAAGAAGGTAAAACATAGATAACCAGTCAATGAGGTTTGTTTAAAAATTGTGAAGCTTCTATCAAGTCCCACCTTGGGCTCTGCACTCAGCATGGAGTCTGCTTATCCCTCTCCTTCTGCTCCTCTCCACTGCTTTGTTTCTCTCTTTTGTCTCTCTCTCAAATAAATAATTTTGAAACAAAACAAAACAAAACAAAACTATGAAGCTTCAGGTACCATGTGTTGTATTGTAATATTTAATCTGTGCACAAAGCCAGGTCAGTGAGTCAATAATTTGCTAGGTACCTTCTCAGTAAAAGTTCAGGTGCAGTTAATGATCTTCTGTGCATTTTGAATTCTCATGAGTCTGAGATTAAATTGATCCTTCCAAGTAATTGGCCAATATTTGTGAAATGATTATCACAAATGGTTGGAGAAAATTCAATAAATAGAAAATAACTGTGTTTTTGTGACATCTGCTATATGCCAGGCATTATGCTAGGGTTGTTCCATAGGTTCACGGATTCTGTCCTCTGAGAACTGAGACCACAGATGCTGGTAATGGACAGAGCCAGAATATAAGCAGATAACGCTCATTCTAAAGTATTTTCCCTTTCTCCCACATCTGCTGCCTTGTAATTCTGAACTGTTAGACTTCATATCTTTTTTTTTTTTTTTTGTAATTTCTTAAGTGGTAAGAGCACTAGGAACATTTTTGGTTCTAATATTTGGTCATTGACCCTAGCTTCTGATACAACTCCTAAAACTTTTATAATTTCCTGGGTGAGAGGAGAGTCTTTTGTTCTGACAGGGCTCCTCTGGGTAAGCATCTTGGTGGTTCCTGGACGGAGTGGGTCACCAGAAAGAGCAAGCTATGATTAGAAGCCCAGAATTTTTTACCCCACCTTTCATTCTCTTGAGAAGGTTAAAGGGCTGAAAATGTAGTTAATGATCGATCACACCTATGTGATAAAGTCTCCATAAAAATTCTAGTAGTATGAGGTTAAGAGAGGTTCCAGGTTGGTGAACTGGTGGTGGTGTGGGAGAGTGACACACTCAGAGAAGGCATAGACACTCTGCGCTCTTCGCCAAATATTTTGCCCTATGTACCTTTTATCTGCCTAGTCACGTATATTCTTTATCATGTTCTTTAATAAACTAGTCAACCTTAGTAAATAATACACTGACTTCTTTGAGCCACCCTAGTAAATTAATTGAACTTGAGGAGGGCATCATGGGAACCTCCTATTGGAGCCACATTGGACAGAAGTTGTGGGTAACCTGGAGACCCACTTGTGACTGGGGTGAAGGCAGTTTTATGGGACTGAGCCCTTAACCTATTGGATCTGACACTATCTCCAGGTAGATAGTGTTGAATTGAGTCATACTGTAGGAAATCCAGCTGGCAACTAGCTTTCTTTTTCCTTCCTTTTAAATGTTTTTTGTTCTTGTCTCTCCCATGTGTTTAGTTGGGGTAGACTCTGTACACCGTTACTCTGACAGAGATCCTGCCTGTGAGGGCTACTTCTCTTTCCTGTAGCCATCGTCTGGTGGAAATGTAAGAGGCCACATGCTCCTCTCTACTCAATCTGCAGTTTAATTTGCTGTCCACCTTTTGTCCTGCTCTCACCAAATGTCCAAGTGGCATTTTTTTAAAGATTTTTATTAATTTATTTGTCAGAGAGAGAGAATGAATGAGAGAGAGCACAAGCAGGGGGAAGAGCAGGCAGAAGGAGAAGCAGGCTTCCTGCTGGGCAAGGAACCTGGTACAAGACTGGATCCCAAGACCTTGGGATCATGACCTGAGCCAAAGGAAGTGGCTTAAGCAACTGAACCACCCAGGTGTCCCTCCAAGTGGGATTTTTTTTAAAGAAAGATTTTATTTATTTATTTGCCAAAGATCACAAGTAGACAGAGAGGCAGACAGAGAGCGGAGGTAGGGGGGGAGAAGCAGGGTCCCTGCTGAGCGGAGAACCCAATGTGGGGCTCCATCCCAGGATCCTGGGATCATGACCTGAGCCGAAGGCAGAGGCCTTAACCCACTGAGCCACCCAGGCGCCCCTCCAAGTGGGATTTTAAAATCTCCACTGGTTGTAATAACTAGGGGCAGAGAGAGAGAAAGAGAGAATTGCTGGGAAGGGGAAAAACCTCCACACATTTGGTGACCAAAAGTAAAGTGTTCTGTTTAAAAGGACACGCAACTTCTAGAAAACTGAGTTTTTCTTTTTTGCACACTTTACTAATTCTCCTCTTTATCAGGGATCAAGTCCCGAGTTTTGCATTGCAATAAAATCTAGGAATACCTTTAATTATCTTATGTAATAAGGAAATCATTTTTTATGGTAGTGATTTGTTAATTTGACTTTGATTTAAACTTTTGTTTAATGACATAACAAAATTGCAATATCCAGAATCTGACCTATGTGAAAAGTTTACTAACTTCTCCAGGAAGTAAGGCATCTGTGAAAGAATAGGTCTCACTAGTTCCAAAGTGGCTTCTAGGCCTGGGTTTATTTAAACAACCAAATTGGAAAAAACATACCCAAAATTAATAAAATAAAATATCAGTAGAATACCCAAAGACTCATATCTCTGACGTAGAAACAAGGGCTTAGTATTTTCTACATAGTACTTTTTATTTCATAATGTCGTAGGTATTTAATTTTTTTTAAAAGATTTGTTTATTTAATTTAAAGAGAGAGAGAGAGTGAGCTTGGGGAGGAATAGAGGGAAAGTGAGAGAATCTTCAAGCAGACTCCCTACTTAGCATGGAGCCTGACACAGGACTTGATCCCAGGACCCTGAGATCATGACCGGAGCCAAAACTGAAAGTTGGCCACAGGGTGACTGTTTATATTTGTTTTGATGCAGGTCTTTCTGAGTTCTGCTTGCCTAAAATGACAGGGACATGTGACACTTAATTCTGCCAGCACTTTTGTCTATTCATACAATTGTGAAATATCTGTTCCAACAGAACACAGTGATCACATCTGGGTTTCACTTAGCGTGAAATGTCAGATAAGTCAGATAACTATTAAGCTCACCAGTGTTCTTATTTGCCTTAGGCAGTTATAAACATACTGGGTAATGGGTGATGACTTGAATAAAAAAAAAACAAACAAACAAACAAACCAAAAAAACGCTTAGCTTTTCTTCTCATAGGTGAAATAAAACCAGAGTTTCCCCCTGCCTACACAGAAAGCATCCTCAAGGCTGGGAGGGTGAAGACAGACTTCTCATTAGCCCTGACCTATTGCTCTTGAACATTCTTGCCATGAGCACAAGCAAGAGTGTCAACTAAAATTCTGAAACTAAATAATGCAAAACTATTCTGTTTAATGGGAGTAAATAACTTATTTTCAATATATAAATCCTCAACATTTTAATACACTATTTTCAGAAGAATTTAAAAGATAAAAGAAGAGCAAAGATGCCATTGGTTGGAGTTTTGTTCAAATGACTCATTCTCCCTTCAGATATTTGAGGTAAATTATCATGTGACTGTTTTTAAAAACAATTGATTAAATCAAAGTGTGTTCTTCCCTGCTTCCACCAAAGAAATGAACAACAAATGAAAACAAAAGTTGGTAGTTGGTAAAATAATGTATTTGTTTATAGCCCTCTTATTCCAAAAGAAAAAAAAAAACACTTCAAGGCAATTTATAATATTCATTCAGTGAGAATGGGAAAAAATGCAGCTTAAACTAGACAAATAAAGAGAATAAGTCAAAAGGAAAATGAAGGAAAGAAGATACCATTAAGCCAGAAATGAGACTAATACAAAGCCAAAATCTGGCTCTAAGTTTTTTAGCAGCCAATACAAAGAAGGTAGTTATGTAAGTCCTTGACTTACAGTCCTATTGCAATAAAGATAAATTATTCAGGAAATCCACGAAGAGTCCTAGTAATGAGACAAAGAGAAATTTCTGTTATTCTATTATAAGGAAATTACCTACAATATGAATAAAAGTTTTGGATGGATGTTACTAATCTCAATCAATAGTATTCTATTGAGGATTATGTTGTGACTGAGTTGCCTAGGAAGGTTTACTAGTACACTGTTAGTTTAACTCATCAACTTCTCTCATTGATTTCATGGAAATAATAAAAATAAAGGTTTCCATCATCAAATGCTGGCTGTGCATAAGCAGGTGTATGCACTGCAAGTCTTAAAATCTTTAAAATTGCCAAAGTGCATGGTAAATCACAAATTTAGGTGATTTTAAAAATCTCCAGAAATTTATCAAAGACCTAGTATTCTACAGAACAAAATTTGGAAAATTCTGTACAGAAAATCCTAAATATTTAATCCCTCTTCTCAAAATCTAGACATGTCAGCTAGTGAATTTAAATTGTCTTACGTCAAACATGGTAAAATAAATGAAATACCAGAAGCACGGTGACTTTACAAGTGATTGGTGATTGGGTGTGGTAAGTTTTATCCAGGGGGCAGGAGTAAAAAGTGAGGCTGGATTTTCACTGGTGAAGTAGCAGTCTCTTATGTTAGTCAGAGAGGGAAAGTGAGTTCATTGTGTGTGGTCTCATTAGCTGCAGCATGTAATAAACACAACTTTGTAAGATGTTTTTGGGTGCAAAATAAAATGGATAATCTCCCAAGGCTTACTGTATTTCTTGAAGGTTTGGTTGAAATCCTTCCTTTATCATGATGTCTTCTTACAGCACCATCTACCTATAGTGAAATGGAATTCCTATGATTTTTAGGAAGTCTATTATTTATAAAACTCATCTGACAGGGGCGCCTGGGTGGCTCAGTGGATTAAGCCGCTGCCTTTGGCTCAGGTCATGATCTCAGGGTCCTGGGATCGAGCCCCGTGTTGGGCTCTCTGCTCCACAGGGAGCCTGCTTCCTCCTCTCTCTCTGCCTACCTCTCTGCCTACTTGTGATCTCTCTCTCTGTCAAATAAATAAAAAATAAAGTAAAATCTTAAAAAAAAAAAACTCATCTGACAAATGTTTGCTGTCTCTGCATCTTAAGAGCAGGAGTTATGGGGCACCTAGATGGCTCAATCTGTTGAATGTCCGACTTTGGCTCAGATGGGGATCTCAGGATCCTGGGATGGAGACCTGGCCCATTCCCACCCCTCCGTGTTCATCAGGGAGTCTGCTTGCCCACTCCCCCTGCTCATGCTTTCTCTCTTCCTCTCTCTCTCTCTCTCAGATAAATAAATAAAATAAAATAAAAAAGAGCAGACTTTATATCCTCCAGAGAGCACAATAACTTTTCTTATCTGTGACAAGCACTATGAAGTTTGTGCGTTTGATTTAATAATATTACATGATTGATCTGATTATATACAAGGGCTTTTTTAAATGATATTAAAAGACAAATAAAAAACTATATACTGCAAATGACTTTGAGGACTGAATTAGGTATGATATTTTTCTATGTAAAAATTAGGAATATGCTTATAATTATAATTATTGTCAATCTTTTAACAAACAAACAACAACAACAAAAAACTGTTACCAGTATTTCTAATTGACAATATGGGCTAATCCTTAAAAATAACCACTAACATGTGTTGAGTTTACCATATAGCAGACACATTAGCTCATTTAATTCTTGTGAAAACTTTTTGAGATGTCATTGTACTGATTATACAGACACTGAAAAGATACCTTAGAAAATTTGAGTGACCACGTGTGGTTACACAGTCAGCAAATGGTAGAGTCTGTGTTCAAATCTCAAGCTTGATTTCAAATACTGTCTCAGTCCACTCAGGCCACTGCAGCAAAAACACTATAAACTGGGCAGCTTATAAACAATAAACATTTACTTCTCGTACATCTAGAGGCTAAAAATTCCAAGATCATTGAGTTTACAGTTTCAGTGTCTGATGAGAGCCTGTTTCTTCATTGACCCACACATGGCAGAAGGGAATAGGGAGCTTTGTCGGATCTCGTTAATAGAGCACTCATCCCATTCAGGAGGCTCTGACCTTTGACCTAATCACCTCCTAAAAGCACAAGTCCTAATATCATCGCTTTGGAAGTTAGGATTTCAATATATGAATTTGGGGGAGACAGAATCGATTCCAGACATGATGCCCTTTCTATTCTGTTATGCTGTCAATAACGAAGTACCTTTGTGACCTAAATCAATCTATCTTGGTATTTATCCAAACTGCTTGAAAAGTATAGATATTCCAATGAACTATAATTATAGCAAGTAGGGAGAAGCAAGATGCTGGAGGAGGAGCGGCTGAGATGACATCAGGTTGCAGGAGTTCAGCTAGATAGTTATCAAACCATTCTGAACACCTACAAACTCAACAGGAGATCAAAGAGAAGAGCAGCAATTCTAGGAACAGAAAACCGACCACATTCAGGAAGGTAGGACATGCGAAGAAGTGAATCTGAAGTGATGGGAAGATAGACTGCAGGGTGGGGGGTAGGGGCCAGCTCCCTGCAAGTAGTGGAGCAGTGGAGCACAAAATCAGAACTTACAGAAGTCTGCTCCACAGAGGGACATCACTCCAGAGGCTAAGCGGTGGTGGAGCCCTCACAGGGACAGTGTGGTCTCAGGACCCACAGGGTCACAGAAAGACCAGGGGTGTCTCAGCGTGGCAGAGCTATCAGGTATCAGAGAGGAGAAGCCAGCTACAGGGACCGAGCTGAGGAGTGAGCTGTCAGCTTGGGGTGACCTTAAGCCATGATCCAAGGCACAGTCGGGCCACTGCTCTTCAAGCAGGGCCCCCACAAGTGGCAGATCCAGAGAGACCCCACTCTTCCTCCTCCAGTGGAGCAGCATGGGAGCACATGGCAGGAATCTGCTGGGTTTGGAAACTCCAAATGGTGTCATGCTCTAGACATAAAAACGCTTGGTCACAGGCCAGTTGAACACGGAGTGTGGCTGGAGACCAGGGAGATGAGAGAGACTGACTGTTTTTCTCTGAGGACACACTGAGGAGTGAGGCTCTGAGCTCTCAGCACCTCCAGGCCAGAGACTGAGAGACCGCCATTTCCATTCCCACCCTCCAATGCTCTACGGAAAGCATTCAGGAACAAAAGCCACCGAGAGTGAATCTGAACCTGAGCAGATTATTCAGCCTGGTCCCTGACCACCTGGCAAGGTGCAATTGGGCCTCAGCAAAGACATTTGAGAATCACTGCAACATGTCCCTCCCCCAGAAGATCAGCAAGAATATCCAGCCCAGACTGAGTTCACGATAAATGAGAATTTCAGAACTCCAGAGCTAGGGGAAAGCAACACGTAGCATTCATGGCTTTTTTCCCATGATCTTTTACTCTTGTAAAGCTAAAAATTTTTAATTTTATTTTTTTTCTTTTTTTTTTGACTTTTCCTCTTTCCTCTTTTAATGTTTTTTAAATATTTTATCTTATCAATACCTTTTTAAAAAAATCTTTTTATGTTTTCATTGTTATAGTCATATTTTATCCCTTCATTGTATTTAACCTTATTTTTTGTATACATATAAATTTTATCATTCAAATTTTGGGATATAATTTCTTCTAATAGTTCAAAATATACCCTAGCTCCAACCTGATCACATTCTCTCTTCTTTTTTTATCCTTTTTCCAACGAACTTATCTTATCAATTCCTTTTTTAGAATTTTTTAAAATTTTCATCTTTCCGTCATATCCCATCCCTTCATCATATTTACCCTTATTCTTGTATATATATAAATTTTTCTTTCTTTAAAATTTTGGGAGGTAGTTTCTTCTAAGAGCCCAAAATACACACAAAATCATCTAGTGAATGGCTCTGTTCTACTCACCAGTCTTTTATATATATATATATATATATATATATATATATATATATACACACACACACATATATACACATATATAGTCCAATATATATAAATAAACAAATAAATAAATATATATATATATATATATATATTTAACAATATGAAAGCAAAGTCTAAGGAAGGTTTTTCAAGTTAAAAGCTGTATTTTTTTTAAAGAATTTATTTATTTATTTGGCAGAGAGAGAGAGAGAAAGATCACAAGTAGGCAGGCAGAGAGAGGGGGGAAGCAGGCTCTCCACTGAGCAGAGAGCCCCATGTGGGCTTGATCCCAGGACCCTGAGATCATGACCTGAGCTGAAGGCAGAGGCTTAAACCACTGAGCCACACAAGCACCCCTATAAATTTATTTTTTATTTCTTTTATTTTCCCCCATCTTTCCCCCCAGTTTTTAGATCTCTTCTGATTTGGTTAGCATATATTTTTGGGGGGTCTTTGCCACCCTTTTAGTATTTTACTGTCTCATTCATACAGTCTTAACTGGGTAAAATGACAAGGTGGAAAAACACACCACCAAAAAGAAAAAAAAAGAGCAAAGGGCAGTACCAATGCCTAGGGACCTAATCAATGCAGACATTGATCATATGTCAAAACTAGAGTTCAGAATGACGATTATCAAGGTGCTATCTGGGCTCGAAAAAGACATGGTTGATATAAAAAATCCCTTTCTGGAGAAATTAAATCCTTTTTTGGATAAAAAAATGGAGGCTCCTGCTGCTAGGATAAATGAGGCAGAAAAGAGAATTAGTGATATGGAAGACCAAATGACGGAGAATAAGGAAGCCAAGCAAAAGAGAGACAAACACTACTCGACCATGAGGGGAGAATTTGAGAGATAAGTGATGCTGTAATATGAAACAATATTAGAATAATTAAGATCCCAGAAGAAGAAGAAAGAGAGAGGGAGGCAGAAGGTATATTCGAGCAAATTATAACAGAGAATTTCTCTAATATGGCAAAGGGAACAAGCATCAAAATCAAGGAGGCACAGAGAATCCCCCTCAAAATTAAAAAAAAAAAAATAGGTACACACCCTGACCTCTAAAAGTAAAACTTACAAATTTTAGTGATAAGGAGAAAATCCTGAAAGCAGTTCAGGACAAGATGTCTGTAACATACAATGGTAGAAATATTAGATTGACAGCAGACTTATCCACAGAGACCTAGCAGACCAGAAAAGACTGGCATGATATATTCAGAGCACTAAATGAGAAAAATATGCAGCCAAGAATACCATATCCACCTAAGCTATCATTGAAAATAGAAGGAGATATAAAAAGCTTCCAGGACAAACAAAAATTAAAGAATTTGCAAACACC
Source organism: Meles meles (assembly GCF_922984935.1). Lineage (NCBI taxonomy): Eukaryota > Metazoa > Chordata > Mammalia > Carnivora > Mustelidae > Meles > Meles meles. The sequence goes on along the minus strand of NC_060067.1, from coordinate 127,851,075 downwards.
AAACCAGCCTTACAGGAAATATTGAAAGGGATCCTCTAAGCAAAGAGAGAAATTATTTGTGCAGCATAACAAATAACATGGAGGACATAGGGAGATGGAGAGGAGAAGGGAGTTGAGGGAAACTGGAAGGGGAGATGAACCATGAGAGACTGTAGACTCTGAAAAACAATCTGAGGATTTTGAGGGGGCAGGGGGTGGGAGGTTGGGGGTTCTTTGAAAGAATTAATAAGATTGATAAACCCCTGGCCAGACTTATCAAAAAGAAAAGAGAAAGGACCCAAATAATAAAATCATGAAAGAAAGAGGAGAGATCAGAGCCCACATCAAAGAAATACAAACAATTGTAAGAACATATTATGAGCAACTATATGCCAGCAAATTTGACAGTCTGGGAGAAATGGATGCATTGCTAGAGACATATAAACTACCAGAACTGAACCAGGAAGAAATAGAAAACCTTAACAGGCCTATAACCTGTAAGGGGATTGAAGCAGTCATCAAAAATCTCCTAATAAACAAGAGCCCAGAGCCAGAGGGCTTCCCAGGGGAAGTCTACCAAACATTTAAAGAACTAATACATGTTCTCCTGAAACTGTTCCAAAAAATAGAAATGGAAGGAAAACTTCCAAACTCATTTTATGAGGCCAGCATTACCTTGATCCCAAAACCAGACAAAGACCTTGTCAAAAAAGAGAATTGCAGACCAATATCCTTGATGAACAGGGATGCAAAAATTCTCACCAAAATTCTAGCCAGTAGGATCCAACAGTACATTAAAAGGATTATTCACCAAGATCAAGTGGGATTTATTCCTGGGTTCAAGTTTGGTTCAACATCTGCAAATCAACCAATGTGATACAATACATTAATAAAAGAAAGAACAATAACCATATCATACTCTTGATAGATGCTGAAAAAGCATTTGACAAAGTACAGCATCCTTTCTTGATCAAAACTCTTCAAAGTGTGGGCAAAGAAGTTACATACCTCAATACCATCAAAGCCATCTATGAAAAACCCACAGTGAATATCATTCTCAATGGGGAAAAACTGAAAGCTTTTCCCCTAAGGTCAGGAACATGTCAGGGATGTTCACTATCACCACTGCTACTCAACATAGTAATAGAATTCCTAGCATCGGCAATCAGAAAACAAAAAGAAATAAATAAAAGTCATCGAAATTGGCAAAGAAGAAATCAAACTCTCACTCTTTGCAGATGGCATGATAGTTTATGTGGAAAACCCACAGCCTCCACTCCTAGACTCTATGAAACTGCTAGAACTCATATAGGAATTCAGTAAAGCGTCAGGATATATAATCAATGCTCAGAAATCAGTTGCCTTTCTATACACTAACAATGACAAAGAAGAAAGAGAAATTAAGGAGTTGATCACATTTACAATGGCACCCAAAACAATAAGATACCTAGGAATAAACCTAACCAAAGAGGCAAAGAACTTGTAATCAGAATACTATAAAGTACTCATGAAAGAAATTGAGAAAGACACAAAGAAATGGAAAAAATTCCATGCTCATGGATTGGAAGAACAAATATTGTGAAAATATCTATGCTACCTAAAACAATCTACACATTTAATGCAATCCCTATCAAAATACCATCACTTTTATTCAGAGAAATGGAACAAATAATCCTAAATTTTATATGGAACCAGAAAAGACCCCGGATAGCCAGAAGAATGTTGAAGAAGAAAGCCAAAATTGGTGACATCACAATTCCAGACTTCAAGCTCCATTACAAAGCTGTCATCATCAAGACAGCATGTTTACTGGCACAAAAACAGACACATAGATCAATGGAACAGAGTAGAGAGCCCAGAAATAGACTCTCAATTCTATTGTCAACCAGTCTTCGACAAAGCAGGAAAGAATATCTAATGGAAAAGAGACAGTCTTTTCGACAAATGGTGTCGGGAAAATTGGACAGCCACATGCAGAAAAATGAAGTTGGACCATTTCCTTACACCACGCAGAAAAATAGACTCAAAATGAGTGAAATACCTCAATATGAGACAGGAATCCATCAAAATCCTTGAGGAGAACAAGGCAGCAACCTCTTCAACCTCAGCTGCAGCAACGTATTCCTAGTAACATCATCAAAGGCAAGGGAAGCAAGGGCAAAAATGAGCTATTGGGACTTCATCAAGATCAAAAGCTTTTGCACAGCAATGGAAACAGTCAACAAAACCAAAAGACAACTGGCAGATTGGGAGAAGATATTCACAAATGACATATCAGATGAAGGGCTAGTATCCTAAATCTATAAAGAACTTATCAAACTCAATACCCAAAGAACAAATAATCCGATCAAGAAATGGGCAGAGGACATGAACAAACATTTCTGCGAAGAAGACATCCAGATGGTCAACAGACACATGAAAAATGTTAAGAGGAAGGAATTCTTAAAAAACAAACAAAAATAATGGCAGATCTAAAATTCTTTTTTTGTCAAATTATCATTTTGACTTGAAAGAATTGTGGCTTATTTCAAGCAAAAGTTTCCTGTCCTCTCAGTCTAAAATGGCTATTGTAGAAGAGCCATGGGCTCTGAAAACCACAGTTGTCACCAACCAAGGATAGGTGTAATTTTTTAAAAATAATTATTTATTTATTAGAGAAAGTGAGTGCATGGATGGATTGGGGAGAGAAAGTACCTTAAGCAGACTCCATGCTGAGCACAGAACCTGATGTGGGGCTCAGTACCAGGCTCGATCTCGCCACCCTGAGATCATGACCTGAGGCAAAACAAACGTTAGATGCTTAACTATCTGAGTCATCCAGGAGCCCCTGGGGCAGATGTTATTTTATAGAAGAAGAGGAACCATTGCTCTCTTACTGATTGTTTGGGGGAGGGGCAGCTGCAGGCTATTTCATTGATTGTTAAATCCATTTCACACATCAATAGCAATTTCTCAGCAGCTCTGTAAATACACTTATGCCAATTGATACAAGCTTTCTTTTAGCTGCCTGCCTTGGTGTTTAGTCTGAGAAAGACATTGTCCTGGGGAAGGTTGGTATTTGCTTTGTATACACTGAAAATTTAGGATCGTCATCCTAATTGAGGAAAAAGTTTTCCTCTACTCTCTTAGGGTTTCTGGTTGTGTCTGAAAATTAAAATGACAGGCAGATTAATGAGAGAAAAGGGCACAAATATTATTGAATTTGTACGTGTAAATGGGAGCCTTCATTAAAGAATGAAGACTGAAACTGACCAGTATGGGAGGCTTTTTTACCTTAGAAAGAAAGAGAGAGAGAGTGAGGAAGGAAGGAAGGGAGGGAGGAAGGGAGGAAAGGAAGCAAGAATGAAATCACAAGACAAAGGGGTTTGGGCCAAAGGCTATGTATGGTGAAATAACTAGTAGATAGTTTAACAATTCATTTGCAGATTATTCTGGTGCCTTCTCAAGGCTGGTAAGAGTCTATTTCCAGTAATATGAGAATTTATTTCTTGTCTTTAAGCAGAAAAGAGGGAACCTTTTCTGCATTTACTGCTCTTAATTGCCTTCAGCTTAAAATAACTTTTAAGACAAAAAAGTATATTTTGAGGTGACATTCTGGTTTCCTTCATTAATAAATGCTTGTTCACTTTGGTTGTTCTTTGTATTTTTTTAAAAGATTTTATTTATTCGGGGTGCCTGGGTGGCTCAGTGGGTTAAAGCCTCTGCCTTCAGCTCGGGTCATGATCCCGGAATCCTGGGATTGAGCCCCACATTGGGTTCTCTGCTCTGCGGGGAGCCTGCTTCCTCCTCTCTCTCTGCCTGCCTCTCTGCCTACTTGTGATCTCTGTCTGTCAAATAAATAAATAAAAATCTTTAAAAAAAAAAAGATTTTATTTATTCATTTGACAGACAGAGAGATCACAAGTAGGCAGAGAAACAGGCAGAGGGAGTGGGGAAACAAGCTTCCCGCTGAGCAGAGAACCCAATGTGGGGCTCAATCCCAGGACCCTGAGATCATGACTGGGCTAAAGGCAGCACTTAACCCACTGAACAACCCAGGTGCCCCTGTTCTTTGTATTTTTATCTAACTAGGTATTTAATCCACACACACACACCCCAATCTTATTCACTTAGCAATTCTTTTGAAAACCTCGTTCTCTCTTCAGGAGAGAGGATATAGCAAATTAAAAGACCCCAAGGAGAGAATAGGTCTTTGAATTTTTTTATTCAAACAGAAATATACATATCGTAACAACACATTAATACAAAAATGCACCAAGTCAAAAATGAAAAAGTAACTAGAGGTCTGCTTCCCAGAAATAACCAATCATTAACTTGAATCATATGCTCCCTGAATTTTCCCATCTAGAAAAACAATTGTTTTTATTTTTTTTTGAAGATTTGATTTCTTTATTTGAGAGGGAGATTGAGTGAGACAGAGTGAGCATGAGTGGTGGGGGGGTGGGCGGAGGGGGGGAGGAGCAGAGTGAGAGGGAGAAGCAGACTCCTCACTGAGCAAGGAACCCATGTAAGGCTCGATCCCAGGATCTGAGCAGAAGACAGAGGCTTAATTGACTGAGCCACCCAGGCTGAATCCCAATTGTCCTTAATATTATAATTCTAGGCAAAGCTTTCTTTCTTCTGTTGAAAAATAAAAGTATATTTACAAAAATGTCTATTACACAATTCTTCAACCTCAGCCAAGACACATTCATATCCTAAGCAAACTGGTATTTCTTGCTTAACGGATTATTCTCCCCATACTGAAAACCTTTGAAGATGCTGATTCCCAAAGAAGATCTCTCCAGTGATAGCTGTTTTTTCTCCCTCAAGTCCTTGTACCATGAGGAGGGACAGAAATTCTACTTACTTGTTTTCAGACTCTTCTACTTTTCTCCCTAGAAATCCCATTACTCCTCACTGTCGTTACTACCTGCTGACTCCTCCTTGTTTCTCTCTGATTTTACCTACCTGCTTATTGTCTGTCATTCTTTTCAAAAGTTCTGCTTGTTAGTTCTTGGGATTTCCAATATATGTAAAGATGATCCTACCAACAGCTGGGTCTTTAGGTCCCTGAACTCTCCTCCTCCCTGAGGACTTTGAACTCCAGTGTCTCTCAGCCTGTGCTAATCACTCCTGTGCTGATCACTCAGACCCATGTTGCCAGTGCAGGAGCCATCATCCACCTATGGCTACTGTACCCTTGAAATGCGGTTGGTCCAAACAGAGATGGGAGTGGAAAGCATACATCAGATTGCAAAGACCAAGCACTAAAAGAAGAATGGAAAATGTCTCCTTCATACTTTTTAAGTTGATTATGAGTCAAAATAATACTTAATTTTGTTACATAAGATTTATTATTGAAATCAATTTCACCTGTTACAGCCCAGGAAACTTTGTACCTGCCTGGTGCTAGTACTACATTACTGGATTCATTTTAAATTCTAACCATGAACCACAAGTGGGTTCTTTACATTGCCAGAAGTCGTATGATACTATCCCAGGACGTTCATTCTATTAATTTCCACAGCTTCTCCTCTTCTCCAACTGCTATATCTATTCCCCATTGATGATTCTGATTTCATTTTCACTGAAACATCTGAAACAATCAGAGTAATTTCCATTTTAACTGTGTCATCACCTCCTAGCATGGACCACCAAATACTCTGTGTTCCAGCTCTTTTACCATACATGAACTATCCATACCAAACTCTCTACTTGTGTATTACATCTTGATCCACCCTGACACAAGAGTTTTGCTTCAACAATTATGCCCTCCTTCTACCATATATTTGCACTTTCACTCTTAAGTGCATCGTATCTATTAGCACGCGAACTTGCTATTATATTTGAAACTTGTGAAAATTTTTATTGACCGCATTTTGCACGTCAACACAATTTTATTTTTCCATTTAATAGTAAAACTCCTCCAGAGAGTTGTTTATATGCACTGTCTCAAACTTCTATTCTTGAATTCTCCTTTCAGCCACTGGAGTACCCACCCATCACTTCTCTAACACAGCCACAGTGCCTAGCAACTCATGTCAAATTTCAGGCCTCATCTTGCTTGAACCATCAGCAGCATTTAACACCACTGATTACTCTTTCCCTATGATTCACCTTCTTCATTTGGAGACAAGAATATCCCCCTCTCTTGGTTTTCCTCCTGTCTCATATTCACTGGCCATTCCATATTATCTTCCCTTTTCCCATAGCTTTTAAAACTGGAGATCAGGGGTCAGGCCTTGGTCATCGCCTCTTCTCTAGTTATGCTCCCCAGTGCATAACTAGTGATTAGTTATGGTGACTAACTCATTCTAATGAGTGACTCATTAGAGTGACTCACTCATTCTAATGATTCTAGATTCTAATCTAACTTTAAATACAATCCAATTGCCACTGATTCTCAAACGCTTATCTCCAGTCCAGACCTCCTTTCTGAACTCCAGACTCTTAACTCCAAATGCCTATTGAACATCTCTATTTGGATAGCTAATAGACATTGCAAACTCAAAAGGTCCAGAACTGAGCTAATCTTTCCCCGTCTACAAAATCAACTCTACAAAGAGTCTTCTGTATCTCATTTGATAGTAATTCCATTCTTCTGATTGCTCAGATCAAAACTCCTAGAGTCATCCTTGACTCCTATCTCTTTCTCACAACCCATATGTAAGCCACAACAAAATCCTCTTGGTTCTACCTTTAAAAAGAATCCAACAGTTTCCTGCAACCTCCTCCAGCACCCACTCCCTCGTCCCACCCACCCACCATGCACGCATTATTCCCAATACCTGAAGCAAGAATAAATGTAAATTGGATCATGTCATTCTTCAGACAAACCTACAAAAATTCTCCATTTTATTAAAATAAAATATTAATTTAATTTTAATTTTAATTTTAATTTATCTTACTATAGTCCACCTACTCTGCCTACTTTGTTCCCCATCAAAAGCAAGTAGCTTCCACCCAGGACCTTGGCTCTAGCTAGGCAGAATGCCTAGAATGTTCTTCTCCTCTTAGGTCATTCCTTATTGCTATCAAGACTGTTCAAATTTGACCTTTCCAAGTATGTCTACCCTGCCTACCCCACTTTTTTACAATAATTGACACCCCCTCCTCAAACTGAGAACTCTTGATCTCTCTTGGCATGTTTCATTTCTTTTCTTTTTTTTTTTTTTTTTCCATAGCACATTTCCTATTCCATCTTGTTAGGTAACTTACTAGTAATTAGGTTTATTGTCATCTCTACTAAACTAGAGGCTCCACAAAAACAGGGATATTTGTTTTGCTCATTGGTGAATCCTCCACAGCTGGAAGCAATATCTGGGCCATACTAGTTATTTTATCTTTGTTGAATGAAGATAAATATCCCTGGGAGTTCAATGCTAACCTGAAGTACAATGTAAAAATATTTTTCATTATTCTTGATTTACTGAAAATGTTACAAAGAATTTGGCCTTAGACTGTGACACAGATGTTCATGAATTTTCTTGCCATTGAAATAACATTTATTTTTAAAAAATCTTCTCTATCTATTCTGGCATTCAACTTGGTCATCACATTTTTTTTTTTTTTTTTTTTTTTTTGTCTTTGTCATAGAGCTGCACAAGAGTTTCATCCCACATACCACCTCGGCAGTCACCTTTGAAAGACATAGCTGAACTAGGCTATATCATCAGGCTTAAAATTCTTGTATTTGCCAAGGAACCTCACAGTTTTTTATAAATGCTCACTTAAAATTCATCTGATTTCTCTTCAGCCTATGTGCTATGTGCTACAGCTATTACAAATCACCACAAAAGTGGTCACTTAAAACAACAGAAATTTATTATCTCACAGTTCTCTAGAAGTTTTAAATCAAAGAATTGTGAGGAACATATTCCCATTGAAGTTTCCAGGGGAGAATCCTTCCTTGCCTCCTCCAGCTTCTGGTGGCTCCTGGAGTCCCTTGGCTTGTGGGCGTGTCACTGCAATCTCTGCCTCTGTCTTCACATGGCTTCTTCTGTGTATGTCTCTGTGTCCACCTCTTCCTCTCTCCTCTCTATAAAGAAACCAAATATTCAGGGCACCTGGGTGGCTCAGTGGGTTAAGCCTCTGCCTTCAGCTCAGATCATGGTCTCAGGGTCCTGGGTGGAGACCTGCATTAGGCTCTCTGCTCAGCGGGGAGCCTGCTTCCCCCTCTCTCTCTGCCTGTTGCTCTGCCTACTTGTGCTCTCTCCCTCTCTGTCAAATAAATAAATAAAATCTTTTTTTTTTAAGATATTTTCTAGCCCCCCCTTTTTTAAAGATTTTTATTTATTTATTTGACAGACAGAGATCACAAGTAGGCAGAGGCCGGCAGAGAGAGAAGGGAAGCAGGCTCCCTGCTGAGCAGAAAGCCCGATGCAGGGCTCGATCCCAGGACCCTGGGATCATGACCTGAGCTGAAGGCAGAGGCTTTAACCCACTGAGCCACCCAGGTGCCCCAATAAATAGTCTTTTTAAAAATTTAAAAAAATTGGGGTGCCTGGGTGTCTCGGTGGGTTAAGGCCCCTGCCTTCGGCTCAGGTCATGATCTCAGGGTCTTGGGATTGATCCCCACATCAGGCTCTCTGCTCAACATGGAGCCTGATTCCCTTCCCCTCTCTCTGCCTGCCTCTCTGTCTACTTGTGATCTCTGTCTGTCAAGTAAATGAATAAAATCCTTAAAAAAATTTTAAAAATTAAAAAAATTTTAAAAAGACACCAAATAATGGATTTAGAGTCCCACTTAAATACAGAATGGTTTCATCTTGAGATCTTTAACAAATAACATCTACGAAGACTCTATTTCTAAATTAAGGTCCACTGAGATTCCAAGTGGACAAGAATTTGAAAGGAAATTATCCCACTGTAGTGTATAAATCCACATGGTTAAAATTTTTGTAATCATTTATATTATTCATCATGATTTGTGCCTCTTGAATGTTCAACTTTTAAATTTTGCATCTTTGAGTTGTGTTTTTGTTTTGCTTTGCTTTCTTTTTTATAAGATACACTCTGCACACAACTTATAACTTTCTTTTAGAATAGTTCTCAAAGGTATGGAAATAATGACAAATAAATATTTTTGTTCTAAGTAGTTGGAAGCAAATTCATTTCTCTCAAATATTCTGTTGCACAAAAAGATAAGCTATTACAGTTAAAAAAGAAAGAAAGAAAGAAAAAACCATAAAATTGCTGCTAGAATGTTTGTATAATTGGACCCTGTCCAGAGTACCTTGACCCAAATGTTGTATGGACACAGTATTTTGCAACTTCCTGGCCCTACCAGTTAAGCATTAGTGGAGTCCTTCCCCTTACCTCAACCAGTAACAGGGACATTTTCAATACTGTGAAGAAAACCACAGAGGTGTATAAACAGAAGCTGTTTCACTGACGATCTGCTGCAGCAGAGTGACCAACAGAAACCTCCCACAGACTGAGCCAATAGTAGACCACAGCAGAGAAATTGAGTAAGAAACTCACAAGCAGATTCTCAAAAGCCTCTCATTTTCAGAAAGTTGCCAGCTAGGGATGGGCTTTTTTTTTTTTTTTAATTTTATTTATTTATTTGACAGACAGAGATCACAAGTAGGCAGAGGCCGGCAGAGAGAGAAGGGAAGCAGGCTCCCTGCTGAGCAGAAAGCCCGATGCAGGGCTCGATCCCAGGACCCTGGGATCATGACCTGAGCCGAAGGCAGAGGCTTTAACCCACTAAGCCACCCAGGTGCCCCAGGGATGGGGTTTTTAAATACATGGATAATTAGAATAGATCCACAGTACATTTAATATATGTCTGTTAATGATAATATCATAGATATGTAATATTTTCTTGTATGTATTACTTCTGCATAAATTATAAAGCAGTTCCTTCCTATATTTGAAGATCTAGAGTGAACATTTCATTCAATCAATACATGAAAACATACATCAGAAGAATTCTGTTCGGAGAACAAGTTCAACATCTTATTAGACAGCACCCAGGTAACCAGAAAGATTAAAGAAATACATAATATGCTCTTCACTGTTGTTTTGATCCAAGAAGTTTGGTTTCTAGTACATCTACTAGAAAACTATAAAATAAATAAGGCATAAGCAAATCGTTGAGTTATTTAAAAGGAACATCCATAAGTTAGTATATCTATATGTTGGCTTACTTATACTTTTCGTAACAACCCAAATAACTGAGAGCTGAGATGACCATGAAACCTACCTCTTCTTCTACAACTATTGATTTTATTGCCTTCAATTGATTAATCTGAGCCTAGAACATCATAAGTTTGCCTTCTCAATTTGACAGTGTTTTTCTTCTAAAACATATTTGAGTTACTAGCTTTTAATTGAAGATTATAGAAAATGAGACAGCAGTAAGCACAGTAAAATTTAGTTAGTCCTTCTAGAAAAGGTGCCAATCTAAAGAATCCCTTCAATGAGTAACCACAGGACTACAATTTCATGTATAGAACAATAAAACAATCCATTGGTTAAAAAAGAAGCAGGGAAATCAGAAATTAATACTCTTGTTTCCAGAAGAATGCCAACAAAAATAATGCTAGAAGGAGGATATCATCATTTCGGAAACACCATAGCAATAATTAATTCAGACAAGAGTTGTTGATTTATGTTAAAACTCATTCCACGACAGGATGGGAACAAGACATCCTAACCTCAGAGCATCGCTCCAGGATTACTCATTAATTATAAAAGGGAACAAGTACATTTACAAAGGACAAATCTGACAGACAGCACCTTAACCAAGAGATCAACTGTGCTGCCACCAGTAAAGGAGAAACTGAGATCACGTGCTTCTTGATGTGATACTTTGTGAAGAACACACATCACGGCTGTGGCTCTCCAGTGGCCGTTCATTATTTGACCTGAACCTGATCAAGAAGAAGAAACTATACAAGCAACAAGTGAGAGGAGTTCCACAAAACACCTGACACTGATTCCTCAAAAATAGCAATGTAACAAGAAGACAAAATAAACTGATGACTGTGGAGAGGCACCCGAGTGGCTCAGTGGGTTAAGCCTCTGCCTTCAGCTCAGGTCAATATCTCAGGATCCTGGGATAGAGCCCCACATCAGACTCTCCGCTTAGCAGGGACCCTGCTTCCCCCTCTCTCTGCCTGCTTCTCTGCCTACTTGTTAACTCTCTCTCTGTCAAATAAATAAATAAAATATTCTTAAGAGAAATTTTTAAAAAATTGATGTCTAGGAAACTGTTCTGGATTATAGGTGACTAAATAGACATGACAACTGAATGCAACCCATTTTACTTGATAGGATTCTGGATTGGGAAAGTAAAACGTTATAAATTAAATATCTTCTGTTTGGTGAAGCAGTTGGAAATTCTGAGAATGGAGTGCATAATGAGTCATGGTGCTATATCAGAGTAAAGCTTCCTGAATGAGATTTCTATATCATACTGTTGCAGGAGGATTGTCCTTTTTCCCCCTAAGAGATAAAAAAGATGATGCATTTAGAAGTGAAGATAAAGCAAATGAGGGAAAATGTTAATAATTATTGAATTCTAGTAAAGAGTATTTAGGTATCCATCGCACAATTCTTGCAACTTTAGTGTAAGTTTTCACTTTTATTTTTTATTCTTTTAAAGATTTTTTTTTTTAATTTATTTGAGTGGGGGGCAGAGAGAGAGCGACAAAGAATCCAAGTGGACTCCGCACTGATCGAGAAGCCCAACGGTGGCTTGACGTGGGGCTCCATCTCTTGAGCCTGAGATCACGACCTGGGCAGATACTAAGAGTGGGATGCTTAACCACCAGGCACCTCAGTTTGCACTTTTAAAAATAAAAGGTTGGTGACAGCTTTGTAATAGAGCTTGAAGTCCGGAATTGTGATGCCACCAACTTTGGCTTTGTTCTTCAATATTCCTTTGGCTATTCGAGGTCTTTTCTGGTTCCATATAAATTTGAGGATTATTTGTTCCATTTCTTTGAAAAAAATGGATGGTATTTTGATAGGGATTGCACTAAATGTGTAGATTGCTTTAGGTAGCATAGACATTTTCACAATATTTATTCTTCCAATCCAGGAGCATGGAACATTTTTCCATTTTTTTGTGTCTTCCTCAATTTCTTTCATGAGTACTTTATAATTTTCTGTGTATAGATTCTTAGTCTCTTTGGTTAGGTTTATTCCTAGGTATCTTATAGTTTTGGGTACAATTGTAAATGGGATTGACTCCTTAATTTCTCTTTCTTCAGTCTTGTTGTTGGTGTACAGAAATGCAACTGATTTCTGTGCATTGATTTTATATCCTGACACTTTACTGAATTCCTGTACAAGTTCTAGCAGTTTTGGAGTGGAGTCTTTTGGGTTTTCCTGCAAAGAAGACATCCAGATGGCCAACAGACACATGAAAAAGTGCTCCACGTCACTCGGCATCAGGGAAATACAAATCAAAACCACAATGAGATATCACCTCACACCAGTCAGAATGGCTAAAATTAACAAGTCAGGAAATGACAGATGCTGGCGAGGATGTGGAGAAAGGGGAACCCTCCTCCACTGTTGGTGGGAATGCAAGCTGGTGCAACCACTCTGGAAAACAGCATGGAGGTTCCTCAAAATGTTGAAAATAGAACTACCCTATGACCCAGCAATTGCACTACTGGGTATTTACCCTAAAGATACAAACATAGTGATCCGAAGGGGCACGTGTACCCGAATGTTTATAGCAGCAATGTCTACAATAGCCAGACTATGGAAAGAACCTAGATGTCCATCAACAGATGAATGGATAAAGAAGATGTGGTATATATACACAATGGAATACTATGCAGCCATCAAAAGAAATGAAATCTTGCCATTTGCGACGACGTGGATGGAACTAGAGCGTATCATGCTTAGTGAAATAAGTCAATCGGAGAAAGACAACTATCATATGATCTCCCTGATATGAGGACATGGAGAAGCAACATGGGGGGGTAGGGGGATAGGAGAAGAGTAAATGAAACAAGATGGGATTGGGAGGGAGACAAACCATCAATGACTCTTAATCTCACAAAACAAACTGGGGGTTGCTGGGGGGAGGTGGGATTGGGAGAGGGGGAGCGGGCTATGGACATTGGGGAGGGGAGGCGAACCATAAGAGACTATGGACTCTGAAAAACAACCTGAGGGTTTTGAAGGGTCAGGGGTGGGAGGTTGGGGGAACAGGTGGTGGGTAATGGGGAGGGCACGTTTTGCATGGAGCACTGGGTGTTGTGCAAAAAGAATGAATACTGTTACACTGAAAAAATAAATAAAATGAAAAGACCTCAGGTAGCTAATAAGATTAAATAATAGTTGTGATCAACTATTAATAATAGTATTCTTAAGTATTATGTGTTACTTAATAACATTATGACTTAAAATGATTACTCTTAAACATTGTTACTAGCAATAATAAAAAGTAACCAATATTAGTAAGACTTCAAAAAAAAAAATAAAAGGTTGGAAAAAATTACACTAATTTTCTAATGTTAATGTGCGTCATGAGGAAAGTACAAGGCTGGGAAAACTTTCTATACATTCACAATATTTATTGACTGCCTCCTACTTGCCAGGCATTTTTCCAAAGTTGGATAGATCAGCAAACCAAATAGACAAAGAGCCCTGCTTTTCTGGAACTTCTGTTCTCTTTCGTCACCTCTGAGCTCCCTCCTCTGTTACACGGGTGAGGGTGGAGAATAGGGGCAATAGGGTTAGACTTGGTGATGTCTATCGTGAGGTCCTTTTCTACATTAAACGCTGTCATTTAAGATGCATGAATTTATTTGTGTTGAATAGATGTGATATGGTGGCTAATTTTTTTTCCACTTCGTGTTTTAGAAAAGATTACAGTGCATTGAATGCAAAAACACTAAATCACAACACTTACACACAAGGTGTAACAGGAACATAGCCACATCACTTTTGCTTTTTGTATTATTGCCGACCAAAGCAAGACACCGTCAGAGTATTTACTGAAAATATGCTAAGTTGTGGGTTCACTTTGGTTTTTCTTCCCAAAGTTATTAAGAAAAAAATATCTATTTCTAATAAAAGAAAAAGTATTCTTTACCTTCTCTTCCTTTGCAGATCCTGTACTCTTTTTCAAATCTGTCTAAATATAAAAGGAAAAAAATACATCACTATTAATGGTTATGCACTGTCCTAAACAAAATGTAAAACAGAGTTTTTTTTTTAATTTTTAATTTTTTAAATTTCTTTTCAGTGTACCAGAATTCATTGTTTATTCACCATACCCATGTTCCATGCAATATGTGCCCTCCTTAACACCCACCACCAGGCTCACCCAACCCTTTCAAAGCCCTTTCAAAACCATCAGATTGTTTTTCGGAGTCCATAGTCTCTCCTTGTTCATCTCCCCCTCCAATTTCCCCCAACTCACTTCTCCTCTCCATCTCCCATGTCCTCCATGTTATTCCTTATGTTCCACATGTAAGTGAAACCATATGATAATTGTCTTTCTCTGCTTGACTTATTTCACTCAGCATAATCCCCTCCAATTCCATCTATGTTGATGCGAATGATGGATATTCATCTTTTCTGATGGCTGAGTAATATTCCATTGTACATATGGATCACGTCTTCTTTATCCATCCATCTGTTGAGGGGCATCTCAGCTCTTTCCATAGTTTGGCTTTTGTGGCCATTGCTGCTATGAGCACTGGGGTACAGATGGCCCTTCTTTTCACTACATCTGTATCTTTGTGGTAAATATCCAATTGTGCAATTGCAGGGTCATAGGGAAGCTCTATTTTTAATTTCTTGAGGAATCTCCACACTGTTCTCCAAAGTGGCTGCACCAACTTGCATTCCCACCAACAGTGTAAGATGGTTCCCTTTTCTCCACAGCCTCTCCAATACTTGTTGTTTCCTGTCTTGTTGATTTTGGCCATTCTCACTGGTGTAAGGTGGTATCTCAATGTGGTTTTGATTTGATTTCCCTGATGGCTAATGATGATGAACATTTTTTTTCATGTGTCTGTTAGCCAATTGTATGTCTTCCCTGGAGAAGAGTCAGCTCATGTCTTCTGCCCATTTTTTGACTCAATTATTTGTTTTTTGGGTGTTGAGTTTGAGGAGTTCTTTACAGATCTTGGATACCAGCCCTTTATCGTCACTGTCAGTTGCAAATGACACTGCCAATGTAAATGATACTTTCATGACTTTTAAATGTCCCAGAAGAGAGGGATGAGTTTGAGCAAATACAAAAGAAAAAGATGCTTTCTTTTAAGACTTTTCTTCTTTATTAAGTAAAAGACTGCCCCCTCTAAGAAAAAAAAAAAAAAAGATAAGTCTTGCCTGCTTGTCTTTATTTCTGTTTCACTCTTTTTTTCTCTCTCTCTCTCTAATGCACAAAGGCATCGTGGAGGAAGTTAACTAAAGGTATGGACACCAAGAAAGAGGAAATGAAGTGGAAATGAAAGTGTAAAGAAACGTTAAGAAAATTGCTAATTATTTCCAAGCCTTGGTTAAATCATGAAGCAGATGAAATATAGCTTTGGAAGACTGCCTTTCTCTTGATTTTATTTCCCTCACCCCCACTGCCCCAAACACAGAAATCCCTCTCCCTTCCATCTTTATTATTGTTCTCCACCTGACCTTTTCTTTCTGGATTGGCCCCCCTTCCTACCAGTCTGTTCCCTTCTTGAATCAGCTAATGACTCTGCCCGGTGTGTTGCATAAACAATGAATTTTAGAACACTGAAAAAAAAAAAACTAAATTAAATTAAATTTTTAAAAATCTGAAACAGTGGATAGCTGAAAATTAGGCCTACTTACACTCTAATCTGTTATCTGGTTCATCTGAGAACTCCCCAGCAGCTCTGGAAAGATGGTAAGATGAAGAAACGAGTCAGAAGGGGAAGGGAAGGTGATTAGGTAAGTCAGCTGTTATTCCTCTCAGGAATAACCAAATTTTAAAATACTCTAGCTGAGGTTGTAATGTAATCCCAAAGCAGAGCTCTTTCACAGAGAAATCTATGCATCTTGAAATTGACCCTCTTCCTGAAATCTTTAATTTGTTGGGGAAATCACTCCAGGACTTTCATTTACATCCCTTGAAATTTTTTAGTTTGATTCCATATAACACTAGTTTTAGCTTATAGTACTGAGTTTCCAAGGAAATATGTGTAAAATATATCTAATCATGTTAATGGTCAGTGTTGTAAAACACTATGGCAACTCTGAAAGGCTCCCAGAGACACATGCAGTTCCTCCATTGTGTCAACAGGTGGTGCCATTATACACAATCGTGTATTTTCCAGTTTATTTTTTAAAATAATAAATTCTAGTAATTTCTCAAAAATGTTAATATAAACAAATAATTGACCTTTGTGTTTTATCGAATTTATATGCTTCTGGCAAATCATTACTTCTGGGGGAGAGATTTTCTAATGTCTTATTTCATCATTTTCACTGATTACTATTTCTGTTTAAAACAGCTTCATTTGTATACAAAGAAAGTAAATGCAACCAGAAAAAGGCATCTTTACCCCCCAAATTTCATTTCAACTGCATTTTGATGCAGAGTGGTATAAAGAGAGAGAGAGAAATAAAAGCAAAAGTGATTCTCGTCCAGGTGCATCACTAAGCAGTTCAGGGGTGGTTCTAAAACCACAGATTTCTGTCAGGATTCTCTCTTCCATTCTGAGAAAACGGTTTCCAAATTATATTTTTTGGTTTCACTCTGAGATCGCTTCTCAACAGTCCATAAATACCCATAGCCGGTTCTGCCAGCATTTTTGGTTTGCAGATTATGCGTTTAACGAGACAAAACATAGCAACACAAACATTTAAATTGCCCCCATGTTTTACAACCTCAAGTGCTGTATTTTATATAAAGGCCACAAAATGAATATGGTTATTGGTGAAAATTGGATATACCCCAAGGACTCTGCATGCTGAACTTGAGAATGGAGCAGACTGGGAAACCAAAAGCATCCGCTGAGAAAGGTGGGTAAGGAGTCAACTCCTCAGAGCAGTTAACATGTTCATTCCTACAGTCTGGACATTAGCCAAGGGAAAGGGGGATTATATTTTTTTTCATTTGGGAAGTCTGATTTCCAATATTACTTGGATATGAGTAACACAATTTTTGTTACATAGGAAAGAAGCAATTTGTATGAGGGAGTCAAGCAAAAATAGTTTTAAAATATTGCTATGTGCTAGAATCTTTTTTTGTTTGTTTGTTTTATTTTGTTTAGGTTTTTTTGTGTGTGTGTGCTTTTGGGTTTTTGGGGGGAGGTTCTATTTATCATGTGCCTACAAGTTTTATTTTTAAAATACAGCAAAACATGTTTGATGTTCCTCAAAATGCTTCTCTAAAGATCAGTGTTCAATGCAAGGGCCACTTGGCATAATTACATAGTGTTTACTTCAGTCAGGAAAGTAAGACATTGCTTTGCTATGCCTGCCTGCAAAGCCATTTATTAAACTTCCTCGTGGTAATATTTCACCTTATTTCATTCATGTGCAATAATAATTATTTACAAAACTCTTTTAAAACCTTAGCAAATGATTAAGAATATGCCAGTAAAACCAAAGCAATTGTCAAGGAGTAGATCTATATTAAACAAGCTGATTTTTAATAGATAAGCCTGAAACATATTTTTTAGGATAATTCTTGCAAACAGCAATACTTTGGTTTGCCAGTTACTGGTCACTAGATTACACTTCCCCTTCTAACAGCTTTGAGCTCTATACTAGGAAGGGTACCAGATGCCCAGAGACTGAGTTGTCCTTCTGTAGGTCAATCCTTCGTGTTTGTAACTAATGGCTAAGTAATACACGAAATAACATTGTTAAATTTATTTTGCTAGGGAATAATAATAACAACAGCTTTTCTTATATTTCCGGTTTTGCCCAGGGACAGTGTCAGTTACTTCATACATGCATTACCTACTTCAATATTAAAAACAACAGAATGTGGGAATATTGCAAAATTCTCTTCTAAACTCGAGCTAATCAGATGAACACAAAATTTCCTGCTAAGTGTGTAGTCTGTAAAATAATCATAATATAATTTGTATTTCTGTCCTAACACTCTGCAAATGAAATGGAGTCCCTTAGAAAACATTTATAGGTACCTTTTATATATCATGACGTAAGCTCAGCTAATTGATGGGACCTATGAAGAATTAAATCATTAGAATTAATGATAAGCCACACTTGAAACCTTTTAGAAATAAATTGTGCTGATCAAGTGACAGAAATAATGCTTCTTGAAACAAAAAAAAATATATAAACGTCAATTCCTTAATTATGGCATTTGTGAGGCCATTAAGAACTCAATGTTTAAAAATCCCTTACTATTTTGCCACTTGCCGAATCACTACTAAATTAGCAGAATAACAAAAATAGCTAAGACAAATTGAGTGCTTAGCATGGTTCAGATGATGTGCAAAGCCAGCCCCAAGTATTATCTTATTTAATACTCACAACAAACTCATGAAGCGAAGACTGTTCTCCCATCCGATGGAAGAGGAACCATCTATCAGAAAGATTAAGGAACTTGGCACAGTGTGGACCAGGAACCTGGTATTTCTGTTTCAAAAACCATCATTCTCTGAGCTGTTTGCGGTCTTCCTTCAGTAAAGAAATTCTCCATGTCTTCTACAGAAAATAAAAACAAGTAAAACCAACAGAAAATTCAGAATATGTTATATATTGCCAGGTAAAAATATGGTCTACCTTTATCAGTCCTTATCAATCAATATTAAATAAACATGAGTTAATTGATTATTGATAGTTTGGAAAGAATTCACTTTCTCAAGAGTCTGAAGATAGACTGCTTCACTGATGACACAACTTTAAATATTCCAGACTAAATTAGCCAGCTAAAGTAAAATAGACATGTTTTGAAGCCTATGGAGCTACAGAAGTTCAGCCTCACAATACATTACTGTAGAACCCAGATTAACTGAAGTTCAGGTTCCCTTTTAACCCCACTTAATTACCCTCAGAAGAATTATCTTCGTTGTGCTCATGACATCTAAGGGACCTTGTGATTCTTCAACAAGAAACTATATTTGGTTTATTTATTTTTAACATTTTCTTTGTTTATTTGAGAGAAAGCGCACACTCAAGTGGCAGCTGAGAGGCAGAGAGAGAGAGGGAGAAGCAGACTTCCTGCTGAGCAGGGAACCCAACCGGATCCCAGCACTCTGGGATCTTGACCTGAGCTGATGGCATACCCGAGGTCTGTTTCTCAGGTGCCCCGAGAAATTGTATTTCAAAAATGAGAACTAATTTTTTGAAGATTATGAGTTGCAAGCCACCCATTCGATCAGACCCATGCCATCAATTCTTTTACTTCTTTTTTTAAAATTTTTTATTTTTTTATAAACATACAAGGTATTTTTATCCCCAGGGGTACAGGTCTGTGAATCGCCAGGTTTACACACTTCACAGCACTCACCATAGCACATACCCTCCCCAGTGTCCATAACTCCACCCCCCTCTCCCGCCCGCCCTCCCCCCAGCAACCCTCAGTTAATTCTTCTACTTTTTGATACCTAAAGAAACCATGTAACCCAAGGTGGACTTTTAATATTTATGTATTTCAACCTAAAAAGGATAACCTGTTTGAACTTCTTAGAGTTGTGTTTCTCACAGATAGCATTAAGGATTTCTGACTCATTACTTTTGTTTGGTTCAATGTTTCCGTAAACTTAAGGACTCATGGAAAAGATAAAGCTATGCCTTTCAAAGAAACCGCTGCCATCTCCCACTGATCGAAAGAAGTTTGACCATGACTTTGCCATCTCCACTTCCTTTCACGGGGTGCACAACATTGTTCGCAACCAGAGCAAACTTCGCAAGCTGATCTGGTTGGTGGTAGTCGTGGGCTCAGTCTCACTCGTTGTATGGCAGATCTACAGTCGCCTGGTCAACTACTTCACATGGCCCACCACGACGTCGATAGAGGTTCAGTATGTGGAAAAGATCGACTTCCCAGCTGTGACGTTTTGCAATTTAAACAGGTAAAAATTCTTCTTTAAGTAGTAGTAAGTCTCTATAACATTGTTCACATAACCTTTCTTGTGTCACTGAAAATAGTTTTATCACGTGATAGTTAATGTACTTAAACCCATCAAGTTCTTAAATTATACCTAAAAACCCAAATATAGAAGGGTAAAGAAGCTTATCTGGTTTCTTCTTTCTTTTCTTCCATCTTTCTTTCTGTAATTATTTACTAGACATCACACCAAACCCTGTGGCTAGATCAATGTAAAAGTCTGGATCCTTGCACTTAAAGAGTTTGTTAATTAGCAAAAAAAAAAAAAAAAAAAAAAGAGAGAGAGAGAGAGAGAGAGAGAGAGAAGCCTATACAATCCCAGTGCAACACGGATGGTCGTTGCTCTGAAAGCACAAGTGCCAGGCTGTGGCAGGGATGTCATGGAAGTCCGAGTATCAAGGATGCCCTAGACATGTGCTTAACAGCAGTCTAGATGGAGATGAGGAAGAACCTGAAGAGAGAACAACTGTACAAAAGTAATTTGGAGACAGGGAATGTTCCAATGCATTTGTGACGAGACCCTTAATGTAACAGAGGCAGGCCAGCTTCACAGACCTGGGAGCTGTGCAGTCACACAGGGCCCTGAGCTCAGGACACTTGGCATAATGTTCTGCTATTCTTGAGTCCTTAACTACAACTTCCTCCAGAAAATAGCAATTCAACAACTACACTAAGTCTCCTGTAGTAGCTTAGCTGCTCCCCTTGAGGCCTTCCAGAGAAAACCCTATATTTGCCTATGGATGAGCCTGAAAGGTCACATGTAGGATTTTTTTGCTTTGGGGGGGGGGGGTAATTTCCTAAGAACCACTCCTGATCAATACTCTGAGCTTCAACTTTTATATGTATAAACTATAACTATATAATATTATATAGTTGTTTGCTTTTACATTAGATGAGATAACATATACACCATTTTGTCTCATTCCTGGGATCTTCCTCGGACAGGTGTTCCATATGTATTGGATATTATATCGCATTTGGGTGACTGCTAGATATGTGACAAGGTGTGTATCAAGGTCCCAAAGAGTAAAAGCAAATCAACCCCACTCCCCACCCTGGAGATTTTCAGTACTATTGCCTATGTTAAATGGTCTGTGTTCTAATACAAGCAAAGATTAGTTGAAGAGATCTGTTATTAAAATAAAATGTATATACTATTTTGAGAATGGTAGTATGGATAAAGCAATCATTAAGGGGTAAATCTTCAAAGTATGAAGAACTCCTGTACCTCAAAAGCAAACAAACAAAAATCTCCATAAAACTGAATGACCCAATTTAAAAATGTACTAGGGATTAGAATAGACATTTCTTCAGAGAAGATATACGAATGGTCAGCAGGTTTATGAAAAAAAATTCTCAATGTCACTAAACATCAGAGAAATGCAAACAAACACCACAATTAGATATCACCTGTCAGGATGGCTATTACTAAAATGGATAAACAAATAAAAACAAACAAGCAAAAACACCAAAAATCACAAAACAACAATAAAAACAAAGACAGCAAGTATGGGTGAGGATGTGAAGAAACTGTAATCTTCATACACTGTTGGTGGGAATGCACAAGGGAGTACCCACTATGGAAAACAGTGCAGAGGTTTCTCAAAGAATTAAAAATAGATTTACCATACGGTAAACAATTTCACTTCTGAGTATACATCCAAAAGAATTTAAAACAAGATATCAAAGAGATACTAATATTCCCATACCAATTGCAAAAGTATTCATA
Source organism: Meles meles (assembly GCF_922984935.1). NCBI lineage: Eukaryota > Metazoa > Chordata > Mammalia > Carnivora > Mustelidae > Meles > Meles meles. The sequence continues at coordinate 127,829,356 of NC_060067.1, read as the reverse complement.
ATACCTAAAATGTGGAAACAATCTAAATGCCCAGTGATAGATAAGTGGATAAACAAAATGTTTTGTGTGCATACACTGATACATTATTCAGTCTTAAAGAAGAAGGAAGTTCTGCAATGAGAAACGCATGGATACACCTTGAGGACACTACGCTAAATGAAATCAGCCAGTCACAGAAGGGCAAATACTACATGTTTCCACTTTTGTGATGTGTCTGAAATAATCAAATTCATAGAACGAAAGAGTAGAATGGTGGTTGCCAAGGACTGAGGAAAAGGGAACAGAAATGGGGAGTTAGAAATCATTATGCATAAAGTTTATATGACTATACAAGATGAAGAAGCTTTAGAGACCTGCTGGGCAGCATTGTACCTATAATCAGCAATACTGTTTGTTACACTTAGATTTGTTAAGGGAGTAGATTTCATGTTGAGTGTTCCTACCACATGAAAGAAAGAAGAAAGTTTTTTTTTAATTATATAAAAAGCTTCTGCACAGCAAAGGAAACAGTCAACAAAACAAAGAAGCAACCCACAGAATGAGAGAAGATATTCGTAAATGGCACTACAGACAAAGGACTGACATCCAAGATCTATAAAGAACTCCTCAAACTCTACACTCAAAAAACAGATAATCACATCAAAAAATGGGCATAAGACATGAATGGACACTTTTCCAAAGAAGACATACAAATGGCTAATAGACACGTGAAAAATTGTTCATTCATCAAAACACATTGAAATACCACCTTACACCAGTTAGAATGGCCAAAATCAACAAGACAGAAAACAACAAGTGTTGGAGAGGATGTGGAGAAAGGGGAACCCTCTTACACTGTTGGTGGGAATGCATATTGGTGCAGCCACTTTGGAAAACAGTGTTGGGATTCCTTAAGAAATTAAAAACAGAGCTACCCTATGACCCTGAAATTGCACGACTGGGTATTTACCCCAAAGATACAGATGTAGTGAAAAGAAGGGTCATCTGTGCCCCAATGTTCACAGCAGCAATGGCCACAGTTGCCAAACAGTGGAAAGAGCCAAGATGCCCTACTATAGCTTTTCTCAATTCAGAAAGTCCTAGCAAGGGCCCAAACACCTTGTGTCTAACGCCAAGCTTCACCCTAATCAGAATATGTGCATGATAAAGCAAGAAAAATTTAAGGAAACTTGATTAATTCTTAGAGTCTTTTCTGAAGTAAGGTACAATTTAATTGTGTATGGGTCTATGAGAAGCCCTGAGTTCAACGGACACCAGAATGCATTATTTAGGCTAGGATTTGATGGGTGACAGGTAAAATGTCTATCATAAATGGGAAAAGCAAAATTGTGAATGTAGTCTCTTTTTGAAACTTAGGTGAAAGTTGAAGATCTGGAAATTTATTCTCTTAAAATTGTCTGTGCATGCGTATCCTCAGGTCTATACACATCCCAATTTTAACACCATCATTCTAAATTGCATTGCCTCCAATTCACATGAGAGGAAGTAATGTGTACCATTGCAGTTTTCTTAAAGTTACTAGTTAGGGACTGAAAAAGACGTCTACTATTTGCTCTTAATGTGTGTACTCTTGCTAAACTATCTTATTAGCAGGAATCAATACCTGAGTTGAGGAAATTTTGCCAAAGGATCTCAGATTATTAGGAAAGATTTAATTTTTTTAAGATTTTATTTATTCATTTGACAGAGAAAGGGGGAACACAAGCAGGAGGAGTGGGAGAGGGAGAAGCAGGACTCCCACTGAGCAGGGAGCCTGGTGCAGGCCTCAATCACAGGACCCTGGGATCATGACCTGAGCCAAAGGCAGACGTCCAACAACTGAGCCACCCAGGTGCTCAGGAAGGGTTTACTTTCTACCATGGGTACCAGGGGCCAGTGCAATATATATGACAGCCTAGAGTAGATAATTTTCGTAACATTCCCTTCCTTTATATAAAAAAATTATTTTCAGTTACAATTATGAAATTAAACATACAGCAATAATAGCCTATATGTATTTGTTCTAAATTTTTAATTAAGTAAATATAGTACAAAAATAGGAAAGAAATAATGCACTGATAATTTTTAACATTCATGTATTTTTGAAATAAAAGGAAAGATCTTTATTTTGGATCTGTCAGTGTGATGAATAATTATAGCACTGTAGCTTCCATTTTTTAGCCTTTTGCAAATTTGTCAATGGTTTCATCAAAATTGCCTTCTTTATATATTCTTGTTCAATATTCAACACAGCTGGACTTGTTGGTATTGTTTCATTCGCATTTTACTGAAAAATACTTATGAATTTTAAGCTTGAAAATTTCTTTCCCACAAAACAATGACTTGAACTCATCAGGATACATTTGCCAGAGATTTATAGAAATCACACCTCACAGTACATTCCAGGAATTTCAAGACTGCTTTTGGTTTTGTTCCTGTGGGACCTATTCTAGTGACACTCAGATGTTCCTGTGTCAAACATGTTCACTAAACTATCTTCAGCATAAAATTAATCACGGATTTCCATTATACTATATTTGGGGGAAAAAAACACACCTCTGAAATTTGTTTTCTTTTACTAAACACAGAAATAAAATAAATAAAGAGTAAAACCAGAAATAATGATGGGATAGAGTGAATACGGATGTTATTTAAGCTATTGTATTAGAATGAATAACTTGAGTTCTGTTTATCTTCACAGTAGTCACTGTGCTTCTTTGTTTATTCCAAACCTATTGCTTAAATATGAGGTAAGGGATTTTAAAGGTTTTAATTATTTATTTGACAGAGAGATAAAGAGAGCACAAGTAGGCAGAGTGGCAGGCACAGGGAGAAGGAGAAGCAGGCTCCCCGCTGAGCAGGGACTCCAATGCGTGGCTCCATTCCAGGACCCTGGGAACATGAGCAGAGCTGAAGGCAGCTGCTTAACTGACTGAGCCACACTGGGGTCCCAAGGATTTTAAATAAAAGATAAAATCATGACTCTTATACAAATATGAAATGGACATGTGTCAAAGATTTTATTTTCACAGAGTACTGTAAGATACTTAAATTTTCTCGTAGGAGAATCCAAACAGCGGACATTCTTCTCTATTTTTCCTCTCCATAAAGTGATCTGAAATATATACATTTCTTGCTAACACATGCTAGACTTAGATCAGTTTTGGTGGGATCCAATGAAGGTCTGAGTCAAGCATCAATTTGGACATCAGATGAAACGTATGCATTTGGGTCACAAAATCTGGGGATGTGTAGTTAGAGGCGTTAGCACATGCATTCATTAACTGGCTATCACTTATTAACTTATCGAAACAAAGCAGCACATTCTTATTACGATTTTCTTAGCCTCTTACCAGCGTATGTTAAATAAAAGAGTAAAGCAAACTAACTAAGCAAGATTTCTAAAAGAATAGACGTGGGCAGGTTTAGAAATTCGGATTTAAGTCAAAAATACACTCAGAGCAAGACACTTTGGTGTCACACTGAATAATATTTCTCGTAATTCTTTTTACTTCCTTTGTTCCAAATATTGTTAGCTTTATCCATTAACTCTAGTTCATCTGCCTAGATCACCCTCATGGTCTCAACTATTATGGTGTAATAAAGTTTTTTTTAAAGAAAACATTCCATGCTCATGGATCGGAAGAATAAACATTGTTAAAATGTCTATGCTGCCCAAAGCAATGTATACTTTCAACACCATCCCAATCAAAATACCAATGGTGTTTTTCAAAAAGCTGGAACAAACAATCCTGAAATTTATATAGAACTAGATAAGACCCTGAATCTCCAAGGAAATGTTGAAAAAGAAAAATAAAACTAGGGCCATCACATTGCCTGATTTCAAGCTATATTACAAAGCTGTGATCACCAAGACAGCATGGTGCTGGCACAAAAACAGACACATAAACCAACAGAACAGAACAGAGAGCCCAGATATGGACTCTCAATTCTATTGTCAACTAATCTTTGACAAAGCAGGAAAAAATATCCAATGGAAGAAAGACAATCTTTTCAATAAATGGTGCTGGGAAAACTGGACAGCCACATGCAGAAGAATGACACTGGGCCATTCTCTTACACCATACACAAAGATAAACTCAAAATGGAAGAAAGACCTCAATGTGAGACAGGAATCCATTAAAATCCTAGAGGAGAACATAAGCAGTAACCACTTAGACATCGGCCACAGCAAATTCTTTCAAGACACATCTCCACAGGCAAGAGAAACAAAAGTGAAAATGAACTTTTGGGACTTCATCAAGATCAAAATCTTCTTCACAGCAAAGGAAACAGTCAACAAAACAAAGAGGCAACCCACAGAATGGGAGAAGATATTATCAAATGACACTACAGACAAAGGGCTGATATCCAAGATCTATAAAGAACTTCTCAAACTCATCATCCAAAAAACAGATAATCAAGTCGAAAAATGGGCAGAAGACATGAGTAGACACTTCTCCAAAGAAGACATACAAATGGCTAACAGACACAAGAAAAAATGCTCATCATCACTAGCCATCAGGGAGATTCAAATCAAAACCACACTGAGATACAACCTTACACCAATTGGAATAGCAAAAATCAACAAGGCAAGAACCAACAAATGTTGGAGAAGTTGTGGAGAAAGGGGAACTTTCTTACACTGTTGGTGGGAATGCAAATTGGTGCAGTCATTTTGGAAAACAGTGTGGAGGTTCCTCAAAAAATTAAAAATAAAGCTATCCTATGACCCTGCAATTGCACTACCGAATAATCACCCCAAAGATACAGATGTAGTGAAAAGAAGGGACATATGAACCCCAATGTTCATAACAACAATGGCCACAATATCCAATATGTGGAAAGAGCCAAGATGTCTTTCAACAGACAAATGGATAAAGAAGATGTGATTCATATACACAATGGACTATTTCTCAGTCATCAGATAGAGGTGAGAAACTATTTTCACGGTCAGGTCCGAGTAGAATCTCTTACTTAACCAGCTTTGAGCCTTGAAGGCCTATCTTAAATCCACCAGCCCAGGTTCTAGATTCCTATGCATATCCTCCTCTGACTTACCCTTTCCTTACAGACACTATTAACCCATGGTGATATTCTACCTGATAAGAGTATATCCAAAAACCTTGATTTTCTTGGTCAGCTGTGTTCCTAGTGATCTTTGAGGAGTTAACAGTCCACATTTGCAAGCGATTTGGGAAGGCGATCAAAGTGGTAGCCCTAATTGAGGGATGGACCTTGAACTTCCCTCAGCTTTCCATCTCTCTGAATGATGACACTATGCCAGGGATCTGCTCCCAAACCCTGCAACTTTGGGGTTTCTACCCAGGCTGAGAGTCAATACTACTTCCCATGATGTTCACTGGATTCTTTTCAAAACAACTATGCAGAGAAATGAAGTAATTTTCACATGTGTAGGAGGTAAAAATACAACAAATAAAGGGGGCTAAAGGGAGGACATTTTAAAATACTTTTTTAATTGTGTTATGTTAGTCACTATACAGTACATCATTAGTTTTTGATGTAATGTTCCATGATTCATTGTTTTCGTATAACACTGGGTGCTCCCTATAATCCATGCCCTCCTTAATACCCATTACCAGGCCCACCCATTCTCCTACACCTCCCTTCTAAAACCTTTTGTTTGTTTCACAGAGTTCATAGTCTCTCAGGTTCGTCTCCCACTCTGATTTCTTCCCCTTCATTTTGCCCTTCTCTTAATATCCTCCATGCTATTCCTTATGCTCCACAAATAAGTGAAACCATATGATAATTGACTTTCTCTGCTTGATTTATTTCACTTAACATAATCTCCTTCAGTATCATCCTTGTTAATACAAAAGTTGGGTATTCATCCTTTCACCTCTAAAAGGATGTATGATGCTGGTTTGGGTGTGTTTTTTATTTTCCATGTTTTGTTTTAGGTATACTCTACCTTGACTGAGAAAGGGTTTAATGTGGCTTATAGGAGAAAGCAAAATTACATGAAAAATAATAGAAAGTGAAGGTAAAATATAAAATCTGGGACAGAAAGGAAGTCCAGGAGTGAGGTCACATTTACCAGCACCACATGGCTCTGTGTACTTAGCAAGAGAGAATACACTCCTCGTTCTAAGCTTTCTAACAACAAATTTGAACGAAGAGTGTTTGTCCAGTTTCAAGGTTTATAATACCCAAAATATGAAAATACTAATCATATTTTGGAAAGGATATGGTGTATGCAAATAAACAACTGTACACAAGGCAACGTGGAAATTGCTCAGCGAAAGAAGGGAATAACAGGTTACTTATTGTAGTTAGGGCAAATAGATTCCTTCTCCTTTAATTGCCAGGAAAATACTTGGACAAGTGATGGGGGCCATTAATTTAATGAATGTTTACATAACTTTCACTATATTCCAGACACGCTTCTCAATGTTTTAAGAAAAATAACTTGACCATCAAAATAACATTTTGAGGTAGGCTTTTAACATACCCTGATTTTACAAGTGAGAACACTGAGTCACAGTGAGATGAAGTCACTCATTGGCTGTAACAATCAGGGCTTCCTTGGAGAAAAAGAGCCCTATGAGTGACACAGAATAAATTTAGTATAAGGATTAAGTCCACTACACCTTGGGGTTGATTAAGCAGTCTTTGTAAGTCTCTTGCCTCTGTTTCTGGTGCTGGGCTTAAAATCAGCAAGATCAGCAGTCAGGAAGGAAAACAGATCTGAAGCAAAGGAAGAAAGAGGAACTGGGAAGGTGTGTCTCTCTTCTTCACCACCCCTGATCTCGGTAGGGTAGGCCACCTGCAGGATGAACTGGCACCTTCTCCAGCTCACACTCTGATTTGATCCGGGAGTTGAAGAAGCCGAAGGAAGCAGGAAGAGCTCCAGTCCTGGCTGTTGCCCCATATCAACAAGTTGAGTCAGGAGATGTACCGCAAAGTACGTCTGAGCCTGAAGTTCTTACTCTACTGCTGTAACCAGATATATACAAGGAAGATGTTGGAAAATAATTCCAACATAACCGCTTTGGCAGAGTACAAAGCCACAATGACAGAGCTGGGATTCGAACCCGGGAAATCTGGCTCCTGAGTCTATATTCTTAGCAACTTTACATTTCCACTTCTCTCTTCATGTTGGGTCTTGAAGATCCATTAGGATGTATCCAGATCTAGGTCTGTAAAGTCTTCTAGGTAAATGAAATGACAAGTACAAATGCAAGGCAGATTTCAGATGTGGCAAAGACCTCTTAGGAATTCAGTTTTCCCTGAATGTATTATATGAATGAAGGAGAACGTACCTTTAGATAAGCTGGAGAAGCTGATAGGGCCCAGATTTTTGGAGTCTGTCCTCTAGATAATAGACAGTCTTTGCTATTCTAAATATTGCCTTTTTTTCCTACTAATAGGTTCCAAACAGAAGCTGCAGCCAAATTTGGTATTATTTTTTTCTTATGGAATATTGTCTACAAAGTTCTCCATCTTCAGGAAATCAGGTCCAATTACACTGGCTTTAAAGATACTATTGATTTTCTCGCAAGTCATCAAAACTTCAGCATTACAGAATTTGTTAAAAAAAACGGTTTTTATCTCAACAGTAGCACACTGTTGGAATGTGACTTTTTTGGAAAGCCATGCGGCCCACAGGTAACAATTTGATATTTCTTCAAATATCATCAACATAATAAACTACTGCACTGTACTGTTTCACACGGAGATGAAGTTTACTTCCACAGAGAATCAATCTAAATTTGCTGAAAGAGGCTATTTCATTAGTTCAGCCTTATGACATCATGGGGTATGGAATACACATGAAACATCCTTCTTTTTCCAAGTGGTTAAGTAAGAGAAGCTAGAGAACAGAAATCTTTGATTAACTTTGTTGCAGGACAATCTCCCAAAAAAATTAATGCAAGGGAATATTTTAATATTTCCCATTCTTCAATAACATATTCCAAGATAACATTTTTATTATCATTAAGGAGCCAACATTCAATTTTTTTTTTTTTTGCTTGAAGGCTGTAGAAAGCATTTCACAGCATTTGACTGTGAAAATTACATATATTTCTCTAATCACTCATAACATCCTATTTTTATCCTTTATGTAATTAGTCTACATTTCAGAGAAAGTGTTGGATATCCATGGAAACTATTAGCAAAGGGATATGTAGGGACTCTGACACCCTGTTTCTAGTAGGAGCAGTTCTGTAACAGGTGTTGCTAGGTAATTCCAAGTAAATTTCACAAATTCATGATTCTGAGACACAATTCCTTATTCTTCTGGTAGGCTTCCTTAGCGCACAGACCAAAATAATGTCTTGACAGACATCTGACTGAGATGAAGCCCTTTTTGAACTCTTAATGTAGAGAAGAATTTCTTCTATGCTGCTTGTTATTTACTAAACAACATGTTCAAACTTGTCACCAAGAAAGTTTGTATTAGACAGGAATTTTTCAGGTGCAACTTACAGAAACCTACCTCTGGAAACAAAAGAGTAGAAAGAATGCATCGGGTTAATTAACAGGGAACTCTTGAGAGTAGGACTGTTTTCAGAATAGGCTCAACCAAGACACTTTGACAATATTATTAACATTCTCTCTTTCTATCTCCTGACTCACGCTGGTTTTTTTTTCCCTGTGCGAATTCTCCTCACAGAGCCATGATGATTGCTGACAACCCTCACCTCCCATTATCATATGTTAACACTCCAGTATTCTCTTAATAATTCCATGCAAGACTGATTAGCTTTGCGTAGGACACATGTCAGTTCCTAAACCAGTTACTGAAGTGAGGGAATAGGGTATTCAGATTCGCCCAGTTTTCATTATATGGGTGCCTCTGTGGTATTGGCATTTAGAAGATGCCAATGGTGGTGGAGGGGGGAACCCTCAAAGAACCTTCTCCCTAGGTAAGAATACATGCTTCCATGAATCCTTACTAAACACACAACAAATAATTTTTAAAAACATGTTTATTTACATAAAAAATCTCAGATAATCACATATAGATTGACACAAAACATATTTAAAAAAAAACCTGTTAATGAACACAAACCAGAATCACCACATTACCTCTTCTTTCTGATATTTCTGCATTCTCATGTAGACATCTGATTTTTTTTAAAGTTAGAACAACGTCAACTTCAAAAGTCACCAAAATACCTAACTAATCACATTTCATTTGGTTCATTTTCATATTGAGGACTTTGCACATGTCTTCACTGAATATGGAAATTGTTTTACTTTTAATCATGGTGAAAATATTCAAGCAAAGGAAAAAGTGAGTGTCTCTGGAAGAGGCTTAAGCTTGCTCTTCAATGTCAATCAGGTACTGAATTTTCTTAAACCTTGCCAGGGGTCAAGACAAATAAGAATGTGCAGAGGTTTCAAAAGATTTGATCAAAATATTTTGCCCTGTCATATTGCTCCCACAGTTGGTATTATTTCAGTTTTTGTTAACCTAGCCTGCAGTCCCATGGATGCAAATATTGACATAGAGATTAAAAAATTAAAATTTAGAGGCATAATCTGGACATTTTTAACTATACCACTGACCATCATTTTTGTGGCTCCAGAAATGTTCATACCACAAAATAAGGAAGCCAGAAGTTTCTCAGATACAATGTATATAGCTGATTTAAAATGACTTTATGTGTTTTAAGAATATTTTTAGAAAGACTTTTATGTAAAAAAGGTAACATGTTTTAGAAAGAAGTCGTGCACGCACATTTGACAAACCATGGAATCTATAGTCCAAAGGATGACTAAAAGAATACTCATTGTATAAAGAATGCTGTATACATTGACTGCCTAAGCCTAGTTTCTACAAATTTGTAATTGGTCCAAGAAGTCTTTAAGTGTTTAGGCCTGAGAGGCAGATGTCCAGACACCTAAGGAATACAGTGGTTGTCAGCTTTCAAGGGTACTTGGTGTAACTCTCCCCTCCAAGAGTAATTCTTATGTTGTATCTTACACAACTGTTTCTAGTATTATACATTCATAGATATTCTGCTTCACTATTATGGTTTTATGTATGAAGATTCTGAAATACTGATAAATTAGGCATCCAAAATTATATGATTAATGTGAAGTTGAGAAGTAAACCTGGTTTCCCCAAATCCCATTAAACTATCCTACCTCTCAATCCAAATGAATAAGGCCATGGGCTAATTTCAAAGAGTTTTTCTTTAAGGCATGTTTCATAACTTCCTCTTGTATCCCACTCAAGATACTTTTTTCCTAACACAGTACTGCAACAGTAAAGTGCATATATATATATGTGTGTGTGTGTGCACGCACACATGCATATATATATACACATATATATAGTCTTATCTATAAAATATATATATATATATTCACTTGTACTTATATTTTATTTATATTTGCAGGACATTTAAATACTAGCCATATAGTCTGTTCAGATATTATATTATGAATTTTACAAGCTAGAATTTCCCAAATATTTTTAGAATGCAATTAAAATCTGCAAATGCAAAGTAATATTCCATAAGTAAATGGCTCTTAAATACTTGCCCACACTAGCCAGTGGAGTGTTTCTTAGAGAGTCATAACAGACTGAGGAGAAACAGGGTCCTGAGCTACAAATAGAATATTAAGCATGTTTATTAAGTGTAATTACATATGCAGTTAATCCATTCACAGAAAAAAATTATCATATTCCCAAGTCCTTTCTTTCACCTTGTAATCTGAAATTATAACTACAGACAGTCCCTGATTTAACAATGTCTCCACTTAAAATTTCTCAACCTCACAAATGGTGCAAAAGGGATATGCATGCAGTCGAAGTCATACTTCAAATTTTGAATTTGGATCTTTTCTTGGTCTAATGGTATGTGGGACAATCTCTTATGATGTTGGGCTGAGGCAGCTCTCAGCTAGCCACGCTATCACCAGCATAAGTAACTGATACACTTGCAATCATACTACACCCATAGAGCCATTCTGGTTCTTGCTTTTGGTTCCATATGCAATAAATTACACAAGATGTTCAACATTCTACTAAAAAATAGGTTTTGTGTTAGATGATTTTGCCCAGCTCTGGGCTAAAGTGAGTGCTCTAAACATGTTTAAGATAAGATTGGGCTAAAATAGATTAGGCTAACCTATGATATTCTGTTAAATTAGGTGTCTTAAATGCATTTCTGGTTTATGATATTTCTTCTTTACAGTGGGCTTATCAGTATGTAACCTCACTGTAAGTCAAGGAACATCTTTAATACTAAGATACCACAAGTTTAGAGTTCAGTTTTTTCATCTGGCCTAGGATTTATTGACGAGCACTGGTGTTAAAAACATAGCATATGTCTTCACTCTTGGGGGAATTGAATTTCAGTTTTAAATAAGGCCAGAGATTTTAACTGCAAGAAGAAGAAAGGAGCCAAATGATTTTCTAAGACAAACAAAGTGAAGAGAATAGGCAAGAAAGAAGCAACTAAAAGACCACAAGGGGAAGAGAGGGCCCTGGGAAATCAGACAATTAGCAGTCATGATATGTTCTATGGTATTCATCTGAGGCGAAGGTAATCTATGGAAACTGTTGACTCCTTGACATGTGATTCAACCATGAAAAGTACATCTTAGGGAGTTATTTTTCAGTTTTCATATAAAAAGAAATTGGATATTGTTAGGAAATATTTAATTTTAAGTAGGTCAAATGCTATCATGAGTTAATAAAATGAAATCTTGAACTTGTGTAGACTTGATATCAGTTTGTCACTGGGGAAAATTTGGGGTCGTTTCTTTCAGGAGGAATTCACTGATGACCCAGCCCTCGGTTTTGTTGATGCTGGAATCATCTTTGTTATCCATTCACCAAAGAAGGTGCCACAGATTGATGGCTTAGGCTTGTCGTCACCTGTAGGAATGCATGCCCGAGTAACAATCCGCCAAGTCAAGGTAAATAGATGTACAAGGTATAGAATCTGAGGGAGTCAAGTAGGGTAGTAAATGGATATATACCTAAATAATACTTCCACTAGAAACCTCTTTCTGCCATGCCATTAGAAGACCTCTGGAACTTTTACATTTCGTTTCATTTCAGATTCTTTCCCATTACTAGGAGGTACCTATGTAGTAATATCAGTGAATTCACATGTACAATATAAATAAAAGCTGGGAAACCTGGGAAATTCAAGGTAACTTCAAATTTCATTAGAAGTGGAAAGGATCAGTAAATATGAAGAGAACTCCAAGTTGTTGAATTGTGCTTTATCTCAATGGGATGTTCTGGGAAGAAGAAAAATAAGTGGGAAGAGCAAGGAATCTTGGAGTCGGGCATGTCTGGCGGATTCCCATTTGCCAGCCACTTGCTCTACAATTTCCTGAATTACTGTCCTGAAATTCTATCTCCTCTCTCTGAGAAAAAGACCTCTTTTTCATAGTTATTATAGTAACTACAACGTTTAAGTGAAACAACGTCAAGAAAGCACTTACCAGGACACCTAGGTGGCTCAGTAGGCTATGCACCTAGCTCTTGATTTCAGCTCATGATCTCAGGGTCTTGAGATGGAGCCCCAGGCTGGGCTCTGCACTCAGGGGGGAATCTGTTTGAGGTTCTCTCTCCCCACTCCCTCTGCCCCTTCTCCTGTGCTCTCTTTCTCTCAAACGGATAAATAAAATCTTAAATATTTTTTTTAAAAAACCACTTACCATATTGCCTGGCACATAGTAAGTGCTCAATAAAAGATTTTTTGCCTGTCATTTTGCTTGGTGTTTTGTGGGTGGACCTATGAATATGCTAACATGTTATTTCCATAAATGATACTATTTTTTATTACGTGATTTAATATTTAGAGCAGTCAGTCTGTCTGATTTTATTGATTCATTTTAGGTACAGAGCATTTGGGATATGTGTTAAAGGACCACTGTTATATTTACCTTTGGGGATTTTCAGGCTAAAAGAGTAAGCAATGCAGGCAAAAGTAGTCAATTAAAAAAAAAAAAAGAATCAAAGAGCTCCAAGAGAAAAGTAAAAAAATATATATTAGCTTCTCTTGTTGGAATGGAAATGTATGGATTGTCTCAGATATACCTCCTGAGCAACGTGTTTATTTTCTCTTAAGACAGTTCATCAAGAATACCCCTGGGGAGAATGCAATCCTAACATCAAGCTACAGAATTTTAGTAGCTATAGCACTTCTGGTTGCTTGAAGGAATGTAAAGCTCAACACATACAAGAACAATGTGGATGTTTACCTTTTCTGCTTCCTGGTAAATAAAGAATGACAAATTTCCTCTTATGCGAGCTTAACTTGAATCATGGAAAATAACATACCATAAAATTGTTTTCCATTCTTATGAAATCTATGTCAGAAAGTCGTCTACTTGACACGTTTAACCCCCACCAACAGATCTTAAATCACGGAAACAAGCCAGAGATTTCCAGAAAAGAAAAGAAAATCAAGTTAGTCTCCAATTCTTATTTTCAGGATGTAAAATTGGGTGCTCTTAAGTATCTAAAATTGATCGTCCCCATTTTCTCAATTTGAAAGAAAAATTAGATCATCTATAAAAATGTTAATCAATCCTGAATATGTCATTATTGGGAAATTCTTTTCTTTATCATCAGAAAACAAACAAACAAACAAACAAACTCCAGGCTCCCTTTGCGAACAATCTGGGACATTTCCAGAGCCAGGGACATCAGCAGCAAACACTGAAGAAGGCCATAGAGCAGAGTGGGTGGGTCAGAGCTGGACTCTGAACCAAGCTGCTCATCTCAGCTACGCAAGTTCTCCTCTCCGTGACCTTAGACTAAACCTCTCTGTACTTCTTATAAAATGGGGGAGAATCCTAACAGTGTCCTACCTTAGAGGATTGTCATACAGATGAAAGAAGCATGTAAGTGGTTTGAAACGTGCCTGACACAGAATACATTCTATATAAGCCTTGGTTATTTTTATTCAGATTTGCCTCATACCCCCTGGCCAGCAAATACATAAAGAAAGACAGAGTGGGTTAAAGGCAATACCAGTTTAAGTTTTTTTTAAATTGGCTGTTGTGGCCCATCTCACACACACAGGTGCGCACACACACGTACACACACTATCTCTCACAGATAGACTAATACCATGCCTAGATAACAAATTGCTTCTTAGAATTTGGAGAATGATCACTTCCTTTTTTCTAGAATTCTGGTTATTCGAAGTGGTCGTTCTGTAAAACGCTCGTGCTGGATCTGATTTGTCATGGCCCATTATCTTTCCAAAGTTTCTGGGGGGAAACATCTGAATTGGTGGATGGATTATAATGTTTAAAATTTTAAAATGTATTACTCCTTGCAAATAGAACTGGATAACAAATAAAGACCAGAAACTAGACAAGATGAACTATAAAATACAAAGCATGGCATTTTTTGAACTTTAGCATATACCAAGTGTGTTCAGAATGATATCTTATTTAGTTTGTTCCTCACATATCCTTCTGAATCTACTTAGAGATGATGAAATTGAGATCTATAGACTTTAATTGAAGTAACTAAAGTACCTCTACTAACAATTTGCAAAGGCAATCCCCAAGATCCTCTTTTTGGATATGGATTGTTTCCAAAATGTCATTGTTCTTTGTAACGGAACAAATATCATTGGAAGAAGCAAAGCATACTTTGGAAAAGAGAAGTTTTTTAAATAAATTTAATGCTGGAAGTAGATTTTTTTTCTTTTTGCTTCTTTCATTTCCCTTACCAAGAAACGTCCTCATAGTAAGCCAAGTTTATCTACAACTTGTAAATAGACAATCCCTCTTGGTTATTTGCAAGAGCATTGAGTAAACACTGTGACTAACCCTAGGGACCACAAGGGTTATAGCAGTAGACAAGTATCTGTGTTAAGGTGCAATGGCTAAAGCTTTAGAATCAGCCTACGATCAAACTCAGCTCTGCTCCGTATTGATTTTACAATTTCCTCTCAAGGTCCACAGACAGTGATTAATAATATTGGTACTTATCTGACCGCTAGAAAAGCAGCCCACCAGGTGTACGAGTTTGTGTATATATATTTAAATTAATGGATGTTAAGTGTTGAATCACTAAATTGTGCACCTGATGTTAATATTACACTGTATGGAAACTAACTGGAATTTAAATTGAAATAAAACAAGAAAAAGAAAGCAGACGGTATGTTGTGCATCCTTCAACTAATACCGTAAAAAATAAAAATCAATCAATCAATGGATAGAGGGAGAAGGACAGAAGGTGAACCAAACCCTACTCCCCTGCAGCTACTTGAACTGATGAGATGATAAATGTGAAAACAATTATAAATTTCAAAGCTACATTTTTAAAATTAGTATATAGGCAGAGAAAAAAAGAAACATGGAAATAAAAACGTTGTTATTTTTCCTCCCAATGTATATTTTCTTTAGATATTAGCATGTTTGCATAGTTTTTGTTTTGTCTTGTTTTGTTTTGCAAAAGAATGGGCAGATGGATGGATGGATGGATAGATGGATGGTTGGATGGAAGGTATTTTTGTCATTATACCACTTATTTCATAAAATATAAAGTCTCTATGTTTACACTTATTGTTTTTAAGGAAATGGGATAGAATGTGACCTACAAAAGTTTTACAACTGTGTTTCTCCTACACTTGGTAAGTAGCTTACTTTACTTCTTTATTCTCAGGACTTATATGAAAGATGCTCAAAGTTATACAAGACATTATTTTACTTTTTTAAGATTTTATTTATTTATTTGACAGAGAGAGAGCAGGAGAGCACAGGCAGGGGGAGTGGCAGAGGAAGAGGGAGAAACAGGCTCCCCGCTGAGCAATGACCCCCCAATGTGGGGTCTGATCCCAGGATCCTGAGATCATGACCTTAACCAAAGGCAGATGCCTAAAAACTGAGCCACCCAGGTGCCCCTATACAAGCCATTAAATTATATTATAGCTAGTCCAGAAATGAAACAGAATAGAGATTGTAAAGAGGGAGTTTTTCAGTATTCTTAAAATTAAGTAGCTTTTTATAGACACAGTAAAACAAAACAAAGAAAACAAAACCCTCTGATTTCAAGATAAATCTGAATTAAATATTTTCAGTGCCAAAGTAACAGCAAGACAGTTTTGATTTTTATTGCTAACTTTTATGTTTTTTTAATTTGATACTTTTGTATAATCAAAATAGCTTTGTTGTATTTTTCTTATTACATAAAGCATGCATATTGTGACTAGTTCCAACATGCAGAACAGAGAAGAATCTTGTGGAAATCAGTAGAAGTTGCATCACTCTGAGAATTACTGTCATTACTTATGTGACCATTCTTTCATTTATCCGTTTAATTATACATATATCATATATAAATACATATGTTATATATATAGGCATACATAAAATTTTATGCAAATGAAATAAAAATCATACATGCCACCTTTACTGGGGACAGTTTCTTCTTAAGCAACATTTTTTTTTTTTTTTGCTTTCATGTTGTTTATCTTAACCCCTAACCAATATTAACACTCTAATATAGTCTACCTTTATTTTTTTCCACATACGTAGCTCCATATTTATGATATTAAATCACCGTTTTTTTATTAAAATGGAATATTATATACTCTCCTATAAAACTTGGTATTCTATCCCATTGTGGAAATACCTCCAGTAAACCAGGAATAGAAATTCACAGTTTCTAAAAAAATTAAAAATTAAAAAAAAATGTAAAAATAATAAAAGAAAAAAAAAGAAATTCACAGTTTCTTTTCCGTTGTTGTAAAGTATCTCATGGAATGGATATGGGTAGAAGGGATCACATATATTTTTTTAATAGCTTCCAAGCTGACTATGCAGAAGTCAGATTAGTGACCAGTGGAGTTAAGAGGTACATTATGAAATTTCTTATAACTTCCTATTCCCAATGGGGACTGGAGAGAGAGTTTGGGGAAATAAACCATGCATGTTAGAGAGTGTTGTAGGATAAGCGGATACACAGACAAGTGTGTGTTTGTGAGAGTTTGTGAGTGTGAGTGAATGTGTCTGTGTGAGTAGAGGTAAAGAATGGTGGTTTTAACCAGTGTCAACAACTAGAGAGTGTGTGCGAAAGTCATGCCCTAAAGGAGTATCAAGGTTAGATTCTGGGGGAAAAAAAGCCCCAAGTTTATCATTAATCAGGGGGTCTTGGTGAACAAAGGGTTTACGAGAACAAAGAGTTTCAGTAACAAAGCCACAGGGAAAACAAGAACCGGAATATCTACCAAGAGTGGGGAGCAGTGGACTGGACACTGGGATGTGGTCCAGAGGAACGCTGTAGACAAATATTACCTCCTATAGGGGATTTTTTCAGTATACATTTGCATAGATAGTCAGATTGTTCTACAGAAGTCTAGAGAAGAAGAGGACAGAGAACCTCTGGCTGATTTAGAAGTCACTGGGTCCACAGGTACGAGAGAACCTCAACACCCAGCCACATATTTCAGTTAGAATTTGGGATAAACCCAAGGGTAAGTTTACTTTAAACCTGCGTCATTTGCTTTCAGGACTGTGTTTGAAATTTCTTCTCAGAGTGACACAATGTCACTTAAACAACTTTCCAACGTTTTCCTGTCCAAATGGATACTATTTTATGGAAATAAGCCCAGAGACTTTTCGAGAAAGAATTTCTGATTTCTAACAAAGATCAGAATCCAACGGCTCAATGAATTTAAAAGATAACAACACCTAAATGTTTCATTTTCAGTCTCCTTTGCTATATTTACACTGAAATCTAAATAAAATATAAATACCGTTTGCCAAGAAAGTAATGATAGAACTTGTTAGCCACTTTTTTAGCATTGAAAGTAAAATGATAAAATTTGTAACAGCTCTGTCCTCCCAACTGTGGAGTAGTCCTCTTCTCTGAATACCTGATTTTCATTCCAGACCTCATTGAAGATAAGGGATTATGCACAATGGGAACACATAATTCTAGTTGTCCTGTTCCTTGTGAAGAAACAGAATATCCTGCTACTATTTCTTATTCTACTTTCCCAAGTCAAAAAGCTTTGAAATATCTTTCGAAGAAATTAAATCAAAGTCAGGAGTATATCAGGTAATCTTTTTATTTGTAACTAACAGGAACATTTTATTTACTCAAAACTTCCAAAGGCCAAGGAAACAAAATTCTGCACAATCAAAGGACGCAGTGGCTTACATCACGAAATTAACCATGAAAATCTAGATTTTAAAAGTGGATAAGGTCATGTCTTTCAGTCCTTCAATTTAACTGTGTGAAAAGTAAAATGAGGCCTGCTTGAGGAATTTGCTCATGATCTCACCTTTGTGGACTGACTGAGGAAAATCACACGGCTGACGAGTATCAGCTGATGCTTTAAAATAGGAAAATTCCTCACCTGAGTATCACATAGTTTGAATATTTTAATAACTGTAAGGTTGATGGAGCACAAATTATTATTCTCATTTTACAGGCAAGGAAACTGACACGCGCAACATCTCAATAACTGTCCTAGGCAGGTAGTCAGAGACACGAGAAAACTTGGGCTCAAGACCTAGGACTCCAGTCTCCCTATATTTTTCCACAAAGATATATCCTTCCAAATTTGATTAGCCAAAGATTAACTAAGGTCTCTTTCTGCTACACCATGCTGCCTCTTCAAAATCACAAATCAAACTTCATAGAGAACTCTTTGTTCCAAAAGGAGGGAGCAACCTTAACGTTTCTTTGTTTTTTGTTAATATTTTTAAGCAGAGTGCCTGAAACAGCAGTCCATGGGAGTTTGTACTTTAGTAAAATGAATAGATATTAACTCATTAAAAGCCAGGTATCTAACATTGAAAGCACATTTTGATTCCACTTTTAGCCTGGTGTTCCTTTTCACAAAATAAATAAAATACTCTCCCCATGGAAATGCCCAGACAATGAAGTGATCTTTACAAGTCAGCAAGAAAAAGTACTTTCATTGAGACAGGGTTGATATGTATGATTTCAAACACTTAGCAATTACAAAGATGAAGGGCATGAAAATTTGAGATTATCTCTTTGTTAATGTTCTTGTGTCCAGAACAGATGTCTCTTTGTATTCCATTTTAATATGGGAATGTGATTTACTTATGGTATTATTTCTGTTAGACTTAAGTATGACTGAGAGGTGCAGTCTGTGTGCCTTTTGACAGATCGAGGTCTCCTGAGTTACATCATTACTTAATATGCCTCATGATGGATTGAAATTGCTCAGGATTTAAGTCTGAGAATATCTGTTTGTGTCAGGAGAGATACAGTTATAAAATATCTGGATTTTAATAATGGTAAGGAGATCAAGGAAAAATGGAGTGTTTATTGCATTTACAAAACACTATGTAAATACTTCCAGCTACTTGAGTATGAGTGCTATATTAAGGGGAAAGAATGCGTTTTGCATAAAACAAGTAATTTCATATGACTTTTGCTTGAAAATATGTTAAATTAAAATGGAACAATTTAAAAAGTTCATTTGTTTTACTAATGAAACTGGCCAAGAATCAGCCAAAGTTTATCCTCATATTCAGTTCCATACTACTGCCTTAGTCAGGCTAAGCTTCCTATCATCTTTATAATGGGAATCAGCAACAGCCTCACATGGCATAGATTCAATAAGACCCAATTACTGGGCAAGTCACTTGCCTGAGAGAAATTGAGTAAATATCACACTATTTTTGTAAGGTATAAATTTATCCTCTCTCAAAAATACAGATGGTTAATGATTGGAAATGTTTATGAGGTTTGTGCTTGGGAAGTTAAACAGTATTATCAATGTACATGCAAATTAGGAGCACAATGGGGGACAAAAAGATTGCAATATTACTAAAATTATTGCACTTCCAAGACAACTTTATTATTTCCTTCATTTTGACAACTGTTTTATTATTTGTAAATATGACAGTACCCCCGATTGTCTACTTAAACCTAGCACATTCTCTTGTTACCCTGAGTTAAACCAATGGAAATTAAGTAAACATATTAATGATACATTTTGAATTAAGTATACTTGAGAATATTGATTTCTAAAACTCTGAATAATTAGAAGAGTGATTTACAGCCATGTTTCTAAGATATATTGGAGGACACCACATAATTCTAGGAAACATTGTGAATAGGAATCATTCTTCATGACAATTATTTTTGCTCTCTAAAAATCATCAGGTGGTTGGTTTCCACCTCAGCTTATAAAATAGACAGGTTAGTATTTACTCCTTTGTTCATTGGTTTCATCTTTAGTTTGTTCCCTTATTTGTTCATTTTACAAATAGGTAATGAGCACCTATTATGTGTCAGGATTTGGGTGTTCTAGACATTAAGGATTCCTCAGTGAACAAAAGACAAAAACTCTGATTTGTTGCACTTATTTTCACTGGGGTGAAGATGAACTCTCTCTATATATAGTCATGTCAGGGGGTGCTAAGTGCTTTGGAGAGAAAGGAAGCAGAAAAAGGGCCTGAGGAAGCCAAAGTCAAGGAGGGTTGTTCTCAGTGTTGAGGATTGTGACCAGGTAAGATCTACCTGGGAAGCTGACAAATGAAGAAGACCTAAGGCTGTGGTCCTCAAACTTTCTGATCTCAAGGTCTTTGCATTCTTAAAAGTTACTGAAGAGTCCAATGAGCTTTTCTTTGTGTGAGTTGTGTCGATATTTGTCACACTGGAAATTTAAACCATGAAAATGCTATATATTAATTCATTTACAATCACAATAATAAATGTACTAAGTGGCAATATAGATAAAAGCTTTTTACAAACTGTTTTGGGAAACAAAAAAATAATTCAAGAAGAGGAATGGTATTATCTTGGAATATTATAAATTTCTTCAGTGTCTGGCTTAATAGACGACAGCTGGATTCTCACTTTTGCACTTAATCTGTTGATTTATGTTATTTTGCTTGAAGAATGTAAAGAAAATCTAGGGTCAAACAGATATATGACTGGGAAATAGAGACATATTTTAATAGCGTTTGTAGATATGTGACACTTTTCTTTGATAACTCATCAAAATGCAACACAGGTAGTTTCTTAAATGTTAATTGTAAGTTGCACCATATGGTTGCCCCATGGGGAGTGGGATTGTCTCTCCATTCAAAATTTGATTTGGGTGTTGGGACCTATGATGCCACAGATGCATCAAGGGGGTATGAAAAAAATTTCAGTGGTCATGTAATGAGAATTTCTGGAAGTCTCTAGGATCTCCCAAGCAGAGCCTCTCTTAGCTTAGAAGAACCAGGAGAGACAACTGACTTTGCTTTTCACTGTGGTCATGAAATGGACTTGGATGAGATATCTCAAGTGTTTGAGATTTCCCAGGTGTCAAAGGAAAAAGTACATGGACTTTCTTACCAGCTTCTCTCTTATAGGACAAAAAGTGGGAAGGGTGTCATTTGAAGGCTGCCTTTTGAAAGTAGTGAAATAGCAAAACATACCAATGAAGTTTTCATATTTAAAATATATGTTAAGCCCACAAAAAAATAAAATAAAATAAAATATATATTAATATCTATCAAATATTCATATCTACTGATATATTCATATCTACTGATCTTGTACTTTCAATGGATCTTTCATCCATTGATGATTTTGAACACTATTTGTTATTAGAAAAATTCTCTGAGTAGTGCAGATCTTCCAATATTGATCCGTTAATTATATAATGTACATTTTATTTTAATATCATTATTTATCAGAAAAGTCTTTAAAAGTTGGGGAGTTGTCAAGCTCATTGTAACAGACACAAATTTTCCAAAATTATAACAATAGCTTAAAAGCTAAGCTTGAAATTTATTACTAACTGCAAATATTATCAGTTATTTCTCTTGAAGAGACAAGGCATTTCCTTCATTTTTGTGACAATGTCTACCAAATATCATAGTCTGGATAACCGTAGTTTGCCAGTCATCCTTTCAAATACAAATGATGTTCCATGTAAATGTGGCTACTTCCTTGAAATAACAATCACAGTGAAAATGTCAAATAATACGTTTATGTATTATGAAAATAATTTTGACTTTATGAACTCCCCAAAAAGATACTGGGAACCCCTAAATATCTGTGATTACACTTTGAAAACTGCTGATCTCAAGGAGATAAAAGAACTGGCCTCAATAATAAATGGTGGAAGAACATTCCAGAAGGAGGGAAATCAAATGTGGAGGGAGATTCTAAATCAGTAGCATGCCTCATGTATGGTAGAACAGAATGGAGACTAGTGTGGCAGGAAGCAGTGCAAGTAATGGCTAAGGATGGTAGGACATGAGTTGAGAAAGTTCGAAGCAAGAAGGTAGGTGGCAGAGATAGGGTCATGGAGTTTTACTGAGAGTATACTAGGATGTATCTGGGAAGTTTTTTGTTTGTTTGTTTGCTTGTTTGTTTTTAAATATTTTATTTATTTATTTATTTGACAGAGAGAGAGGTCACAAGTAGGCAGAGAGGCAGGCAGAGAGAGAAGGAGAAACAGGCTCCTCACTGAGCAAAGAGCCCGATGCGGGGCTCGATCCCAGGACCCTGAGATCATGACCTGAGCCGAAGGCAGAGGCTTAAACCACTGAGCCACCCAGAGAAGTTTTTACATTAAAACTGAAAGTGGAAAGACCAATCAGAAAGCTATTGGGAAAATCCAGGTGAGATGAGAGCTTAGGCAATGATGGTAGAAATGACTGGGTGAGAGGTGGTTGGATTCTGTATGTATTTTGAAGGTAAGACAAATATTTATGCATGGATTTGGCTCCCAGTGTCATTACATTACAAATAATGAAATAGCAAGAGCTTGGCTTGAAATATGTTCCATTTGAAGTAACTATTGTAGATTCGAATAAAAAATACCATGAGACAGTTGGATTTTTTACTGCAGTTCAAAGTAAGATCTGAGCTGGAGACAGAGCATGTTGAGTGCATACAAGACTATATGAAGAGTTATTTTAAAATAGTTTTTATTCACTCTGGTCTCATAAAAAGATTTCTAGAAGGCACTAAGAAAGCAGAGTCTCTGCCTTAATATATCAATGATATAAAGTAAATGACTGCATTTATTGAATACCCAGGATATACCAGATTCTGTGCCATTCTTTACACACATTATTTAATTTCTCCTCATACAATTCTAAAATCCTGACTCTGAAATTCTTACTACAGATGAAGAAACCAAGACTCAGGGAAACCATGTAGCTTCTCCAGGTTACACCAGGACAGATTTAATTCAAATTAGACACCCGTTTACATGTTTGTAAATACACCAATCTACTCAATAGGTATTTACATATAATGTCTTTTTCCAATTTTCTTAAGAATAAGGCATAGAAGAAGTATTGGATCTGGGGGAAAATTCTTCCTAAATACCAACCGAGGTATAAGAGTACCTTCCAAATGAAGCTGTTGTGATCACAGTGCTCTGTTTCATTCCACATTAAATGACATCTGAATTAAAATGAATATTACTTTCATCAAAGAGGAATTAAAAGTAGTGCTGACTATCCTGAGCTAGATTAACTTTACTTTTATCCCCAGGGAGAATCTTGTGAACATTGAAATAAACTATAGTGACTTAAACTATAAGATAACTCAGCAGCAAAAAGCAGTGAGTGTGTCTGAATTACTTGGTAAGTGTTATTTAGTTGTTTCTCAGTTTTTAAGACATTTTCTATCAGGTTCTTTTTTTTTTTTTTCTTTTGTACTTAAAGTTTTAGCTTATCAATGGAGGAGAAGAGATAGTGGCTGTCTTTCGTCTATCGTTTAAATCTGGCACTTTCCCACTTTCTAGACACTCCACCAGCAAACCTCACACCAGCTTTCACAAAGAAAAGTCTGACATTCCTACTTACACACAGCATCTTACTTTCCCTTCAGACGCCACCCTGCCCTCAGCAAATGACTACTGAAAAAAGAGGTCATTTGTAGGGTGTTTCAGCAATCTTCCCTCTGAGTGGCCTATCAGGTATCTCAGACCTCCACGCAGAATTCCACCCAGACTGGACTGAAAAGAAGAGACCCACCAAGCAAAATTCAACCTTCCATTTACAACCCTTGTCTGTTTACATCCTTAACAAATCGAATTGCTGATTTCCTAGCTCTCATTGAATATTTAGAGGAAGTATGTCAGAGACAGTAAGGAGTATCAGATTTAGGCAAAATGACAGCAGTCACACACTGGCAGCTGAGTCCCCGAATAGGGAGGAAATGTACAGATTCCTCAAAGCTCTAGGAGCAACCTACACTGCATCACCCCTCTTTACAAAAATAGCAGGATCCTAAGAATGGCCCGGTGCACCGAGAAAAAGATGAATAATGTACTCTATTTAAGAAGTTAGTGTTTCAGTAGTCAGATTCATAGAGACAAAAAGGGGGATGGTGGTTGCCAGGGGTAGAAGCATGGGGGATTGGGGGATTTTTTTTAATGGCTATGGGATTTCAGTTGGGGAAGTTATGAAGATGGGTGGTGGTGATGGTTGCACACAGTGTGAATGTACTTAATGCCACAGAACCACAGCTTAAAATCTATGAAAATGGTACACTTTGTGTCACAGTTTACTATAAAAGAATCACAAACAACGAAGACAAGTACAGATTTTAAAACTTTCTAACACACAGGGCAATATCGTGTACTGTGCTTTTATTGCATAAAATATTACAAATGCTTAAAAAGATAGTTTTCCAAATTGCTTAGAAATTTGTTTCTGGAAAACATCGTCACTCAATATAACCATCTAAATATTACATTTCTGTTTTTCATTCAACACAGGAAAATGAATTTGTAATTGTCTATGGTGTTTTATTAATTTCCCTAGATTTAGTATCTTCCTAAATCTTTGAGTTACACTCTTGGAAACAGATTTTATAATTGCTTTCTCTCTCTCTCTCCTTTCTCTCACTCAAGGCATCAGTTTGTTCTTTCTTTATAACTCTCTTCTTTTTGAGATGACACCAAACTTAAAATGATATAATTAACTAATCTTCATATAATATCGGCTATAATTAACTTGTTTGTTTCAAAATAATTTCAAGGGGTGCCTGGGTGGCTCAGTGGGTTAAAGCCTCTGCCTTCAGCTCAGGTCATGATCCCAGGGTCCTGGGATCGAGCCCCACATCAGGCTCTCTGCTCAGCGGGGAGCCTGCTTCCCTTCCTCTCTCTCTGCCTGCCTCTCTGCCTACTTGTGATCTCTGTCTGTCAAGTAAATGAATAAAATCTTTAAAAAATAATAAATAAATAAAATAATTTCAAAATGTTTCAAAATAATTTTGTTTCAAAATATTTTGTTTCAAAATAATTTCAAGAAATGTTTCAAAATAAATTTCAGTAATGTTTAATTTGCTTTTTATGAAAAAACGTGATTTATTCCATTTCGTTATTGGCTTTATTACAGCAGATGTTGGCGGTCAACTGGGCCTATTTTGTGGGGCCAGTATGATTACAATTATAGAAATTATTGAATATATATTCACCAATTTCTACTGGATATGCATTTTGTTCTTGCTGAAGATACCTGACATCATGCCAGGGAGTCTTCCACCTCAGGATCATCTGGGGAAGAGAAATCACATAGAAGAATGCTAATAATGTTCTTGTAGGACAAAAGCTTTTGCTCTTCTCTTCATAATACATTCAAATTTATTCACGGCTAATTTATTGTTATGTAACTTATTTGATCTTACAGTTTAGGGATTCAATAAAAGTCATTGTAGATATCTATCTCTTTATGCATATCTTATCTCTGTCCATATTTATGTATAAATATTAATTTATAAATATAAAAAAAAAACCTGGTGCCATTTAATTTTTTCACCATTGAATGCCCAGCACCTATAACAGTAGAGATTGTGTGGTAGGCATTTCATAAATATTTTTTTTTTAATCAATGAGTGTGTAATGCAAAGACATTCTTTATGACTGGATATGCAAATTGGACCTGGTAAATGAACTGTATATGAGGAGAGAAGATACCTTTTTATTGAGAAAATAATATGTGTAATTTGTGCTTTACAAAATTTCAGAGAATTTTTACTTTCACTAAAATGCAACGTAATTTTATTTTGTCTGGAGAGTTGTACTGTATGTATGACTTTTGGAGGATCAGGAATCTCTATAGCCTATTCAGGCAAATACCTAAAATAAATTTATTTATAAATAAAGTTAAATTTATGGTATACTGGGAGTACATAGTGTTTTGTCAGCTTTTCCAAGTATCTCCATGTACTTATTTAAGTGCCCTGGAAATGAAGCTAGTGCAATCAGACAGGACTCAAGCAAATAAGAAATATGTCTATCCTGTGATCTGGAAATCCCAATCATGATAAATACTTCAGGGAAATTCTCCAACAGAAACGTGACAGGCTAGGAGTTTCCTCAACTACATAGCTGTCAGTGAGGAGACCTATGTTAGTGGTGTGGGGCCATGCTCTCAAAGACAAAGCAGCAGAGACACACACATGGATTAAATGTGATCACCTCCAGATATTGATATATTGATAAATCTTTTAAAAAATGAAGTGTTAGAGAAAAAGCTTAAAGGACTTCTGAGTGGCTCAGACAGTTAAATATCTGCCTTCAGCTCAGGTCATGATCTTGGGGTCCTGATGGAGCCCCTGTTGGGCTCCCTGCTCAGCACTGAGTCTGCCTCTCCCTCTCACACTACGCCTCCCCCAGGCCCGTGCTCTGGCTTCCATGTGCTCTCTCTTTCTCTCAAATGTATAAATAAAAGCTCTTACAAAAAGAAAGAATAAAATCCCTTAAAAAAAGAAAAGAAAAGAAAAGAAAAAGGCTTTATTAAAAACATAAAACCCATGGGGCGCCTGGGTGGCTCAGTGGTTTGGGCCGCTGCCTTCGGCTCAGGTCATGATCTCAGGGTCCTGGGATCGAGTCCCGCATCGGGCTCTCTGCTCGGCAGGGAGCCTGCTTCCCTCTCACTCTCTCTGCTTGCCTCTCTGCCTGCTTGTGATCTCTCTCTGTCAAATAAATAAATAAATAAAATCTTTAAAAAAAAAAAAACATAAAACCCTCCCAAAGGCGATCATGCGAGAGTCTGCATAAATTGAAAACACATGTACACAGAACAAGTATATATGTCTTTAGAGAACATGTATTTTAAAAGTAAACAAAAATATAGCATTAACTATTTACATAAAAAACACATTAGAAAGATTGCCTGTAATGAAAAAGGGAATGAGAAGTGGGAAAACAGAACAAAATGAAATAAACAAGGTGAATAAATAGGAAATATAAGAATGATGACAGTGCAATGTGAAAATCAACTCATTTCTTTGTCCTGCAGACCAAAAAATAGAATAAAATATTTGGCTGAAAAGCCATAGTTTTTTTGTTTGTTTGTTTTTGTTTTGTTCTGTTTCATTTTGACAGTTGTGAAAAATCATTTGTTGTGCTAATAGTATGACTGAGTCTCAAGCTTAGCGCAAGACAGCTTCTCCCTTCTTATATTACAATTCTTTTCCCCTCTTCTTATCCAAATCTATGAAGCTAAACCAAGGAGATACTATTCTTAATCATTTTAACACATTGAAAAAAAAAATTTAAACAATTTGTAATGTAAGTGATTCACAGAAGTACGACTCTGCAAATATTATATGCCTAACATAAAACGAGAAAGTGGAAGAATATAATAGGGATGACTCCTATTTTTTGGACTTGATGAATCCTGAATTATAAGAAATCCTAAATATTTCACATGAATTTCACTAAGTTATCTTCTGATATTCTTAAAATTTCCATAAATAGGGGCACCTGGATAGCTCAGATGGTTAAGCATCAGCCTTCAGCTCAGGTCATGATCCTGGGATCCTGGGATAGAGCACTGCCTGTTGGGGGGGGGGGGGGTCGGTGCTCAGCAGGGAGCCTGCTTCTCCCTGTGCTGCTCCCCTCCCTGCTTGTGCTCTCTCCCACTCTCACTTGCTCACAAATAAACAAACAAACAAATAAATAAAATCTTTTTTAAAAATTACAAATTTTTATTTATTTATTTATTTTAAATAAATATATTATAAAATATATAAATATTATTATATAAAATAAATATTATTACATAAAATCATATAAAATTATATAAAATAAAATATATAGAAATTATATAAAATATATAAAATAAATTGTAAATTTATTTATTTATTTATTTATTTTTAAAATTACAAATTATATATTGTTTAAAACAAATTAAATAAGGATTGCTTTAATGAAAACAGCAACTGATTAAGAATGGAGGTTCTTAGAATGTAAGCTTCACTTCTCTTAATTCAGACCCAAGATCATACACTCCAGACTGGACCCTGGAACAATAATGCCAGTCAAGAGAATTGGACAATGCAGAGCAATATAAGGAGTAGCTTTTGAATCCCTGAATCAATAGATCAGAATTACTTTGGGGAAATAATAGGTATTATGGATTTCATGAGATTCTGATGCCCAATGGTTGTCACCGTAACCTTGGTTTAAAGTTGCAAAAAGTTTAAAATAGATTACCAGAGACCAGTCTTATCCACTTACTTTGCATGATATAGCTTAGACCCCTGCAAAGTTGGCAAAATTAATTGAAATAAAGAAGCTGAATGAAAGTCCAAGTTCACTTACCAAGGAGAACAGCGGAATTCCAGAGGAGGAGAAAGCAAAGCATGGAATTCATGGCTTTCTCCCCATGATTCTTTAGTCTTGCAACTTAATTAATTTTTCTTAATTTTATTTTTTTCTTCTGCTAAATTTTTTTTAACTCTTACCCTTTCCTTTTTGAACATTTTTAACTAGTTTATCTTAACAATACCTTTCATAAAAAAAATAATCTTTTTTGAACCTTCATTATTATAGATATATTTTATCCTCATTGTATTTAACTTTATTTTTTGTATACATATAGGGTTTTTTTCTTCAAAAAATTTGGGGTACAATTTCTTCTAATAGATCAAAATACACCCTAAATCTAGCACCAGGCTTGTTCTAGGTTCCAGCCTGAGCAAATTCTCTCCACTTTCTTTTTCTTTATTCTCCCAACCTACTTATCTTATCAACTCCATTTTTAGAAATTAAAAAAAAAATTGTTTCATCTTTATATCATATCCCATCCCTTCATTGTGGTTACCCTTATATATGTTTTTCATTCTTTAAAATTTTGGAAGGTAGTTTCTTCTAAGAGACCAAAATACTCCCAAAATTTAGTGGGTGACCCAGTTCTAGTCACCAGTCTAATATATATATATATATATATACATATACATATAAATATTTATATGTATATATATATATATTTCTTTTTTATGTTTTTTCTTTATTTGTTAATTTTTTTTTCAGAACTTTTTACCCGCTTTCACCCCCCCCCCCATGATTTAGGGTCTCCTCTGATTTGGTTAAGGTGCATTTTCCTGGGGTCTTTGCCACCCTCTTAGTATTTTATTTGCTCCTTCATATATTCTGACAAAATGACAAGGCAGAAAAACTCACCACAAAAAAAGAAGAGGCAGTACCAAAGGCTAGGGACCTAATCAATACAGACATTGGTAATATATCAGATCTAGAGTTCAGAATGACAATTCTCAAGGTTCTAGCAGGGCTCGAAAAAGGCATGGAAGATATTAGAGAAACATTGTCCAGAGAAATAAAAGCCCTTTCTGGAGAAATAAAAGAACTAAAATCTAACCAAGTTGAAATCAAAAAAGCTGTTAATGAGGTACAATAAAAAATAAAAAATGGAGGCTCTTACTGCTAGGATAAATGAAGCAGCAGAGAGAATTAGTGATATGGAAGACCAAATGACAGAGAATAAAGAAGCTGAGCAAAAGAGAGACAAACAACTACTGGACCACAAGGGGAGAATTTGAGAGACAAGTGACACCATAAGATGAAACAACATTAGAATAATTGGGATTCCAGAAGAAGAAGAAAGAGAGAGGGGAGCAGAAGGTCTATTGGAGAGAATTATTGGAGAGAATTTCCCTAATATGGCAAAGGGAACAAGCATCAAAATCCAGGAGGTTCAGAGAACCCCCCTCAGAACCAATAACAATAGGTCCACACCCTGTCACCTAATAGTAAAATTACAAGTCTTAGCAACAAAGAGAAAATCTTGAAAGCAGCCCGGGAAAAGAAGTCTGTAACATACAATGGTAAAAATATTAGATTGGCAGCAGACTTATCCACAGAGACCAGGCAGGCCAGAAAGAGTTGGCATGATATTTTCAGAGCACTAAATGAGAAAAACATTCAGCCAAGAATACTCTATCCAGCTAGGCTATCATTGAAAATAGAAGGAGAGATAAAAAGCTTCCAGGACAAACAAAAACTGAAAGAATTTGAAAACACCAAGCCAGCTCTACAGAAAATATTGAAAGGGGTCCTCTAAGCAAAGAGAGAGCCTAAAAGTAGTAGATCAGAAAGGAACAGAGACAATATGCAGTAACAGTCACCTTACAGGCAGTACAGTGGCACTAAATTCATATCTCTCAATAGTTACCCTGAATGTAAATGGGCTAAATGCCCCAATCGAAAGACACAGGGTATCAGAATGGATAAAAAAGCAAAATCCATCTATATGTTGCCTACAAGAA
The DNA here is from genome assembly GCF_922984935.1 of Meles meles. NCBI lineage: Eukaryota > Metazoa > Chordata > Mammalia > Carnivora > Mustelidae > Meles > Meles meles. Next base: position 127,798,893 of record NC_060067.1, on the reverse strand, counting down.
ACTCATTTTAGACCTGAAGACACCTCCAGATTTAAAGTGAGGGGGTGGAAAACAATTTATCATGCTAATGGGCATCGGAAGAAAGCTGGGGTGGCAATCCTTATATCAGATCAATTAGATTTTAAGCCAAAGATTACAATAAGAGATGAGGAAGGACACCGTATCATACTCAAAGGCTCTGTCCACCAAGAAGATCTAACAATTTTAAATATCTATGCCCCTAGATAGGGAGCAGCCAACTATATAAACCAATTAATAACAAAATCAAAGAAACACATCGACAATAGTACAATAATAGTAGGAGACTTTAACGCTCCCCACA